>NC_077232.1:17463754-17826254 GCF_027887165.1 Monodelphis domestica | reverse complement strand
TCTCTATCCTTGGGCAAGCCAGTTCCCATATCTAGGATTCCATTTCTTCAATGCTAAATAAAGGGGTTCCAGGAGATCATTTCTAAGACCATCTGTTGGATTCCCTCCACTTCCGAGTGTGTAAAATCCCCTTCTTTGTAGCGTTATTGCAAAGATTAAATTAGATAAAGCACCTAAAGGGCTTTTGCCAGTATATAACCCTTTTATTACTAGTTACCATTTTTATCATGATTATTTTCATCCTGTGATTTGTCGTTGACTTTGAGCTTGATCCTGGATCTTCTGCTCAGTTCTTTCAATAACTAGCTGTGTGACCATGGGCCATTCATTTCCCATCCCTCCAAATTCCCCTCAGCAACTTCTCCCTAAGGAAAATGTCTTCTCTGCCAAATGAGGGAGTTGGACTAGATCACCTTTAAGGCTTCCTCCAGGTGGGATCATTTGTGATCATTTGATTTCTCTGGCTAGGATTTCTTTTAGTAATTTTGAGGATTTTGAGAGAAAAAAGGCACTTGATAACGTGGCAAATATAAGTTCATTTTATTCCTCCCCCCCCCCCCCCCCGCCAAGGGGAAGCACCTCTGGAGAGAAAGCCAGCCCTGAAGTCAGTCTAGAAAACTTGGATTCTACCTCTGCCTGTGTGAACCTGGGTCAATGGCTAAGACTCTCCCTGTGCCCTGTGCAATATGGGGAAAAACGAAGTTACAGATTGGGCCACTAGGGGGCTCAGTGGAGAGAGTGCTGGACCTGTGGTTGAGTAGACTTGTCTTCCTGAGTTTAAATCTAGCTTCAGACACTTAGTAATGGTTCGACCCTGGGCTCTGCCTCAGTTTCCTCAACTATGAAAAGAAGACAATAATAGCACCCACCGCTCAGGGTTGTTGTGAAGATCAAATATTCGTAAAGCGTTTAGCACTTGGCACATAGTAGGTACTTAATAAATGCTTGTTTTCTTTCTGTACTTGAAGACCTCCAATGAGGAGGAAGCCCCTGCCTCTTGAGGCAGCCCATTCCCCTTGGAGATTGTTCTTCTAGTAGGCATTTTTTTCCTGACATTGATAAATAGTCAAGCAACTAATAAGTATTTATTAAGGATCTATTACATACCTGGCACTCTGTTAAAAGAAACTGAGGGTACGGTAAGCTGAGATTTCACTTGGCATCTTTTTCTCACTGATTGAACAGGATGCCGGGATAGACATTGCAGGAACCTTGAGGGAAATGACTGCTCTGTTCTAGAGTTTGTGATGGGGAAGAAAACATTTGGGAATTGTCTGATGTACAGCCTCAATTTAGACGGTTCAGAAGGTTCAAAAGAAAGACAGTCATGCCTAGATTGCTGCAGAAATCTTTCCAGAAGAGACTGGAGATGCTCCAGAAGATCTGAAGACACAAAGGAAAACAGTTCTAGTGAGGAGGTAAAAATTAGATTTGTCTTAAGAGAAGGATGTGGAGATTTAGTGAATTCACCAATAACCTTCCTAAAATTTATTTTAAAACTTTTTTCCATGATTACATGATTCTTACTGTCCCTCCCCTTTCTCACCAATAAACTTTTAAAAAAGAGATGCATGTTGGGGAGGGCAGCTGGGTAGCTCAGTGGATTGAGAGCCAGGCCTAGAGATGGGACGTCCTAGATTCAAATCTGGCCTCAGACACTTTCCAGATGTGTGACCCTGGGGAAGTCACTTGACCCCCATTGCCTAGCTCTTACCACTCTTCTGCCTTGGAGCCAATTGGATCCAAGACAGAAGGTAAGGATTTAAAAAATAAAATAAATAAAATAAAATAAAAGAGATGCATTGAATATAGAGACAAGGGTAGGAGAGAAGATGAATATGATTGTAGCATAGTCCTATGAAAATGGTATCAGTAGTATTAATGCTAAGAACTAAGGAGAGGGCAGCTAGTGGCTCAGCTTAGAGCCAGGCCTAGAGAAGGGAGGTCCTGGGTTCAAATTTGGCCCAAGACATTTCCTAGCTGTGTGACCCTAGGCAAGTCACTTAATCCCAATTTTCTAGTCCTTCTTGCTCTCCTGCCTTGGAACCACTACATAGTATTGATTCTAAGACAGAAGGTAAGGGTCATTTTTTAAAAAAATGAGCTGAGGATGGTGAGGGAAGCTAAGATGAAGAGAAAAGGTGTGAGGAGGGGTTAGATATATTTTAAGATAAAGAGGATCAGTGAAGGAATGGGGCTTGGGATGAATAAGATGATGCTAACTGACAAAAGAAAATTACTTTTAGGCTTGTTTCTTTCTTTTTTTTTCTCTACAAAGGAGAATTACCTCCACATTGGAAAAGACAACCAAAATGACTAGTAGAGTGTTGATGATACCCAATTTAATTAAGAAGATATCAAGGGAGTACCTAGCTTCCTTTATGATTTCAAGTCACCTGGTTTATAGATATGATGCCTTAGCCACCATCATATATGTGATAATGGAAATATAGATAAAATAAAAATAAAAACAGAAGAGGTGTAGACACAACTGGAGATGAGCAAATGTTCCACTAAAAAAAAGAAGATAATAGCACCTGGAAACTATGGCACATACTTTGCTTTGACTCTCAGTAAAATTCTAGAAAGAATCAATCATTAGAGGGTTGCGTCAATTGGAGAACATCTTGAAAGGGAAGCAATGATTTCAAATAGCAAATATGGCTTCATCTAAGAGATCTTCCCAAACTAACTTCATCTTCTTTTCAGACGGGATTTCTAAACTAGTAGATCAGAGGGTTGTTGTAAATAGAACTTATCTATGTTTTATCAGAGCTTTTCCAATAATGTAGCTCATCCCAGT
This sequence comes from Monodelphis domestica, assembly GCF_027887165.1. Lineage (NCBI taxonomy): Eukaryota > Metazoa > Chordata > Mammalia > Didelphimorphia > Didelphidae > Monodelphis > Monodelphis domestica. Next base: position 17,823,451 of record NC_077232.1, on the reverse strand, counting down.
CTTGTGGAGGAGATGGAGATAAGGATCAGACAATATTACAATCATAAATATTCAGAACTGTTTGGATGGCTGTACTCAAAGAGCAAACATTAATATCCCACTGTCAACATAGCAGGGGTTCTCTAGTGGAATTACCCCAGGGATATGTGATCATTTGGTACTTTTTGATACTTTTTTCAGGTTAGATAAAGACATAGGGGATCTGTTCATTAAATCTGTGACAACACAAAGCTGGGAGGAATCACTAACATATTGGATAATATAATTGTGATCTGAAAGGTTTCTGACAGGCTAAATCATGGGGCTGAATCTAATAATATAAAATTCAATAAGGATTAATGTAAAGGTTTGTACAGGAATAAATCAACTTCAAAAGCAGAAGATGGACTTGGGGAATGGATGGGTAAGTTGTGGTATATAGTTATAATGGAATAAGAAATGACAAACAAGATGATTCAGAAAAACTTGGAAAGACTCATATGAACTGATGCAAAGTGAAGTCAGCAGAACCAGGAGAACATTGTGTACAGAAACATGTGAAAATGGGATTGACTCTCCCCTTGCCTATTTTTAAATTAATCAACAAAAACTGAAAACACCCCTACTTAACACTAAGTAGGGGAGGTCTGTAAGCCACTTACTAAAGTGGGTGATACCTCAGAAATGACTGACCACCCCCTGGGTAGTGCTAAGAAAACTTAAAGACTGCAATTGGTCCCCATAAAGTGGAGGAAGGGACAGGAAGTGACATAAAAAAGGACTATAAAAAGTGATGAATTTTCTGTCTAAGGGGTTTTCATCCTGAATTTTGGGGTTAGAGGATCTTGGACTGGGACTGTGGCCTGGAACTACAAGTTGGACCTTGGACTCTGGATCTTGGACTGCTTCTGGTAAGATTGCTCCTGGATCTTCTCCCTTTGGAGCTTTGGTTTGGGTGAGCGAAAAGCTGACCCTCCTTTCCTGGCTTCTGGAGAGATTAGTTCCAGAGAGACCTCCCCTTCTTAGAAGAGGCCACTGTTAAAGCCCCAGAGGGGGATAGACTGGGACCAGGGTTCCGCAGGGAAGGAATGGTGAAAATAGTAAGAGGAAATGCAAAGGGAGAAGTAAGAAGGACCTCATCTGAAGACAAGGGTGAGGGAAAAGGTAAAAATCACAGTCACAACACAGAGTGGGGTCAGAAGGAACCCAATACTGGTGGCAAAGAGTTCGAGTTTATTACAAACTTGGTAGGTCTTTTAAAGGTAAAAACCACATGAAATGGCCGTGAGAAAGGCCCATTGGAAAGTGTAACAAAAATGTAGATAGTGCAGCTGGTAGGATAGAGATTGTGACAAGATGATGGTTCCAGGAATCATCTGGGGCTCATGGAACAGTCAGCAATCTTGTTATGGGAAACTAAAAGAAGGTCGAGGTGAGGGCACTTGGACCTGTCATCAGACAGACCCTGAGAATTCAGCCTCTGAGAAGGGCTCTCAGATCTTTATCTAAGATAGACCCAGAGATATCAACTTCTGACATTTCCTCCTTTTTATTTAAAGAAAAAATTTAGATTGCGTACTGTATAATGAAGCCAGTGGACAACGAAGAATATAACAATATCAAAGGATATGATCAAGATTAACAATTTTGAGAAATAATTGATGATGAGTATACAGTTTAACAAATGACTGATAATAAACACAAGTATATAAAATCAAAATGAGTATTGTCAGATATACAATTTGAAATACAAGGCAAATGAAAGCAAGCTATTATCTATATGATGCATTCCAATAGGCAAACTACTATCCACGATTGCATTAAAATGATTTTTATCAACTTTCCCACTTTCTTAATTGTTGAAGTTGCAACTTAAAGTGATGAGAGGCAGCTCAGAGTTGGCCATAAGATGTCCTAAAAACTCTAATAATACAGGGAATGACAAGGCAAAGGGAAAGAGCCAGAAGGGCTCTTGATTCTATGGTGAGTAGATGAGGAAGGTCCAAAGGAATGTGTCTTAAAGCTAGAATAAAATCAGCAGGTTGAAATGTGGGTAAAGTACCCAGATGGCTTTGGGATATATGGATATAGTTGCTCCAGAAAGCTAGTATCATTAAACTGGCTCCATTGGTTAAGGAGGTATTGTTTCATTAAGTCCCATGCTAATTCATTTAGAGTTCAGGGGGAAGCACCAATTGCAGTATAATCAGTGACAGCCAAGTTGTTGCCTAAGAGCAATGTATTGTATACAATCTCTGAGCCAGAGAAGGCTGTTTTCTAGGATGTCTAATCTGGACTCTATATTCAAATCTATTTGTTCTTGCATATACCAGGTATTGGATATGTTAGCGGTGAGATTATTAATGTAAAAGCAGCAGTTTTGATTTCTAGTGTAAAGGCAACAGCTACAGCAGTGGTAGATATAAGCATCATAACTAGAGAGCTTATAGCTGTAATAAGAAGACCAAGGGCTCTTTTGGTACACATTAATTCATTTTTTTTTTTTGCTGGATCATGTAAGCACCTTGGGAGTGACACCAAGCCGTAGAGATTTTTATGGGGATGAGAATGTGGCCAGTATCGTATTGATATGGATCCCTGGGGAAAGACAATTAGAAAGAGTACAATTGATACAAGCATAATTAAAAGAAAATTCACTGAAAGTAATATTTCTATTACCAAACAAATACGTGTATAAGGAGGAAAGACAAGTTAGAGAAGAAATTGATCCATGAAGATATCAGTGGAGTTAGAGCCATAATGGAAGCCCATAGATATCTATGTGGGATATTTTTATATTGTATGGTAGGTAAAAGATATCCTTGTGGATTGTAATATTGAGTGGATGCATTGGATATGGAGCCAGACAGGCTCCAATAAAAAAAAAATCCAAAGGAAGACTATGGAACATGATGGCCACATGGGGGAGTATAAATACACTCATAAAAAATAGAGGAGGTAATGATATTCTGGCAAGGGGGGTACCCCCAAAGCTCGTTCTGTTGGGGTGTAGGAAATGTTAGAACTTTCACTCAACTCTATCTGGGAGATGGATGGAACATAAAGAATATCCTAAAAGTTGTTATTATAACAAGTAACCATCTGAGTCTTATTTACTGACAAAGTGTAGAGGAGTTTGTCAGGAGCCCACTGCACACCACCAGGTGAGACTAAAACAGATGATGAGGGTATTGGTCTGGGCTATAAAACTGAAGTTCTCTTGAACAGGTCATTCAATGGGCATAGTAAGGTGAAAATAGGATACATTGGACATTGGAGGGGGCAAAGAAAAGTCCCAAGTGACTGATTGGGCACGTAAGCCCAGTAAGTGTTGGTAGAAGTGCCAGGAGGTGCAGATAAAAGGGCTAACATGACAAGAAATAAAGCAGCAGTACAATCAGGAGGTGTAAATCCTTGCTTGCCCACAGTCTCTTCCACTTGGGTTACTAGTCTCTTAATTTGTCCCCAAGTAGGTAAAGCAACCTGAGTTGTCATTTTAGCACAGTCAGTTTGTATTTGCATCTTCTTAAACTTGTAGTTCAGCCTCCTCAATGCCCCCCTACTCACTTTCCTGCTCCAATGCATCACAGGGCTTGTTGTTGGGCTGGGGATCATCGCAAGGGCGCGTAAGTCTTTCTGGAATCCAAATGGGTGCTGGGTTACCTGGGGGGAGACACAAAGAGATCCTTCTTCCCAGAAGAGAACTGGGGCTGGGGGCTGCCAGCGATTAGTAACAATATCTTTCCAGATAACCTTTTGGCTGGCGATTTGAGTGGATTTATGCTTGTCAATTTTAGATTGTCCTGGTTGGTCCAAATTAAGGAAATTGATTACAAATAGAGCACGTGCCAACACACGGCCTGGTGTAAATTGGTAGGGCAAATTTTTAAATCTTTTCAACTGATTTTTTAATGTAAGGTGGATTCTTTCTATTATAGCTTGGCCTTGAGGATTATATAGGATTCCTGTCTTTAGAGTTATTTTGAATTGTGAAGCAAAGCTAGCAAGAGCTTTGGTCATATATGCTGGGCTAGTGTCCGTTTTAAGGATTTGTGGAATGCCCATAAACTGAAAGGCAGAGAGTAAATGAGAAATTACATGTTTTACTGCTTCACCTGTATGAATAGAAGCAAAAATTAAATTAGAAAAAGTATCTATAGATACATGAATGAAAGAGGAATGCCCAAATCGGGGATAATGAGTAACATCCATTTGCCATAGGTGGTTAGGAAGGAGGCCTGTGGGCTTAATTGCAATAGAAGGTGAACTAGGCAGTGTGGGTAAACATGACGCCAAATGTAAATCCTGAAATGAAGTGTGTAAAGTATCATGGGAAGGATGTGAAATGAGGATATCATCCCTATGATGGATAATAGATGATGTAAAAATATTTTGTAAAGTTAACATATTGTAAAATAAATTCGACTACTTCAGGAGATATAAAAATTCCGGAGGTCCAACCTATAACTTAAAATTTTAGATTATAAATCTGTAGTAAATAGCTAGATTATACTTGTGATATTTAATTGTAGGACAATCAGAATGTCACAAATGTAGGGGAAAAGATCTTGTTTAGAAACATACTAAGCAGCAAATATCATTAAAAGCAGAGTATAATATATGTGGTAATTTTCTTCTTAAAGGACAAAAAAAATAATAATTCTATCCATAATCAATAATACTCCAATTCCAATCATTATCATAATTTGAAAAGAAGTTGTTTGCATGTTCTCATAACCTAGAAATTGCTAAAATATTTACCTATATTAATGTAATCTCATCCTATCTAAAAGTCTATTTAAAGTTAGTATGATCCTACTTGCGATAGTATTTATTAGTGTTCTCTATGAATCCACGCTGCAGCAGGAGAAGGAGGAGTGTGAATACCCTTTCGCTGCAACAAGAGAAGGGAGGGATGTGAGGAGACAGGTTTAATTAAAAAAAAAAAAGTCTTCAATAGTAGTATTTTAAAATCATAGTGGATTCCCATACAGAAAGCTGGATTTCATTGGTTTTTCCAATAGCCAATGAAATTATTTGTAATCAAAATATTTGCTTCTGCATTCTGTCAATTCTTGATTAACAGAGAATCTTCTTAGAGGGGCTAATATACTTAACTTTTCAAAATGTAATCCTAAATTTATATCATGAATGCATTTTGGTTGACACAGAAGCATTAGCAGAAAAGACTCAAAAGACAATCTATATGTTTTCCCAAAAATTTTATCCTAACTATCTGAACCACAAATCTTTCATTTCTGATGTATTCACATTAGCATTTAAAATAGTTAATCATTGCATTAATAATTTAGTTTCACTAACTCTAACCTGTGTGTGAGGAAGGAGTTAAAATTATTTTTGCAAATAAATTCAAGGCCTTCGTAGTTCTTATCTCCAGGCTTGGCTTTTATCCCAGAAAAAGTTTATCACTGAAGAGAAGAAAAAACAATATCCCTTTCTTTCCAATCCTTTTTTAATACTCTAAGTACCATACTTATAAAATGTGCATGTTTTTAAAACCTAAATAATAAATCACTCCCAATGGATATTAATTAAAAGTTTAACAACTTCCAAATTGACTTTGATTAAAATCTCATAACAATGTTTCATATATTCCAATTTTCCTTTCAAACCTCTGCTAAAGGCAGAATAAAACCTCTAGAGTAGCCACTTTACACCTTAGGACAATTCTACAGAACTGATTAAATATTCCTTTCAAATTCTGAACTAACATTCTTTATACCTTTAACACTATTTCTTTCATTTCATCTATCTTCTCCTCTTTACTATAAATAGAGGAGAGGTGACTACTCTTAATTACCTAAATTTAATAACCTAATACTGCCACGGGTGATGTCCAGCCTCACTCGTGACTCCAAGGGTTCCCAACAGGTGGGGAATGATCAGTCAAAAAGATAACAAACAGAATATAGCTTAATCATTATGGCCACAGGACTGCTTTGCATCTGATAGCTGCTCCGCCATCCCCAGGCTTGGTTTTTATTTTTATACCCATTTTCTTGGCACACAGATACATTATCTAACACATGTTCAAAGAGAGATAATTGGAAAGGTGATACATTAACTTTTAACAAATCACTTGATTAACATTCTATATTCTTATATTGTGATTACAGACAGCATATAAGATACATGATTTCGTCACAGGTGGCTTAATTTTCTTATTACCCTGTGAGAAGTTTTGAGCTGACAAACAATTAAGGAAAATTACTTATTGCTTTTAATAAAATGGAATAATTAATCAACAGTTTTTAAAAGACAATTCAACAATCCTATCATTGAGGTTGGAGGGTACTGGGAACACAATTCAAATTTAGACTGATCATCTTTCAGGGTTTACTAAAGAGTTTCCCATTGGTGAGTTATTGGTTTGTGAAGTTGAGTCACTGAGGTATATTGAAGCTTGGTGTACCCATAGTGTACCTGTACATATTGAATGGGCCTTTATGATTGATTTGTATGCTGGCTTCATGAGAATAAGTTTCTGTGAGTGGGAAAGTTATAGGCTTAGCTTGTAGCTGCAGTTTTGCTGGGTGTTATGCACCTAAGTAAAAGTTAACCCATGATAGTCTTTTGGGATAGGACTTGAGGGTCTGATCTTTTGGTGATGTTTTAGAGAATTAGGGTACAGGTGTTTTGCTCTTGCATTTTTCCTTCTGAGAGTAGGGGGAATAATAATCATGTCAATTCCGTAGGTAAGGGACATTGATAAGAGTGGTCATGCAAGGGGGATAGAGTGGGCAGTCACATCTTGCCAAGGGCCACTCTGTGGCCTCCTTAGCTACCATGCATGGCTCTATCAAGGTGTGATGGCCTGATGGCTTCCAGCATAATACCAAGTCCTATTTGAATTCTGGACTGGTCAAATTTCCATAGCCAATTAATTATACACAATTTTTATGAAAATTAATTTTTCACAGTACAAATACATACTTCTATTATGACATTATAACAAATTATATTTGAATACATTCAAACTCTAAATACCTGTGTAACTTCAAATAAACAGATGACCAAATTTAAAATCCTAAAATTTCAACGTTAACATGTAATCACTTGTTCCTATTTTTAACAGTACCTGAAATTAAAGAACATTTAATTTTAAAATCCAAAATTTAAATCTTAGAAAGAAAAAATTCTCCACAATACTCCACAAGTTTTGCCCAAATGAATTTAGCACTAAAATATGTTAGGTTTAATAAGCAGCCAGTACGATTTTGTGCCTTTTTAAAATAAAAATTCCCTCTAGAATTGAGTTGGTTACAAATTACATTCAAATAGTTGTCAAATTTATGGAAATCATATACCTTATCAGTCCTAATGATAACAAAGAATTCTCTAACTAGGTGTTGTGCTGAATTAAGTTAAGCTGACATTTCAAATTTAGCTGATACAGAATAAACACCATAAAATTGCATTGTGTCAAAATACATTGTTAGACTCATTAGCGATTTTCCAAAGTTACATATATCAATCTTTAATATTAAATTTAAGAGAATAGTCAAGTTATGGGACAAAATTTCCCTTAGTGTGTTCCAAACTAATCTTTTTTGTTTTCTTACAGGGCCTGTCCAAAAAAAGAAGATTTTTGAAACACTGTGATAAGTTTAGAGGTCAGAACTAATTACCTCTGTCCGTGGAGGACTCTGAAATATATTTTGTGAACACCCAATTAGGAAAATAAAGAGCCAAGATTTGTAAAGTAGACACACATAAAGACACATTAAACAAACCTTAAACATAAATTCAGGATCCTGATAACTAATCTAATATTATGTTAATTAAAAATATATATACATATATACATAATTCTTCTTGTGTCGTCTCTGTCTGAAAATTTCACTGAAAAAAATCCATCTTGCTTTTTCCCAAGTACTGTCTCTTTAAAAAGTAAAGCATTTGTCTCAAGGTTTGCTGATTTGGGAGCTGCTTTCACTTCTGACTGAGCTTGAGAGTTAGATGGAATAACTTCAGGCTGTGAGGAAGGGGATTCCCTGGCATTTTGATCTGGTACGAGACAGGGGAATCCTTGATGAATACCTTGATGAAGAGCTAAGAGAGGGCATGGGATGTAAAGAAGACCTGTCTGGGGGAGTGACTACAATTTTGGGCTTTTTCTCATTATCCTCCTTGGGTTTATGAGATTCTGAATTTAGTTTCGAATTGACGTGACAGGGCACTGGGTTTAATGATTCATGAATTAACTCCCAGAGAGTAAAGTGTCCACAGGGACTGAGGAAGGTCCTTCCAAAGTATAAGAACCTTTGAGGGGAAACCAGGGCACACAGAGGATACATGTAAAAATCTCTGTATGCGAGTATGAGAACTTATTAGTGAGCAAAGAGCCACTGGTCGTGAGAGGTAGACTGCCCCATGTTTTATTTCCAATGCCTCCCCCCCCCCCCCATGAGGGGGAGTTCCTTACCTGTGATGCCTTCTTGATGCGTGGCATTCCCCAATGATTTGCAAGTCACCCAAGTCCCTGACTTCGGGCACAAGAATGTTAAAGCCCCAGAGGGGTGCTGGATTGGGACCAGGGCTCCACAGGGAAGGAATGGTGAAAATAGTAAGAGGAAATGCAAAGGGAGAAGTAAGAAGGACCTCACCTGAAGACAAGGGCAAGGGAAAAGATAAGAATCACAGTCACAATCACATAGTAGCATCAGAAGGGATCCAATGCTAGTGGCAAAGGGTTTGAGTATATTACAAACTTGGTAGGTCTTTTAAAGGTAAAAACCACAGGAAATGGCCATGAGAAAGGCCCATTGGAAAGTGTAACAAAAATGTAGATAGTGCAGCTGGTAGGATAGTCTGGTTCCAGGAATCATCTGGGGTTCATGGAATGTTCAGCAATCTTGTTATGGGAAACTAAAAGAAGGTCGAGGTGAGGGCACTCGGACCTGTCCTCAGACAGACCCTGAGAACTCGACCTCGGAGGTGGGCTCTCAGATCTTTATCTAAGATAGACCCAGAGGTATCAACCTCTGACAGGCCATGTGGGTGGAACCCTTGTTTAATTTACCATCAGGCCCTCCGGTTGGGGTTAATGAACCTTGCTGGAGTTGAACAAGCACTGGAGCAAATATTTAGTGTGGTAGGATAGACACCTTCTCTAACCTCTTTTTCATTTCCCTACTTTCACTTTCTCTACCTTCCTTCTTATAAATAAAACTAGCTAAAAGTCATTTTGGCTTGAGCTATAATATTTTTAAACCGGCGACCACAGTATCATATTAAAATTCTAATATATTTAGTCCAGCCATAAAATTTAATTCCTTACAAACAGAAATATTATACAATGATCAACTGTGAAGGTCCAATCCATTATCAGGAAGTCAAGTTTCCAAGATATCCACAAGAGATCCATGATGAAAAATGCTTTTCACAGACAAAGAAGCAATGTTGGAATCTACTTGCAGATCAAAGCATGTCACCTTCCACTTTATTTAATTCATGAATTAAAAAAATATTTGTATGTGATATATGTCTTCTGTCATGACCTGAACAATATGGAAATGTGTACTTCATGAATGCACTAAATCAGACTATCTACCGCCTTGGGGAAGGGGTACGAAGAGAGGGAGGGAGAAAATCTGAATGCTAAAATGTCAGAAAACAATTGTCAAAAATTGTTTCTACATGTCACTGAGAAAAATAAATATTAATATATATTAAATATAATATATATAAATATTAAATAAATATTAAAATATTAAAAAGGGTAAGATAGGGCGGACATAAGGAGAAAGTTATTCTGAAAAGATTTGGAGGTTTGAAAGTTCCATGTGAGTCAGCAGTATGGTATAGCAGACAAAAATGAATGTGATAACACCATCGTGTTCTGTCCCAGACATACTATATTAGGGCCAGGTGTCCAATTGGAGAGTGGCGAGAGGAGGGTACCTGGAAACTGAAGGGATTGAATTCACAATATGGGATAATTGGTTAAAGGAACTGGAAATGTTTAGCTTGGAGAAGAGAACTCATGTAGGATATGATAAAGTATTAAATGAGAGAACAAAATGTTTTACAACCAGTGATCTCTTATGGAATATGGACTCCTGTTTCACTGACTCAAGAAGAACATCCTGTAAGGAAGAACAATCTACCCCTTGGGGCTTTAAGACTTGTAGTAATCTTAGCCGTTGACTCTGTTCAGCTCATAGACTTGAAGAGGGAGATGGGTTGATAATGTAGTGGGAACAGTGGGTTGATAACTCCTTGAGTGCTGCATATGGCCTATGTATGAGTCTCATGAATGGACATGATCAACAATGGTGTAGCTTATAAAGGCACGTGTGGATTTCATTAATGGAGGGATGCTTCCATTAATGATATCACAAATTTAATGGAATGTTGAAATATCCTCTGGAGCCTAGCATTGGGCATTGCACAAACTGGTGCTTAATAACTCTTGTATTGAGTAAAAATAGATTTGGGCTTGGACTCAGGATGTTAGAGTTGGCATCTAGGCTCTGACACTAACCATAAGACCAGAGGCAACTCACACGTGTTCTGTGCTCTGAGGCCCTTATCTCCAACAACAATAAGAAAAGAGGAAGAGATCAAAGGCACACAGATGGATAAAGGGGAAACAAAATTATCCCCACTTGTTGTTTACATTATAAATTAGTTTGGAAATCGTAGTTAATTAGTAACTAAAAAATAAAAAATACAAAGACCAGCTTCTAAAAAGCAGTTGTTATAAAACAAATTGAAAAAAAATCAAAAGAATTTCCATAGAGCAATAACAAAATTCAGAGAATATATTAGAAAAGGAAATCTCATTCAAAATAACTACAAAATGCATAAATTATCTGGAAATCCACTAACTAAGTCCCTTAAAGCCTATGTAGAAGGAGGCTCCTTAAAGAAATGTGAAAATAACTTAAATGACTGGAGGGATACTCAAGGCTATTCTAATATGATTAAAGTAAATGCTATAGCAACTGAAGTATCAAAGGAATGCTTTACAGAACTAGGCAAAACACTGAAATTTATTTAGAGGAACAAAATGCCTAGAATGTCAAGGAAAATAATGAGAAAAAGCAGGAATGGAAGAAGAGCACTTTCAGAGTACAAATTATAAATAAGTAATCATTAAAATGTATTTGATACCAGTTAAAAATAGAAAAGCAGGTCAATTTTAAAGACTCGACAAGGAAGAATTAGAAATATTGAATTCAATAACACATTTGATAAATGTGAAAATAAAAATTTAAAAAACATTTTAAGAATTCTTCATTTGTGAAGAATTACTTCGAAAACTTGAAAGGTTTTGCAGAAATTAGGTTAAGATCATAATTATACACAATATACCATACTAAATGTAAGATGGTTTTATGCCCTGAACATTAAAGTGCTTATCATAAAACAATCAAAGGGGCAGCTGGGTAGCTCAGTGGATTGAGAGCCAGGCCTAGAGATGGGAGGTCCTGGGTTCAAATTTGATCTCAGACTTCCTAGATGTGTGACCTTGGGCAAGTAACTTGACCCCCATTGCCTAGCCCTTACCTCTCTTCTTCTTCTTCTTCTTCTTCTTCTTCTTCTTCTTCTTCTTCTTCTTCTTCTTCTTCTTCTTCTTCTTCTTCTTCTTCTTCTTCTTCTTCTTCTTCTTTTTTTTTTTTTTTTTTTTTTGCTTTTATCTCTTTATTAATAGTGCAGCCAGTGTTGGCAAGATACATAGGAATCAGATCCCCCACCTGAAGTTTATCTAATTCTACTAAATAAGATAATTATTGAATAAAGCAAAAGAGTTCATTGGGGAAAGCTTAACAGAAGGAATTTCTAGAAGGAAGGAAAACTACTTGCATACCATGGGCTTCTATGCAAAAGATGTTGCAGGAAGAAAAATGCCCAATTCCAGTTAACAGTACATGGAAATGTTGAAATTAAGGATTCTAATGGAATAAAGGAGCCCAGTTGTGGAACTCTGACAAGGGATAGAAAGAGTACAGAAGGTTGAAGGATCACTGGGCAGCAAAGCTCAGAGACAATTGAATTGAGGTAACACAGCAAGCAGATCAGTAAGGTTTGGCAGTATTGGGATTACCCTAGAAATTTAAATGAAATCTAAAGACACACTAAGTTTGAACTAGTATCTATGTGCCATCCCTTTTCCAAGAGTCTTATCTCCTTTTGGGTTATTAGTCAGGTTGGAGCCAACTCTGATCTTTAGATTTTGAGTGATTTTAGATTTAGATTTTAGATTTTGAGTACTATTAAAAAGGGGTAAGACTGACTGAGAGGGTAAGGAAACAGTTGGGGCTGAGAGAGGAAAGAATCTGAAGTGAGGTGTTTTGATTATATAGTTTGATTGGCAACATGTGAAGAACAATCAAGGAGCCTTTAGCCTCCCCAAATATCTTTATTCTTTCACATTTAATCAAACAAACCCTAGTTGGACAAAACTCAACTTGGGCTTTAGCAGCCCGAGATGTCAGTCACATCACGCATGTCTGTTATTACAAAATGACTTTTAATCTCAGCAAAACATGCTAAATAAATATAATGAAGCAGTCTAACCTCTGTTTTCATGAAAGAACGTGATGTTGTGGACACGGTTTTCTGTGGACACGAGGCATTCAAGGATAACTGGCAAAAGGGCCATTCTGCTAAGACTTTGAAATAGCAAGAGACCTCTGTTGAGGATTTGGATTCTGTTGCTATTTAATCGTTAGCTATTCATTGGATTCTTCTCATGTCCTCACTTGGAACTTCCCAGCTTTTGACTCCTTTAAATGGCTTATATTTCTCTCCATACATATCAAGGCGATTGACTTTCAAGACTGAAATAGCAAGTTGCTGAATCTTGAACTGAATGTTGAGGCTTGGGCTTTCTTCCGGTTTGGGGGCTCCAGATTATAAATTCACCAATCCTTTAAGACTTGGGAGCATGTGGGGGGTAATTTTCCCAACGTCCCACGTTAAGACCTTGGTGACTGGATCACACGTGTAGCTGCCTTGTGTTGGAGTTAGGTTCATATTCAATACAACGTTGGGCATGTGAACAGTCCCTGTGATTCCTTCAGTTGTTTTTCCCATGCTTTGCTTTGGTCCAATTGTAATATCGTATCTGCCACAAGAGCTGTTCTCCTTAAAGCTGATGCTTTGTTTCACATACACTGGAACTGCCACTAAATTTTGTGAGCTGACATGGTAGGAAATGAGTCGGAAGTTTCCATCTGGAGGAATAAATGACGGGACTCTTTCTGCCTCCCAGCGTTTGAAACGAATGCAGGGGCGGAAGCTGACATCATCTGGAAGCCTTGGGTTCATGAAAGAAAGGGAAAGATCAAGCATTCCGGAAAGCTTAATGCAAGCATCAATGACACCTTGAATTTCTGCAAAGACTGTGGAAGCTGATTTGTCTATAATTGCATCTATTTCTTCAATGACATCAAAATAAGCTTCATTGTTTATATATTTCACACCTGCACGACACCATGGGATGTTGGAAAGCTGACCAGTGGGGAGTGTGTCTCCAACATTACTATTGCCCCAAAGAACCAGACGACTGGAGCTCAGGGCCGGACCGGTTCCGGAAGGAGGCCGCCAGTTCTGAGGTTCCCTTACCTCTCTTCTGCACAGTATTGATTCTAAGAGAGAAGGTAAGGGTTAAAAAAAAAGCAATCAAAAGAGAAAGGTACCTGGTAAATAGTTATTCCTTGGGAATGTATTCTTAAACCACCACAGGTTGCAGATGAATACAAAAGATATAATAGATAGTACTGATTACATTAAATTGAAAAGCTTTCAAGTGAACACATTTTAATGCAAGTAGGCTAAGAAGAGAAGAGATGAATGAAAGGAAAAACAATCTTTGTATTAAATATCTATGATGTAGGTCTGAAATCCAAGACACACAGTCAGCTAACAGAAATACCTAAGTCCAAAAATCTTTATTCAATAGATAAATAGTAAAAAGCAATGAACATATAGTTCTCAATAGTAGAATTGAAAATTAACAATCGTGTAAACAAATGCCCCCCACTACTACTAATTTTTTAATTTCAGATTTTACATATCCAAATGAAACAAGTATTTCCATATCTAAAGATAAAGATAGTAGAGGGCAGCTGGGTAGCTCAGTGGATTGAGAGTCAGGCCTAGAGATGGGAGGTCCTAGGTTCAAATGTGACCTCAGATACTTCCTAGCTGAGTGACCCTGGGCAAGTCGCTTGACCCCCATTGCCTAGCCCTTAGGGCTCTTCTGCCTTGGAGCCAATACACAGTATTGATTCCAAGATGTAAAGTAAGGGTTTAAAAGAAAAAAGAAAGAAAAAGATAGTAAACAAATGAAATCACAAATTTCTTATATGTTTAGCTTATTTTTCTTCATATTTACATAATAATCCCCATGCACAAGTGTCCCAGCCCCTCACCACCCTTCCTATATCACAAAAGATATTGTCGACACTGTCAACACATACACATAAATTATGTCTTTTATAATTCATCTTTGTGTTCATTTTCTGGAGGTAACATTCATAGTTTATCTGTGGCTGTGTATAATGTTCTCCTGGTTCTACTCATCTCACTGTTCATCATCCCATGTAGTTCTTTCCAAGTTTTTATTTTTTTAATCAGGCTATTTATCATTTCTTATGGCACAGTAGTATTCCATCACAATCATATACCAGAATTTATTCAGCCATCCCCCCATTGATGGGCATCCCCTCAGCTTCCAACTCTTTGCCACCACAAAGAGAGCTGCTATAAATATTCTGGAACATATAGATTCTTTTCCTCTCTCCCTGATCTCCTTGGGAAACAGACCCAATAATTGTATTGCTAGGTCCAAGGGTCATAAAAAAAGTTTCATAATTCTCGGGGTGTAATTCCAAATTGCTCTCCAAAATGTTTAGATCAATTCACAACTCCAACAAGTGCTCCAACACAGCTCTAACAGTGCATTAATGTCTTTGAAACTGCTACTAATAAGAGAACTCCAAAGTAAAATAACTCAGAGGTTTAACTACATCCCCAGAAAATTAGCAAGATGATGAAATGGGGGGCCTAGTTAATGCTAAGAGGGTGATGCAAAGATAGACTCATTAATGCACTGTTGGTGGAGCTTAATCCAACCTTTCTGGATTTATTTTAGAATTTATAATTATGTGAAGAAAGAGAATGAAATGTCTATACTCTTACCTAACCCATTACTAGCTCCATGTTCCATGGTAGTCATTGATAAAAAGAAAAGCTTCCTATACACCAAGATATTTACAACAGCACTTGTGTGTGTATGTGTGTGTGTGTGTGTGTAAGTACTAGAAGTAAAATAAATACTCATCTTTTGAAGAATGACCAAAATGTAGTCTATCAATATTATTATGCTGTAAAAACTGATGAATATGATAAATACAGAGAAGCATGGGCAGATATATATGAATGGATGCAAAATGAAGTGAGAATGAGGAAAACAATATACATAATGATTATTGGAGCTAGATATGGACCAAGTGCTGGACCTGGAGTCGGGAAGATTTGAGGTCCAATCTAGTCTCAGACACTTACCAACTCTATCACCCTAGGCAAATCTTTTAAAACCCTCTTTGCCTCATTTTCCTCTTCTGTAATATGAATTGGAGAAGGAAAATATGGCACCATTCTAGTATCTTTGCCAAGAAAACCCCAAACGGGGGCACAAAGAGTCAGACACAACTGAAAAATGTCTGAACAAGAACATTATTGTTATTACTATTATTATTAACAACTTCTCTCTGCTCAGTTTCATCAGCTATAAAATAATAATAATAATAGGGTCAAACAAGATCATAATTAGAAGACTTTAGTACAGTGCTTAGCACATAGTAATTGCTAAATAAATGTTAGATATTATTATAAATGGAGAAAGACATCAACAGGAACAAAACTGAATACTGTGAAATTATAATAGTTAAACTTGGCCTCAAATAAGAAATATGAAAATTCACTACTCTTTCCTCTCTCCCCAATTTTTTTCAGAGGGGAATGCAGATATAGGACCCTGCATTTATTGTCATATCTCTTGATATGTAATTTAGTAGTTCTGATTGTGCTTTTTCCCTTGTGAAGATAGGATTAACTCTCTCCTTGCCTATTTTTAGCTAATCAATTCAAGAACTTAAAGTACCCCTACTTGACACTAAGAGAGTTTTCAAGTCACTTGCTAAAGTGGGTAACAACTCCAGAGGCCACTTCCCCACCCCTGGGCAGTGCTAGGCAAATTGAAAGACTGCAATTGGTTTCCGTAAAGTGGGGAAGGGACAGAAAGTGATGTGGAAAAAGGACTATAAAAAGTCCTGAACTTCTTGTCCAAGGGTCTTCTCCTTTGAATTTCTTTCCCTTTAGAGTTTATCTTTGGGGACTCTGTGTAGGTGAGCTGGACTGAAGGAGGAGACTCTTTCTCTGGATCCTGCATCGGCTTGCTGCTTCCTTTCCTGGCTTCTGGAGAGACTGGTTCCAGAGAGGCCTTCCTTTCCTGGAGGAGGCTGTGTTGGTGGAACCTTTGCTGAAGACACCACTAGGACTCCTGGTTTAAGAGACTACCATGACTCCATGTGGAGATTGGGACTTGAGAGCCCTTGCAGGGTGGTGAGCTGGACAGAAATTATAGGGTATCTAGCTAGGCAATACTTTCTACTTCCTTTCTACATTTCTCTTTTTTACTATATATCTATTATACTAAATCATTAAGAGTACCTAACAGACTCATGAATTAAGAGTTAATTTTTTAAATCAGTGACCACAATATTACTTTAGAACTTTCATATTTAGCCTAAAAACCTACATTTAAATTCTTACACCCTCCTTTTTTATTCTTTGTTAAAAACAAGGTATTTCTTTTTGAAGAGGGTAAAGGGATATGTTAGGAAAAGTAGATTCTAAAAATAAAACAATAAAATGATTTAAATAGATAAAATAATTTAAAATGAGAAATATGATTATTATCCTAACCTCACAATTCTCTAACAGCTAGAAGTCATACCAAGAGGGGTCTAGCTGGGTGTAGAAAATGGAGATTTGAACCCCAGACTTCAATCCCCAGAAGTCCTTGGTACTTCCCAGAATTCCCTATAATCTCACCTGAGTCCTCACCCAAGTGCGAGAACACAATTTTTATTTAAAGGGCTCTCTGCCTCCCAAGATGCTCTTCTTCTGCTTCTAAGCATATGTGTCTCTCTACCTGGCATGCAAGATGTAGAGTAAGTGGCTGTAAATGGGTTATTCAGCCCTAGGCACGTGCTTTTCTTATTTTGTATTTTCTTATTTCCTTGATTTCTAATATCGTAATAAACCTCATAAAATATAATACTTTTAGTAGAGACACTAATTTAACTGTTACATGGGCCACCTCTGTGATAAAAATGTATGAGAAAAAAACTTCCAAGTTATAGAGAAGTTATGATTTGCATCACAGAGGAATTTATACACACTAATGAAATCATAGACATTTGCTTGAGGCCCAAATTATGAATAACCCATTGGACACATTCACCTGGATATCACCTAGACTTCTCAAATGCAAGAGGTATCCTAAACAAATTTCATGTGTGCAGGTCCAATCATGTAACTTCCTTGATCAAAAAGCTTTGTAATGACTGAGGAACAAAGGTCTAATCTTCTAAGCATATCAACTTGCTGAGCAGTGCATGCCAATTGACTAGCAAATCAGGACCAAGCCCCTTCCTCAGCTTAGGGCTGGACCCCAAATACAGGGGAAGACAGAATTTTATGCATTAAAAACTATTAATCAAATAAAACCAATTAATTAAAAGAAAATAATACATAAGAAGATCTGAATTCTAATTGGATGAAAGATTAGGGACTTTCTGAGTTGAGAGGGGTAGAGTGAATAGTTAAAATTCTCCCACTCCTCCCCAAGTATCTATAAACTATCAAAGGATAATGGAATCAATAACTGATTGATCAGTATGGGGCTAGTTTTCAAATAAGACATATGGGTTGCTTGAGATGTACATGTACAGGAAAGATCCCTACATCAGTCTTGGGATCTGACTGTATTGCTAGTCAATATAACCTAGGTCCTTGGTTAAGGGACTCTAAATAGCAGGTACAAGTGGTTCAGTTTCCCAGCCATGTAGGGCTAGGTTCAAATAATGCAATAAGGTTTTCTCCCAATTCCCACAACTGAATAAAGTTTTCTCACTGGATAGACTTTGGGCTAGACTGTGAAATTGAGATGAACTCTACCCTACTTATTCTTTAGAATTTTAGCCACCAGGAATGTAGACACCCTCACTTAAGGATTAAGTGTGGAGGAGGAATGTCTATGAGTCACCTATGCTAGCAAGTGATAAATCAGAAACAACTGACTGAACTCTGGGCATGTCAAAGCCAAGTTTAAGCCACCATTGGTACACGTAAGGCACAGGAAGTGACGCAAAGAACTGCTTTTAAATTTCATGGTCACTTCCCGTGAGGGAGTCTTTGGACTGTTATGTGGTGAGTGAAAAGGCTGACTCCCTTTCCTTGACTTTTCTGGAGACCTCTGGAGAGGCCCATCATCTTCGGCGGACTCCCTTCCCTTGACTTTTCTGGAGACACTAGCCTCTGGAGAGGCCCCTCATCTTGGAGGTGTAAACCTTGAAATTTCTTAGACTTGTGAATGTTGGAAATTTCACCATTGGAAAGTTTCATACTTGGAAAAAATTTCCTACTGATAGTAAGAACTCTATTGGAATGTGAACCCCCTTGGCATGGGAGGATCCTTCTACTCCCTACTCAAAACTACTTTAGGACAGAAACCTTTTGCTAAACAATGGAAAGGGCTTTGACCTATGCTTAAGCATAGAACAGGAAGTTCTTTGAGTCATGATTGATTTTAGAATTGATACAATAGAGATACTTGGAATGACAGAACCAGGTCTTGAAACTACAATCTCCACCCTACTCAGAATAAAAGGATTTAGGAAGGGCTGCAGCAAAGATCAAGATTTAATTATTTGAGAATATGACCTTCAACAGACATGTGCAAAGGGGCAGACCTCTGGGCGGTCCTGGGTTAAGCTAGAGCCACCATTGGCACAGGGAAGACATGGACAGTGATTGGTAGATGTGAGAACTGAGGGGAGGGAACTTAGATGGTTTCCTTAAAGATAGCGGGGTCTGAGGACTGGGGGGGGGGGGAGAGGTTTTGTTCTGAGAGGTTGTGCTCTGAGAAGCTTGCTCTGAAGGAGGTTGGAGGTGGAGGGCCCTGAAACTGTTTCTCCATTTTGATCACGTGATAGGGACTGATCTCTTTTCTTTGCCTCAGCTATCTAAGGGCTTGGGCCTTTTGGCCCAGCCTAAACAGAGGGGGTATTTAAGCCCTATTCCCCCCCCCCCTCTCTCTAATACCTTTCTTCCTCCTGTTTGTAATTAAAAACTCCATAAAAGGTTGACTGCTGACTTGAGTCTTCATTTAGGAATTACATAGCTGAATTCCTTGGCGACCTTAAATTAATATATATCAGTCTTTTAAAGTGATTTCCTTGTCACAGAGGAGGTCTTGGTGGCTAGAAGCCTTGCTAATTTTAATCCCCTTGCTGGGGCCTCTGAATTCCTGCCTGGTTCAGACCAGGTGGAACATCTCTCTCTCTCTCTCTCTCTCTCTCTCTCTCTCTCTCTCTCTCTCTCTCTCTCTCTCTCTCTCTCTCTCTCTCTCTCTCTCTCCCTCCCTCTCTCTCCCTCTCTCTCTCTCTCTCTCTCTCTCTCTCTCTCTCTCTCTCTCTCTCTCTCTCTCTCTCCCTCTCTCTCTCTCTTTCTCTTTCTCTCATTTCCTTAATTTCTTCTCTTTATTTGTAAATAAACTACCATAAAGCCATTCTGACTTGAGTAATTCATTGGGATTTAGTAATTAAATCCCTGGCGACCAACTCTCAATATTCAGTCAATCATAATTTTTATCCCTTACAAGACCCATCTTTCAATAGAAAGGAAACTGAGTTAGCTACAGAATTGAATCACAAGGCGGAGTCAGTATGGCTCACTTCATTCTCACAATTAACTTCTTGTTGTCCTAAACTCCTCAATTCCTTCAGCTTCAAAAGCTTTCTGGTGTTTCTAAGATAAAATATAAACTCCTTTCTTAGTTAAACTACTTAATCTGGCTCCCACTTATCTTTCCAAACAGATTTCATTTTTGTCTCTTCATGTACTCTACATTCTTGCCAACTGGCTTACTTGCTTTTTACCCTGTCCCTATCATTCCATGTTTGGGCTCCATGCCTTTGCACAGGTTTTCAACCAATGCCTGCAACAGACCCTTTTAGCATCTCCACATCTCAAAATTCCTAGCTCCATTCAAGGCTCAGTCCACGGTCACCTCCTATATTCACCTCCCACAAATTACCAAGACTTTCCCCTCTTCAAACTTCAGAATCATAGAACCAGAAAGGACATAAGGGGTCAGCAACTTAACTCATACGTAAAAGGAATTCTAGTATAACGTTATATATGGCAGCTCTGTCCCGAGAGCTTCCAGAGCAGCTTCATTTGTATTTACTTTAGATAGATATACTTTTGACTTATTGACTTATCTGTGTAAATGCTATTCTTTCTATAGAATTGTTGCGACTAAAATTCTCTGGAGACTGTATCTTCATTTTATAATTATTTATTAAATAGCAAAAAGTTGGCCAGAGAAAGAGAGAAGCCATGAGCCACTTGTGGCCAGTTATTTCTTTTTGCCTCCATTTCCTCCATGAGCTGGGTTATGCCAAGCCAGACCATATGTCCTCTCTGGTCTGTGGTTCCATGGGAAGAGAGTGATTTCTTGTCCTCTCCACCAATTCATCCTCTTCATGATATCCCTTTCCTGAGCCTTTCTGATTGGTGGACTCAGACTCCCTTCTGGATAAGAGGTGGACCTTCTGGAAGCCAGGGATAATGACATGGCTTTTAGAATGGTGGTACAGCTCATGTGTCACATATAGTATTTCCTAGCATAAAAGACAAAAGGAGGGAAGGCTCCACTCCTGACCACAAGGGGATACAGTTCAGAGCTTCAGCCCTAAGTGCTTTTGCTATAAAATCAAAAGGTTGTTTTGGGTGGCCAAAAAAGGGGTTTGGGTTCATATGAACTTTCCACAGAATATAAGCACCCCAAAGGCAGGGATTGTTTTTCTTGTACTTGTATCCCTAGCTCCTAGCTAGCATAAAGCTTGACGCAAAGCATTTAATAAATACTGATTAAATTCAATTGAACTGAATCCCAGATATTATAGTATGATAATTGCTTACCTTTTTAGACTTGAATCTTCATCTCTATTTACTTTGATTCTACTGTAAAAAGGATGAAACACTCTTTAGCTTATGATATGTTAGAGGGGTTATGGGCTGTTCAGTGAGGACTAGGACCTCTGATAGGAAGGTTTGCCAAGCTCTTTTCAGGGTTTCTTATTTACCTTTGGTGTCCACTTTTCACCCAAATCTCCCTTATGGCCTAAAGAAGATATAGCTGCCACACCCCAGTAAATCAAGGGTCAAACCTGAATCAGGTAGGAGGATATCTACCTTAAGCATGTGAAGACTACTTCCAATGGAATGGAGGGGTTGAGAACAATTTGTTCCAGTGGCCATGAAAGCAGCTGAAGCAGGCTCTGTGAAGCACTTAGAGTCTAATCAGACATCTAAGACACTATTTGCATCCCAGGCCATCACTAATCATCTAGACTTTTGTCTTGATTTGGATGATTCTGGAAGAGAGAGTGAAACTGATGACTTTGTGCAACTCTGCCTCTTACATCCAATTCACAAGCAAGTGAGGACATCATCCTGTGGTGTCATTGTTCCTTTTTGAAAAGAAAAAAAAAAGGATGAACAACAATGACATGATAGAGGAGAATTTGGGATTCAGAATAAAGTATCCCAACCTTTGCCAAGGCTGAACATGGGAGTTTCTAAATTAGCCAACATCACTTCTACCATAAAATCTTTACTTCCTCCTGTTTTCTCTGGAGGAATTTCCAAAGGGAAAGACTCAAGAATTTGACTGTCTTCATTTTTAGGACCTGCATGTGAAATTAGGAACCTTCTTAGATGGATGTGAGATGGTACAACTCACCTAGGAACCTCTCCAGGGCCAGTAAAGCACAATCCTTAAAATAGTAAAGTCAAGTTTATTAAGGGTAGGGAAATGATAAATACAGTCCTAAATCTATTAAGCTATGTCTCCTCCCCACAATCTATGCTTCCCCTCACAGGCTTGCTCTTCTTATCTTCTCAAGCCCTTCTTATATCTTCTTGCTCTAATCTAAAAAAGTCCCCAAAGCTATCTGACTCTAAACTAATCTACCTACTAGGGATTAACAGAAAGAGGAAAAGGAAAGGACTCACAGGTGAATTTGAGCCTTTACCAAAAACCTGGGGTTGGCTGCACTATATAACCCAAAGTCCCAGGTGACAATCTTTGAATTACCTTGTCCAAGAGAATTTCTGGCAGATGGATCACTGTCAGATAATCTCTGTACCTCAGGGAAAACAGTCCAATCCAATGCAGATTCTCAACCAAGGAGTCACTAATCTCTCCATGAGATTATGACTACCAATCTGTCAGAACAAAATCTTCCAGCTCAGTGGAAACAAGTCAGAGAGTGCAATGACAGTTAAATGCCAGTAAAACTCCCACAATCCTTCTCTCCTTCTCAGAATCCTCTCCCAGGGCTTGCATCCAAATTCTCCTCTTATCCTCTTAAAACTAATCCATGAAATTTACTCTATCCCTTACTTAGATTCCTACACCTGACTGAAGCCTCAGGGCCAGATCCTCCTGGGTCTGTATCAGAGAGATAGATACAAAGGTCCTCATCTTCACAAATTTCAAAGTAGCCCAACATTTTCCTGCACTAGTCCCTTTCCTTCTCCCAGTATGAAGAATCAGATACTCCCCCCTCCCCCAGTCCTGCAGCTATAGATACCTTTTTGACAATTTCCCTTGGTCTCCTTCATCTTGCAGGAAGTCTTTTGTGTTTTACTGGACAAACATATAACAATAATGGAAATTGTGTTGAAAGTAGTGCTATTTTCTACATAATAGAATGAAGGGAGAAGTTGGGGGTAGTGACTAAAAGAAAAACACTTTTAAGGAGGGACAAAGTGAAAGGGAAAGAGGAGGATCAAAAGGGAAAAAATAAGATAAAGAGGAATACACAGTTGCTAATCATAACTGTCAATGTGAATGGAATGAACTCATCCATAAAACAAAAGCAGATAGCTGGATTAAAGACCAAAAGCTAAATATCTGTTGTTTACAAGAAACATTTGAGGCAGGGAGACACATACAGACTAAAGGTAAGGGGATAAATCCAGATTTATTGTGCGTCATCTGAAGTAAAAAAGCAGGAATAGCAATGGTGATCTCAGACAAAGCTAAAGCAAAAATAGATCTGATTAAAAGAGATTAGAAAGGAAATGATATCTTGCTGAAAGGTACTATAGATAATGAAGTAATAGCAATACTAAACATATATTCACCAAATGGTATAGCCTTCAAATTTTTAAGAACTTAAATGGGCTTCAGGAGAAAATATACATAATACGAGCTTGGTGGTGGAATACTATTGTGCTATAAGAAATGATAAGCAGGATGATTTCAGGAAAAGCTGGAAAGACCTACATGAACTGATGCAGAGTGAAATAAACAGAACTGGGAGAATGTTGTGCACACTAATAGCAATCTTGTATGATGATCAGCTGTGAAAACTTGGCTACTCTCAACAATGTGATGGATGACCTGGGACAATCCTGAAAGACATGATGGGGAGTGGTATCCACTTCCAGAGGAGGAACTGTTGGAGTTGGATGGATGAGGATCAAAACATGTTATCTTTCACATCAGGGTATTTATTGTTTTATTTTCAGATTTTGATTTTGTATGAGTGTGTGACCAATATGGAAGTGTGTTTTGCATGATAACAAAAGGAAAATTTTAAAAAATTGCATTTTTAAAATACAGATTTTTGGGAGGTTTTGGTAAGCTAATGTTGGTTTTTCTCTACTTCATTCAGATACCAAACTGTTCAGTTGCAAAAAAGGCAAAATCTTAGTTTCATTCTTTTTCATTGCTCAAAAGTAATTTTTTGCCCCTTTCAGTGTAAAAATCTTCCATATCAAAGAAACCTTATTTTGTCAAGTAGGACATGTATCAAATGTAAATTATCCTTTAGGGGAATTCTTTAGCTGCTGCAGGGAATCAAGTTTAATATTATTCTATTTGGCCCCAGAAATCACAACACAAAACAATTATTTATTTTCTTGTGAGTATAATATTAATTTTAAGGCCCCTTCAGAGTCAAGTACCACTTACATTTTCTGTGTTTGTGATCAGTCTTTATAACTATTTTAGGTTCCAATTCTCTGTTTACCTAAAAGTGAGAAAACCAATACTTCAGTGAAAAGAATAATTAAAAGATTTGGGGCAGCTGGGTGGCTCAGTGGATTGAGAGTCAGGCCCAGAGACAGGAGGTCCTGGGTTCAAAGCTGATCTCAGACACTTCCTAGCTATGTGACCCTGGGCAAGTCAGTTGACCCCCATTGCCTAGCCTTTCCACTCTTCTGCCTTGGAACCAATATACAGTATTGATTCTAAGATGGAAATTAAGGGTTTTAATTAATAAAAAAAGATTATAATGAAAAAATGTTAAACTTTGCATTCTGTAGGATATTATTACCTTGGATTATCTTTTGCACAAAGTAATACTAAACCTAAATCAAAGTAAACTTAAAAACAGAACATTAGCTTCTTTCTAATCCTTCATTCTGAACATTCTTCATCACTTATGTCTGCTTATATTTGTTTGTATCTTATCTCCCTAGGAAGATTTGTGTCCTAGGAAAAGTATTTTTGTTAGTTTCATAGAGGATAAATTATAGAAGAGAGAGAATAGGAGCAGAGATAAATTTGGAGGTTATTACAAGATTCTAAGCCTGAATTAGGGTGGTAGTCAGGTGAATGGAAAGAAAAAGGTTGATTGATCTGAAGATCAGATGACCTGGGTTTATTTGGAACCAGGGTGCTTACAGGTCATCTTTAATTTTCTTTGCCTGATTTTCAAGCTGATCAATTCTGGATTTCAAGGTATTATCTTCTTGTTTTATTTAGTTCATGTGCCTCTGTTTCTAGATGACCTATTTTGCTTTTTAAGTTCTTTTCCCAATTGTCTTCAGCTTAATTGTTTTTTGAATTCTTCCAAAGCCTGTGCCCAATTTGCTGGAGTTCCTGAGTTTTTGCTTGGTGTTCTTGTTCTTCCTCTGTTCCATTTGTTCTTTCTTAATTACCTGGATAGAAGCTGTCGATCTGCTGTTTCTTTTCTTTTTTCTGTTGTTTACTTATATTTTTTCCTTTTTTCCCTCCCTGTCATTGGCTATAATCTTGTTCCTCTGTTTATTTGCTGGATCTGTGAGTTTGGGCTACTGTCCTGAAGGGGCTTCTTTGTTTTGCTAACTGGATTAGGCTGATGAAGCTGTCCTGTTGTATTGATGAGCCCTGAGGCCAGATCTTCTCCAGCTGCCAGCAGAAGCTAAAGCTGAAGGTATGAAGGATAAAGGTAGTTACCTTCATCCTCCTCTCTTCCTTTTTATCAGCTGTCTCTCTGCCAGCTGCCCAGTCAGAGCCCTGAGTTTCCTGTGTTGGTACTAAGGTACTCTTCTGTGGTTGCAGCCTTAGCCCTAGGATCCCAGTCAGCTGGATTCTTACTGCAGGTCTCAGCACAGTAAGTGGGGGAGAGGTATTAGAGACTGAGCTTCCCTGCCCTCTGCAAGCTTCTTATCTGCACTATTGCTAGAACAGATTAAGCCAAATCAAGCTGATTTGCAGAGCTGGATGTGCCTTTAAGGCTGAAGCCCAAGATATAGGAGTAGTGACTGAAGGCTTGGACCAGGATAGCCTCCTCTCCTCTCCTCTCCTCTCCTCCAGCTTCCTCCTTGCCAGTTTTGTGGTCAGAGCCCTGAGCTCCACCCCACCCCCCCAACAACTGGGGCAGCAAGGCATTTCCTCTGGGCTGGAGCCCACATCCCGAGACTCCAGCAACTGCCAGAGTCTCAGCAAAGTAGTTGGAGGAGAGGTCCTGGGCCTTCCTTTTTTCTTTTCCTTAAACTCAAGAATTCAACCTTCTCCGTGTACCTTTTAAGTTGAATCAAGCAGGAGGGTCCCTTGGCTCCATCCTGTTGTTAAATTTGTTTTTATGTCCCCCTTGAAGCACTTTGCTTTTGGTTGGTGTGGAAGGGTTTTCAGAGGGCTTGACTTTTGCTTCTAGGCCACCATCTTGACTCCTGGAAGTCCACCATGGTGCTTACTATTATGTATGATCTTGGGGAAGTTTTTTAACTTCCTTTAGCCTCAATTCCCTTATCAGCAGCAATAATAACAAATCAGTGTTGGTTTCGAAATCTTCAGAGATACCTTCCAGGTCTGGATATTTATGATTCTACCTACCCTTAAAGATATTTCATAGTTTCAGATCCCTGTTATACATACTGTGGTCTAGTCAAACTGTCCTACTTTCTGTTGTTCACAAATAATGAACCATCTTCCAATATTTCACACTAGTCATCCCTCATACCCAGAATAGGCTCCTTCCTCATTTCCTCCTCTTAGAATCCATAGCTCCCTTAATGTTCAACTCAAACTCAAATTTAGCTCAATTTCCTATATAAGGCTTTGCCTAATACTCCAGCCACCCTCTGAAACTACCTAATAATTTCTTTTGAATATATATTTCATGTTTCTTGTATGTGTATAGGTTCTTCCCTTGATAGTATATAAAATCCCCAGGAATAGAAATAGCTTCATATTTTGTCTTTGTATCCAGTGGTAGGGCACATTGCCTGCCATATTTTAGGTGCTTGGTAGAATCAGCTATCAGCTGGTAGAATTGACAGGATTTGTGAATTGACTAGTGTGGATGAGAGAGAGATACTGAAGGAAATGCAAAGACTGGATTTTGTAGTGAAATCTCATGCAAGAAGGAGATAGAACTTTGGCTGCCAGCGGGGGATGGGAATGGAATCTCCAGCTAAGAAAAGCAGGTGAACAGTTGGGAATATACTCTTTTTCCTTCTGAACTGAAGGGGAAAGGAGCAAATCTCACTGATCCTATCTGGCTACAAAATTCTCGTTGATATGAAGAGACCCAGATTAACCATCTGTCTTTATAATTGGTGGATAGAAACTTTTTCCCTTTGGGGAAGGAAAGAGCCTATCCATCAGAAGATTTTCCTTCAAAGCTGTATCTCTGTCTCAGGAAAATACATCAACCTGACTACACAAAGAACCTAAGGTTCTCAGGGACTTAGGTCTCTAGACCTGAGCTTCAACTCCTAAAGAAACTTTAGGTGAAAAATAGATTAGGGACTTCCCATTTCCTTCTTCCTAACCTACTATATCAAACCTCTCAACTAATAAATAGATCTTTTAACTTACTGAAGAACTAGACATCTTCAGTGCACTAAAGGTGATCACAGATAACAATCAGTCAAAGAAGAGAACAGAAACAGAGATTGAAGGGGATTTCCTCTTACCCTTCAGTTCTGGCCATAGATTAACTTTAACTTCTCTGAAACAGCTCTGCCTGGGAGGGAAGTGGTGTTTCTCTTTATCTGTTCCCTCTCTCTCAGTTACCTGTCAAACTTTGGTTCCTGATCCCTCACTAGTACACTAGCTATTGAGAGCTCCAGTAGAAACAGGGGTGAGTGGTAGAGTCTGATTATTGGATGACTTTTCCTGTGTCTGAGTTTCTCTATATTGTATATATAGTGTGTAAAGATTAAAATGTAGGGGAGACTGAGGCAGGTAGAAATTAGTTTCTTTCTGCAAGGAGTATTATATTTTATGAGGTTTATTAAAGGTTGAGAATTTAAGAATATACAAGTAAGAAAAAACATGTGCCCAGGCCAGAGGCCTAGACAAGACCTCACCTACATTATGGAAAGAGCCATGTCTGCCCCAAAACAGAAATCCAAAAAAAGCTCAAAAGCCTTTGCAATCAGGTTAAATCCCTTCTCGATCTCGGCCCAGGTGAGATTACAAGGCATTCTGGGGAAGTGAAGCAAAGGCTTGTGGGGATTGAAGTCCTGGATTCCAATCCATTTTTACAAGTGAAGAAGTATTAGGGAGATCTATTCACTAGAGCTGTTCTTGGAAGCTACTTGAGGTCTTAGGCACAAATAAATAACACTAAAGAGTTGACCAGTGATAACTTTGGGTCACAACAATTTGGGAGCCCTTTCCTATTCTCTCAGACATGCCTAGGTCAAAGGTTGAGAATTTTCATCAGAGATCATTGGCAAAGTGCTTCAAATATAGTTTCCTCATTTGTAAAATAGAGATATCAATACCTGAATGTTCTTCCTAACAAATTTGTTGTGAGGATCACATGAGACAGTGGATGGAAAAAATACTTTGTTAAGTAATAATATGTTAGAATGAATGATATTATTTACATTTGAATGGTCAGGTTATTGATTTCTAGACTTATAAGGGCTCTTAGTGGTTATTGAGTCCAATCTCTCATTTTATAGAAAAGGAAGATGAAGCTGAGTTCTAAAAATTGCCCCTAAACATCCACTGAATTAGGAAGAGTTGGAATGATCTTACTTTCAGTCCATTACCTTTCTCATTACCTCACAATGCTTTCATTCAAAGAATGCTAGGTAATGTGGGTATGCAGTATAGCCTCTATCAGGTACTGAGTTTGGAAGCTTCCTGGCTCATAACCTATAACCTATAATCCTATAACCTATCCTATAATGAGTGGAAGCTGTACTTTGTCATATCTGTGTCTGAGAAAACAACCATTCCCCAACCATAATGCCACTGATCACTGAACCCTTCAAGTCAGTGGAGTTCAAGACCCCTAGCTCCAATCTTCCTTTCACTACTGGAACTTCCAAGAACAGCTCCAGTGAATAGATATCCCTAATACTTCTTCACTACACATCTAAAATAGGGAAACTCAGACACAGGAAAAGTCATCCAATAATCAGACTCCACTACTCTACCCTGTTTCTACTGGAGCTCTACATAGCTAGTGTAACTTCTCTTAAGTACTAAATTTGGACAACTTCTCTTCATCTAACATACTCTTCTCTCCTTCCCCAAACCACCTGAGAAAAACACCATCATCTCAGCAAAAATCATCAGCCAAGCAGACACCAATCCTGTGGCTTCCAGAAGCCATTTCTGGGATGAGAGACTGACAACATTAAGCAAGATCTGATAGCATCTTTCAAGTGAAGAGTATCTTCTGGATGGATGGATGTCATACCCTCGCATTTTGGGATAATGCATAGGAAGTGGAGATGGGACCCGATCAATATTTTTTTAGCATGGCACATTTCTTGCTCAATTTTCTTGCTGTCTCCACCCTTTGTTCCTTGAGGTTTGGAAAAGAAACAGGACCTCAGAGGAAAGAGACTTAGTCAGCTGGTAAATGTTTCATCCTTTTGATATGATCTTCTATTTCTTTCTCATCCAACTTGTTATTCAGTTGTCATCTGCCAAGCCTTAATTAACATCCTTCTCCTCTGGCTATAGATCTCACCTCCATAGCCAGGATTACCTTAACCCTCTGGAGTGCCTATTCTTCTCTCTCTTCCACTGTGGTTGTAGAATTCATATTTGCTAATGAATTCCCCTTCATGCACACCCTTTTTTCTTTCACATCCTTCCATACTCTTCCATTCTCAGAACCTATAACTGCCAATTCTCTCTTCTTAGACTCTAAAATTTCCCACTCACAATTACTTCCTTTTCTTTCTTATTCTTTGCAACAACACTCCTTAACTCATTTCTTTATCCTCCTGGCAACCTCATTTCTTCCTGCTTTCTCAGAACATCATGCCTGCTTTGTCTATATTTTCTTCCCATTACAGTTTTTTTTTGAAACCCTTACCTTCCATCTTAGAATCAATACTGTATATTGGTTCCAAGGCAGAAGAACAATAAGGTCTAGGCAATGGGGGTTAAGTGACTTGCCCAGAGTCACACAGCTAGGAAGTGTCTGAGGCCAGATTTGAACCTAGGACCTTCGTCTCTAGGCCTGACTCTCAAACCACTGAGCCACCCAGCTGCCCCCTCCATCACAATTCTGACCCATATTTGACTGGTTTGTTGTTTCCTTAAGTCCCTTTGCCCTTGTCATCTCATAACTTGCTAACTCCGACAGCTTTTTTCTATCTTCTCCACTTATATTCCCATGATGCTTGAGCAAAGTTGCACAACTGAATGGACTGAGTTGTCTACAAATTTAAGTTGTTTAATAATTTATTTTATTGTCTTCTTTTGCACAGCTTCATACTACCCCTAGTAGGTATTCCAAAGTTACTCTATTCCCCTTGTAATTATTCTCCTGGCAGCTTCTCTTCTCATTTTGTTTACTCTCACAGCATTGGATCTTGCCTCCTACAACCTTCATTATGGTGAGCTCTCTCTTACTCTTCTCTAGATTCTATCTTGAGCCTTCCCTTATCTCTGTCTCTCTCAGATAGTCTCTGTTTCTCTTTCTCTATGTATCTCTTTCATCCTACTTCTCAACTATTTGTTATATGTGCTGTCTCTTGCAAAGAAAAGTTTGAGAGTGAAGACGGATTACTTTTTTTTGCTCTTTTTAAAAAAATGCAGAATTGAATACAATTCAGTACCACAGCTATTGTCTGTGATATCTTTTATAATTATAGAGATTAGATAACATATCTAATAAATGTGTTGATCTGTTCTAGACCCTCATTTTGACATCTGAGAAATCTGAGATTCCGAGAAGTAAATCACCACACTGAAAGGCCTGTACTCAGGTAATCTAGAACTTTGATCTTGTTCTTCTGACTCCAGATATTGCCTTCTTTCAAGAAAGGTAACTGGAAGAGGTGCTTTAACTATAATCTCTTTCAAGGGCTGATTCTGATTAAATCTGCTCAAAATATAGTTATTCATATATTAGGTCACAGAGAAGGAGGAAGAATATCTCAACCCCTTGCCAAGTCATTAGTGACTAGATTTTGCAATTTATGAGCATTATGTAGATTCAAGCAAACAATAACATTCTTTTTTTCAGTTATATGTAGAAAAAATTTTTTTGACAATTTTTTGACATTTTAAAATTCAGATTTTTCTTCTTCCCTCCCTTCCCCCTCCCCAAGGTGGTGAATAGTCTGATATAGGTTATACTCATATTTCCATGTAATAGATATTTCCCTATTGCTCATATCAGGATGAAGAACGCACATGTCACACATAAAATAGAAATGTCATGAAGGAAATATAGTGGAAGATGGCATATTTTGATCTGCACTAAGATTCTAATAGCTCTTTCTTTGCCTATGAATAACATTTTCTTCATGAGTCCCTTGTGATTATCTTATTATTTTTATTATATTAATTTATTTAGAATATTTTTTCATGGTTACCTGAGTCATAATCTTTCCCACCCCTCTTCCTTCCCTCCTCCACAAGCTGACAAGTAATTCCTCTGAGTTATACATGTATCATTGTTCAAAACCTATTTCCATATTATTCATGTTTGTAATTGAGAGATCTTTTTAACATCCAAACCCCCATCAACCCATGTGATCAGTCATATTTTTCCTCTGCATTTCCAATCCCACAGTTCTTTCTCTGTTCCTTCTCATAAGTCCCTCAGAATTGTCCTGGGTCATTGCATTGCTACTAGTAGCAAAGTCTGTTACATTCGATTGTGTTGCAATGTATTCGTCTCTGTGTATAGTGTTCTCCTGATTCTTCTCCGTTCACTCTGCATCACTTCCTGGAGGTCTTTCCAGTTCACATGGAATTCTTCCAGTTCATTATTCCTTTGATCACAATAGTATTCCATCACCAACTGCTGGAGGCCTCCATACCCTGACTGGCTGACAAGGTCATAATCTGGGGAAATAGGGTCTGCAAGGCAGCCCCCAGAGAATGAGGCCCCCACTGATCCCCCTCTGTGACTGCTCTCTCTTCAACTTTCCTCAATAATAGATGATTATTGTTCTCTCTCCAATACAAAATAAATAATATAAGAGCAAAGACTTATAGAATAAACATATCCCACCTTAATCCCCCCAGGTTATTACCCTAAAAGATCACATTCACAAAATTAAAACCTAGAGATCACTATCCATTGCCCTCCTCCTTTCCTTCTCCACAGAAGTTACATTCACTCCCATTACAAGCCAGGCAAGCCAAGAATATCCATCACCTTCAAGACACACTCCACTGAATTCTGTTTATGGACAGAAACCAAGCAACATTGCCAGGTGCTTTAAAGTAACACAAGAAAAATAGAACTTGTAAATTGAGGAAAACCCCAAATCTGGTCTGTCATTAAATTGCCCTCTAACTTTGTACCTAGCTATGAAATGTTTTGTTACCCATCTCCTAAGTAATTGTGATTGATTGTGAAAGCTGACCAAAAGTAACAATGATTCTCCTAGGTCAGGGAGAACTAACCTCTAGATCACCCTGTCTATGTCATTCACGAATAGCATCAATGTTTCATTGACTATCTTCTTAGGCTACACATCTTGTTGTTAAGTTCCATGGAAACACATAGGTAGAAAATTTGTGTGCCAAAGAAGTATGTACTTGAAATCCTATATAATAAACGAACCTCTGTGCTATAGCAGAACACTGTGTAATGCCTATGCATGTGGGCCTGAGCACACAGTGCTTCTCATCTCATTACTCAACCAGATTGCCACATCTAGACAGAGTGAGCCCTCACCCTCAGGGGGATTGCTGGATGGCTCCCAAAGACCAACATATACCACAATTTGTTCAGCCATTCCCCAATTGAGGTAGATACAATATGTCTGTTTTCACAGGAAAAGGGAGAGAAAGGCTGGCTGAGCACCTTCCCCCATCCAGCACTGAGGCCTTTGATAAGACAGCAGAGACTGCAGTCATGAGGGTTCATCTCTGATCCTCCACATGTGATCCAGGGCTCTGATAATAACTGGCAGCTAAGAACTTTGGGGTGCTAACACATGCCGGTCATAGGCCATCCTCCCCTATAGTTAATCCTTAAGTGGGGGTGTATACATTCCTGGTTGCTAGAATTCTAAAGACTAAGCAGGGTGGAGTAAATCTAAAATACATATTTTATATGTTTCATATAAATACCCATCAAACCATATTATTGATCATATATTTTTCTTCTGCATTTCTGCCCCCACAGTTTTTTCTCTGGATGTTAATACTTTCTTTCTCATAAGTTCTTCAGAAATGAGGCTTCTGTCAGAGATACTTGCTATAACCCTCTCTCCCCAGTTTGTTGTTCCCCTTCTAATCTTGGTTGCACTGATTTTATTTATTCAATATTCATCAAACATTGACTCAATGTTGAGCACTGAGGATACAACTTAAAGAATGAAACAAACCCTATTCATCAACTCTAATATAAGTAAAAGATTCTCTGCAAGGTATATCAAGACTGCCATCTGAGTACTCTGGAGTCTACCAATCAAGCCACGAGAGACCAGCAAGATGATTCTGCACATCTCAGTAAATAGAATATCAGATGTGGTACAGAAAATATTTGACTCAGTGGCAGATGCCTCATATAAAACTTTCAAGACTGACATTAAGAGTGTCCAAAATTTCATTCCACTTAATTCAACAGGCATGTATTGTGAACAAAGAGGTAAAAACAAAATAGTCCCTAAACTTAAGGAGCTTGCAATCTGTTTTGAGCATGGAAACAACATATATAATACTTGCAAACAGAAGCACTTCCAGTTCCAGTGAATTCCCTGCACAGCAGCAACAGAGACAAACCTTCCCTGCTAGTGTGCTTGTTAAGAGATATTCCAAGCATACTGCCCCTTGTAATGTCATAATTCACAGATGACACCTATTGGGAATAAGGGCAATATTATAGAAGGGCCTGTTTCTGATCTACTATCCCTCCCTTGGTACAAGAATATTTCCCAATGAGGCATAGATTCAGGGGGTGGTTTTCTTTTTTCTTTTTTTTTCTTTTTATCTTATTTAATTGATTAAGAGAATTTTTCCATGGTTACACGATTCATGTTCTTTCTTTCCCCTCCTCCCACCCCCTTCCATAGTCAATGTGCAATTCCACTGGGTTTTACAGGAGTCATTGGTCAGGACCTATTTCCATATTATTGATATCTGCACTAGGGTAAT
This sequence comes from Monodelphis domestica, assembly GCF_027887165.1. Classification (NCBI taxonomy): domain Eukaryota; kingdom Metazoa; phylum Chordata; class Mammalia; order Didelphimorphia; family Didelphidae; genus Monodelphis; species Monodelphis domestica. The sequence continues at coordinate 17,789,325 of NC_077232.1, read as the reverse complement.
TGTTTAGAGCAGGGGTCCCCAAACTACTGTGGCCCCCTGAGGCCATGTATCTGACCCCCACTGCACTTCCGGAAGGAGAACCTTTTTTTTTTAATAATATATTTTATTTGATCATTTCCAAGCATTATTCATTAAAGACAAAGATCATTTCTTTTCCTCCTCCCCACCCCCCATAGCCAACGTGTGATTCCACTGGGTGTCACATGTGTTCTTGATTTGAACCCATTTCCATGTTTTCAATATTTGCATTAGAGTTTCATTTAGAGTCTCTCCTCTGTCATGTCCCCTCAACCGCTGTAGTCAGGCAGTTGCTTTTCCTCGGTGTTTCCACTTCCATAGTTTATCCTTTGCTTATGAATAGTGTTTTTTCTCCTAGATCCCTGCAGGTTGTTCAGGGACATTACGCCGCCACCAATGGAGAAGTCCATTACATTCGATTATACCACAGTGTATTAGTCTCTGTGTACAATGTTCTCCTGGTTCTGCTCCTTTCGCTCTGCATCACTTCCTGGAGGTTGTTCCAGTCTCCATGGAATTCCTCCACTTTATTATTCCTTTTTGCACAATAGTATTCCATCACCAACATATACCACAATTTGCTCAGCCATTCCCCAATTGATGGGCATCCCCTCGTTTTCCAGTTTTGGGCCACCACAAAGAGTGCAGCTATGAATATTTTTGTACAAGTCTTTGTGTCCATTATCTCTTTGGGGTACAGACCCAGCAGTGCTATGGCTGGGTCAAAGGGTAGATATTCTTTTGTGGCCCTTTGGGCATAGTTCCAAATTGCCCTCCAGAATGGTTGGATCAGTTCACAACTCCACCAGCAATGAATTAATGTCCCTACTTCGCCACATCCCCTCCAGCATTCATTACTTTCCTTTGCTATCATGTTAGCCAATCTGCTAGGTGTGAGGTGATACCTCAGAGTTGTTTTGATTTGCATCTCTCTGATTATAAGAGATTTAGAACACTTCTTCATGTGCTTATTAATAGTTTTGATTTCTTTATCTGAAAACTGCCTATCCATGTCCCTTGCCCATTTATCAACTGGAGAATGGCTTGGTTTTTTGTACAATTGATTTAGCTCTTTGTAAATTTGAGTAATTAAACCTTTGTCAGAGGTTTCTATGAAGATTTTTCCCCAATTTGTTGTTTCCCTTCTGATTTTAGTTACATTGGTTTTGTTTGTCCAAAAGCTTTTTAGTTTGATGTAGTCAAAATTATTTATTTTACAATTTTGTGATTCTTTCTATGTCTTGCTTGGTTTTAAAGCCTTTCCCCTCCCAAAGGTCTGACATGTATACTATTCTGTATTTACCCAATTTACTTATGGTTTCCTTCTTTATGTTTAAGTCATTCACCCATTTTGAATTTATCTTGGTGTAGGGTGTGAGGCGTTGATCTATTCCTAATCTCTCCCACACTGTCTTCCAATTTTCCCAGCAGTTTTTATCGAATAGTGGATTTTTGTCCCAAAAGCTGGGATCTTTGGGTTTGTCGTATACTGTCTTGCTGAGGTTGCTTTCCCCCAGTCTATTCCACTGATCCTCCTTTCTGTCTCTTAGCCAGTACCAAATTGTTTTGATGACTGCTGCTTTGTAATATAGTTTAAGGTCTGGGACTACAAGACCCCCATCATTTGTGTTTTTTTTTCATTATTTCCCTGGATATCCTTGATCTTTTGTTATTCCAAATGAATTTTGTTATGGTTTTTTCTAAATCAGTAAAGAAATATTTTGGGAGTTCAATGGGTATGGCACTAAATAGATAAATAAGTTTGGGTAGGATGGTCATTTTTATTATATTGGCTCATCCTAGCCATGAGCAGTTAATGTTTTTCCAATTGTTCAAGTCTAGTTTTAGTTGTGTGGAAAGTGTTTTGTAGTTGTGTTCATATAGTTCCTGTGTTTGTCCGGGAGGTAGATTCCTAGGTATTTTATTTTGTCTAAGGTGATTTTGAATGAGATTTCTCTTTCTAGTTCTTGCTGCTGAGCTGTGTTGGAATTATATAGAAATGCTGATGACTTATGTGGGTTTATTTTGTATCCTGCAACTTTGCTAAAGTTGTTGATTATGTCAATTAGCTTTTTGGTTGAATCTCTAGGATTCTGTAAGTAGACCATCTCTAGGATTCTTTAAGTAGACCATCTCTAGGATTCTTTAAGTAGACCATCAGTGGTTTTCTACCAGAGACATGAGGCAGGACTGTCTTGATTCAATACTATGGACTCTGAGAAGGAAAATTAATTGCTATCCATTCAATGGAGATCAGAGTTCATTCCTTTCAAACTATTTTTTTCCTCTATGAACTCTGCTAGTATGGATAGGAATTGAATCATCACTATATTTCCAATATGAATAGTTTTTGTATCACCTCCAAAAAGAGTGGAGCTAAACAGAAACATGTGACTGAGTATGATATCTATTTAGATCTGAAATAGTAGACAAAGCTATTAGAATTTAGGTCCTTAAGCTTTCTTTCTGGCAGTGTCTTGTTTTCTACCTGCAAATTCCACAAGCTTGAAAATTTTGTTCTTTTGTTTGCCCTCTTCTATGCAGTCTCTCAGTCTCCATTAAGATCGTCCTTACTTGTTGACCTGAGCTTATTTCTTTTCATTTTTCCTCTTCTCTCCCTGTCTGTTCTATTTTCTTTTTTCTCTTCTCTCTTCTTCCTTTCTTTTCTTTCCTCTTCTCTCCATTTTTCACTTTTCTTCTGTCTTTATTTTTCTCTTCTGTTCCTTCTCCCTCTCTTTGTTTCTCTCTCTTCCATCCATCTTGCCTTCCCTTTCTCTCTCTCTTCTTTGTGTTAGGAATTCAGAAGATAATCACACTTCACCTTGACTCCAGATGAGTCCCACAGGATTTAACATAGGTACTGATTGCCATTCATTGTAATCCTCCTTGTAGAAATATTTGTGGGTATTCTATGTTTATGATGTATTTTTAAGAATTCTATTTTTAATGTATAGACCTAGCCTCATTTTGGAATTAGAAAATGCTGAGTCTTATACTGGCAGCAAGGCTGTTCTCGGCAGCCCTCACTGATGATGATTATATACTATATTAAGTTTTTATTTCCATAGAACAAACCCTAGTGGTTATTTACTGGGTATGGTTTCACAGGTGTCATAATACAAAAGCCAAAGAATCTAGGTTTCCTGGTAGATGGGAAGTCCAGGTAGAATGACAACAGACTGCAATAGAGGATTGGTTTTGTGAACCTTAAGGATTCTCAGACCCTATTTCATAAGGTTGGGTTAAGACCATTCCCCATTTTAAACAATGAAGGAACTTAGATCAGGAATGTGAGACTTCTACTTAGATCAGGAATGTGAAGACCTCTACTCCACCCCTACTTAAGCATACTTTAGGGGAAGTTAAAGTTGTAAACTCTTTGCTGAACAATGAAAAGTACTTAAACCCATACTTATAATAGGGCAAAAAGTTCTTAAGCTGTGCCTATTTTTAGATCTAATACAAAAGGGTGCTAAGTACTGTAAACCTCAAAATTTCTTAGACTTATGAATGTTGGAAATTTCACCATTGGGAAATCTCATACTGGAAAAAATTTCCTACTGATGGTAAGAACTCTATTGGAATGTGAAACCCCTTGGCATGGGAGGACCCTTCTCCTCCCTACTTAAGACTACTTTAGGACAGAAACCTTTTGCTAAAAAATGGAAAGGGCTTTGACCTATGCTTAAGCATAGAACAGGAAGTTCTTTGAGTCATGATTGATTTTAGAATTGATACAATAGAGATACTTGGAATGACAGAACCAGGTCTTGGAAAATACAATCTCCACCCTACTTAGAGTAACAGGATTTAGGAAGGGCTGTAGCATAGATCAATATTTAATTATTTGAGAATATGACCTTCAACAGACATGTGCAAAGCCGCAGACCTCTGGGCGGTCCTGGGTTAAACTAGAGCCACCATTGGCACAGGGGAGACATCGACAGTGATTGGTAGATGTGAGAACTGAGGGGAGGGGACTTAGATGGTTTCTTTAAAGATAGTGGGGTCTGAGGAGAGAGAGAGGAGAGTTTTTTGCTCTGAGAGAGTTTTTTGCTCTGAGAGGAGGAGGTTTTGCTCTGAGCGAGGTGGCTCTGAAGGAGGAGAATTCTCTGGAAACATTTCTTGAAAGGAGGCTCTCTTGAAGGTGGAGCCTGAGGTTGGCATGAGAAGCCTTACCTAGAGAGATCTTGGGTGAGTGATAAAACCAACTGACTGATTTATTCATTCTTATTCCTTTCTTACTTTCTCTCTTTTTCTATTGATTAATCAATGTATTATAAATTAAATTTCTCTATAAAACCCAGTTGGCTTGGGCATATTCATAAATTGGGAATATATTCCTTGGCAACCATCTTATATTTATATAAAACCAAGACACAGTAGAAAACATATTTCAGCGGTCATAATTGATATATATATATATATTTCCCTTTCTCCCAAACATTTTAATTATCACAGTACCTATCTATAAAGGTCAGGCAACTTGTGAACTTGCAAAAGGCAAAGAGGTGAGAACTTACTCAGGTGTGAATTACTCAAAAGTTTAGACTTCTTAGGTGTGAATTCAGAATGGGCTGTCCTTTGGAAAATGTCTACTGTGATTGGTAGATGTAAGAATTTAGGGGAGGTGACATAGGAGAAAATTCCCTTTAAAAGGAGCTCAGAAAGGGAGCTGAGGAGAGTCAGCTGGGAAAGGCTGAATTGAAGGAGGCAACTAGCCAAGGCTGCCTTGAAGGGTCTCTCTTGGGACTCTCTCGGAGAAATTCAGATTCACATTCAGTTTCAGATTCAGGATTGAGCTGGTGGAGTCAGCTGAGATGAAGCTGGCCTGGTGTCACTAGAATCCTTGCTTGGACAGATCTTGTGGTGAGTGATTAAGGACTGGCTGATCTTTCTCTTAGGGCTTAGGCCTGGGTTGGCCAGGGCTGTCCTGGGCCAGCCTATCCTTTCTCATTATTCCCCTTTTCTCTCTTTCTCTCCTTTTCTTTAATTCCACATTTGTATTAATTAAAATCTCCATAAAACCCAGCTGTCTTGGGTATATTTAATAATTGGGAATTTTTCCCTGGCGACCACCTTATATTGGATTATAAAGAGACACTGTCTTGAAACCATATTTTCTGCGGTCACAATTTAAGCCATCCACTCTTGTATCTGCCACAATTTAAGTCTTCCACTATTTTAATTATCACAGTTTATGACTTCAACTATTTTAATTATTACAGTTTATGGCTCCTACTATTTTAACTCTTACAGTTTTGACCCCAGTTCTCAGTATTTTGAGGGGGTTATCAGAACACAAGCAACCCTCTGGTAGCCACAACCTTGTAATGTGAATGGCCATACCCACCATGGAATCAGTGGGGCTAACCACTGCCCAGAGAGTTATGGGATAAGAATTTCTCAAGGAATGATGTCTTAGGGGAATAATGCCTTAGGTAGAGATTTTGAGAGAGAGTTACTCAGAGAAATAGCTGTCCATTGAACTGTCACTTGAAATGTTATAGAATGGAAGAGATCTAGAAATTAAAAGTGAGTATTATGATACAAGTATGAGAAGTTGAGAGATGTTGGGGAAAAATGGGCTAGAATAAACAACATCCCCATCTTCGTGTTCAATTCTAGAAACTCCAGAAATGACATAGAGAGAGTCTTGGTGGCAGTTGGAAATATTGGTATTGTTTATCAATCAAATGGCAAACCAATCCTGGAACAGAAAGATAAGGATATAGTATCCTAGTCCAAGATAGTTTTAAAGTGGTGGGAATCTTACGCAGATGATATATTCCAATCCTTTGCTGCCTGTGAGGGAAGGGCTCGGATTATCAAATGAAAAGGAGTGAAAGAATGAAGAATCAAGAAAATCAGACATCCCCCAATTTCAAATTCATAGTATGTATCCAAGCAGAGATCTTCAGGGGATAACGAATGTGAAGATGATCTTGGTCAGTGTTCAATTATGAGACGGAATGTAGGGACATTAGTAGGTAATGCAGAATTCCACCTATTTCAGTATTGTTTTAAAGCCAGCTTCCTCCTTTAGACAAAAATAAGATTGATATTGATTGTTATCAAGTGTGTTTGTCTTTAATTGCAATCAGAGAAAATTAATGAGGAAGATAATAATGACTACCAGTATTATTGTTATTATTATTATTATTATATTGGTTCCAAGGCAGAAGAGTGGTAAGGGCTAGGCAATGGAGGTTAAGTGACTTGCCCAGAGTCACACAGCTATGAAGTGTCTGAGACCAGGTTTGAACCCAGGATCTCCCATCTCTAGGCCTGACTCTCAATCCACTGAGCTACCCAGGTGCCCCTGTAAAGAATTTTTTTTTTAATATATTTTATTTGATCATTTCCAAGCATTATTCGTTAAAGACATAGATCATTTTCTTTTCCTCCCCCCACCCCCCATAGCCGACGCGTAAGTCCACTGGGCATTAGATGTTTTCTTGATTTGAACCCATTGCTTTGTTGTTAGTATTTGCATTAGAGTGTTTATTTAAAGTCTATCCTCTGTCATGTCCCCTCAACCTCTGTATTCAGGCAGTTGCTTTTTCTCGGTGTTTCCACTCCCATAGTTTATCCTTTGCTTATGAATGGTGTTTTTTTTTCTCCTGGATCCCTGAAAGTTTTTCAGGGACATTACACCGCCCCTAATGTAGAAGTCCATTACGTTCGATTATACCACAGTGTATTAGTCTCTGTGTACAATGTTCTCCTGGTTCTGCTCCTCTCGCTCTGCATCACTTCCTGGAGGTTGTTCCAGTCTCCATGGAACTTCTCCACTTTATTATTCCTTTGAGCACAATAGTATTCCATCACCAACATATACCACAGTTTGTTCAGCCATTCCCCAATTGATGGGCATCCCCTCGTTTTCCAGTTTTGGGCCACCACAAAGAGCGCAGCTATGAATATTTTTGTACAAGTCTTTGTGTCCATTATCTCTTTGGGGTACAGACCCAGCAGTGCTATGGCTGGGTCAAAGGGTAGATATTCTTTTGTCGCCCTTTGGGCATAGTTCCAAATTGCCCTCCAGAATGGTTGGATAAGTTCACAGCTCCACCAGCAATGAATTAATGTCCCTACTTTGCCACATCCCCTCCAGCATTCATTACTTTCCTTTGCTGTTATGTTAGCCAATCTGCTAGGTGTGAGGTGATACCTCAGAGTTGTTTTGATTTGCATCTCTCTGATTATAAGAGATGTAGAACACTTCTTCATGTGCTTGTTAATAGTTTTGATTTCTTTATCTGAGAACTGCCTATCCATTTCCCTTGCCCATTTATCAATTGGAGAATGGCTTGATTTTTTGTACAATTGATTTAGCTCATTATAAATATGAGTAATTAAACCTTTGTCAGAGGTTTCTATGAAGATTTTTTCCCAATTTGTTGTTTCCCTTCTGATTTTAGTTATATTGGTTTTGTTTGTACAAAAGCTTTTTAGTTTGATGTAGTCAAAATTATTTATTTTACATTTTGTGATTCTTTCTATATCTTGCTTGGTTTTAAAGCCTTTCCCCTCCCAAAGGTCTGACATGTATACTATTCTGTGTTTACCCAATTTACTTATGGTTTCCTTCTTTATGTTTAAGTCACTCACCCATTTTGAATTTATCTTGGTGTAGGGTGTGAGGTGTTGATCTATTCCTAGTCTCTCCCACACTGTCTTCCAATTTTCCCAGCAGTTTTTATCGAATAGTGGATTTTTGTCCCAAAAGCTGGGATCCCTGTAAAGAATTTTAATGAGGACTGAGGGGAGTCATACCTTTATCCAGACAACCAGGAACTTCATTTTGTATGAAAAACTCAATGGTATTATGATGACAATTTTATTATTAGCTTAGCTTCTTTAGAGCACAGATAAAGAGCCATGTGGACTGCTTCTAGGCCAGGTGTTTTTAATCTTTTATATCATGGATCCCTTTGGACATCTGGTGAAACTTATGGAATCCTCAGAAGAATTAAAATAATAAAATTAAAGCAAATATGAGATTGCAAAAGAAAGTAGTTCTATTGAAAAACAGTAAGAAAAATATATTTCTTGAAAGAACAAACTCAGATCCCAAGTGAGGAAACCTTGAGGCCAACATGGAACAATTATTGTTCTCAGGTGTCTTTGCTCAGAGGCAGATCCCTTAGTAAGATGTAAGTCACCAGCCTTCTTCAGACAAAATACTACAGTGACACTTGTTGATTCCCATCAGAGAAAGTCAATAAGTATGGAGATTGTTCCTTTTCCTTCTTGTTTCCATGGAGGCACCATGTGTCCTGAGAGGATACTTCTCCTTCCCCTCACTTTAACATGTCTGACAAATGATGGTCTCAAACAGCATTGGCAAACCTTTTAGAGAAGGCATGCCAAAACTGCACCTTGGAGCCTGCTGTGAGCCCCCCTCTTTACCCCAGAGGATCAGAGGGAGGAAGTGTTTGCATTGCTCTGCTGGACAGAGGGGTGGGTCATGCAAAAAATGTCCTCTGGCATGGTGAAGAGGGAGAATGGAGCAACCCTCTCTGTGCTACCAGGGTACACATGCCACATCTTTGCAAACATGGGTCTAGAAAATGTATATGTGGGCATCCAAAAGGGGAAATCCACCACCTCTAAAGGCAGGACATTTGACTTCTGTACAGTTTGAGTAGCTAGAACATTTTTTTTCCTGACATTCCAATCCTAAATTTTCTTCTTTATAATTTCTACCCATTACTCTTGATCCTCTGGAGTGAAGTAGAATACACCATATCTCTCCTCCACATGACAGTTATCTGAAGACAGTGACACCTCTTTCTCCTTCCCACTGTCTTCTCTTCTGCATGGTCTCAAGACCTTTCACCATCCTGGCTGCCTTTCTTAGGGCACTTTATCAGCTTTCTCATAGCAGAGTGCTCAGAACTGAACACAACATTCCAAATGAAGTCTGATAAGGACAAAGGACAGGGGGATGATCATTCCCCACCCCCATTTTTGGAAGTGTTCTCTCTCCTCATGTAGCTCAAGATCTCTTTACACTTTCTGGCATCCACACCACAGTGCTGACATACTAAGATTATAGTATCCTATAACTCCCAGATCCCTTTAAGAATTACTGCTATTTAACTGTCTTCCCCTTTCTTTTACCCATGAAGTTGATTTTGTCTTCTACTTTACCTTCTTGGCCCTTGGTCTCTTGATTTATTCTTTTCTCCTTCTTGTTTTTTTCTGAGAGGCAGTGGAAGAATCTGTTTCATCTAAGATGATAAAATTACATAATACCAAGATGCTTCAGACTCTGCACCAGTCCCTAACCAAAAGGATCCCAGAGTCTCTTAAGGTGAGGAGGGGAGGGAATCCTGAGAAACAAAAAGAGAAATGAAGCTCTAGTGTGATACCTTTGGACCATAGTGGAGAGGCTCAGCATTGCAGCTGAAGGATGAAGCGGAGATCACTGGAAAGGAATTGCATTAAACCAGTGTTGGTGAACCTTTTCAAGATCATGTGCCCAAATTGCACCTTCAAGCTGCCTGTGAACCACCCACATTACCCCAGATAGTGGAGGGAGGAAGTGCTTGCATTGGGTGACTGGACAGAGGGGCAGGGCATGTGTGGTAGAGAGAGGGAATAGAGCAACCCCCTCTGTGACACCCTGCATGTGTGCCTCACCTTTGTCAACATGGCATTAGACTTATTGATTTTCTGTGTTTTTCTGAATTTCCTTTTCTTTATTTGAAAATTGGGCTACCTAAATATTTTCTTTTTTAAAAATTATTTAAAATTTTATTTGTTTATTTTTATTAAAAAAATCTTTTTATCAATCCCCTGGAATCATTGCTATTATTCTCCTAATCCTAGACCAAGAAGGGAAGGATAAAGAGAGAAAAAAGAGACATAAACAGAGATGGAGTCATAAACACCAGAGAAAAAGAATAAGAGAGAGAGAAGGGGGAGAGGGAGAGAGAGAGAGAGATAGGGAGAGAGGGAGAGAGGGAGAGGGAGGGAGAATATTTATTGAGTGCTTACTATTTGATAGGAACTAAAATGGGAATTTGAATATAAGCAGAGGCCACTAAGTGGCTCAGTGGAAGCCAAGCCTGGAGATAAGAGGTTCTGAGTTCAAATCTGGATTGAGACACTTCCTAACTTTGTGATCTTGAGCAAGTTGCTTGACCCCAATTGCTCAGCCCTTACCACTCTTCTGCCTTAGAACCAATACTTAGTATTGATTATAAGACAGAAAGTAAGGTTTATATATATATATATACATATATGTATATATATATATATACACACATTCAAAAAAGATAGCTGTACTCTCAAGGAGTTTATATTTCTAATGAGAGAATTTGATACATAAAGAAAACTCATGGGAAAAGAGGTACCATCATGAACACTAGCTAGAGAACACCAGCAAATCAGGAGTAGATCCTTAAGAGAAGCAACCTAGAGGGCTGGGGTACATCTTGAACTGCTAATTCTGGGCAAGAATTTACCAATTTATAGAGGAACCCTGAAAGGTAGAGGTATCTCTAGGGTGAGATGTTTCATCTCTCTTCACATGTCCTTAATAAAGGATCTGGACAGGATGGGAAGGGGTAAAATGGAAAATTAGAGACAGGAAAGAAAGATAGGAAAATGGCATTTTCTAGGATATTGGAAGAGCACCATTAGAGTTTAGTATAGTGGCACTGGAGGGCATACCTAGAACAGTTCATGGTTGGAGGATCCTTCCATTCTCTTCATCCTCAGATCTGTTTTCTACTCCACTTTGCTGCCTGAAGTTTCTAGACTCATCTGCTTTTGTCTTCTATTTTAGGTATTTGGCTCCATTTTTCACATCAATCATGGAAACCCCTTCAACCTGGAGGTGCTAGTGGACTCCTGGCCAGACTATCAGACTGTTATCACCAGACCTCAGAAACAGGTAGGTCCAGAGAATACTAAGATACTAGAAAAGGATCATTAAGCTCAAGGAATTTCTATTGATAGATAGAGAAGACTTCCTTCTGACACCACAGAATTCCCCCATACCCTTTTTGCTTCTATATGGGAAAATATTATGCTTAAACCTTGAGAATGATATCATTAATTGGGTGACTTTAAAGGACATTTATAAGTAGAAGCTTAAGATCAAAATTAATATAATAGAATAAGAGGAATGAATTAGAAAAATCATCTTATATAAAAGAGTCATAAATGAATGAAATGTTATAATGAAGGAAGGGGGTATAGAGGGATGGTAATATTAGTATCTTTTTAAAATTAGAGCCACTTCTTATACTATAGACCACCAGACCTCCTTGCCAAGATAATTCTCTTTCTTGTCTTTCTCTCTCACCTAATCTCTATGCCACCTCTCTCTCTAGGATACACACATAAAATATACATACAATATTACATATACATTCTACATATTTACATATCTACTTTTAAACTATACATACACACAAATGTATATATGGAGAAAGAGAAAATGAGTGAAAGAGAGAAGAGAGAATGTGAGTATTGTTTGTGGTTCACTACTAAAAATTTTTATAATAATCTCGTCTTTGTCTTACCTCTCTCTATTAGAATGTAAGCTTCTTGAGGGCAAGGGATATCTTTATTTTTGGACTTGTTTACCCATCTTTAACATGGTACTTGACAAATAGTGCTAAACTATATATAATATGTATATATGAGTATATATTCATGAATATCAATTGAGATGTCATAAGTTATAAATATATATACAAATTATATTTATATAGACTACATACATATAAAATATTGGTGTATATATGAAATATACACACATAATACAAACATAATATATAGAATAAACATATACATAACATATATAGAATATATATGCACATTGTGATTAATTATATATCTATATAAAATCTACAGACCTCTATGAATACATATACAAATGGACTCTCAAACCCATATATAATTTATTAAGTATTTGTTATGTGTCAAACATTATGCTATGTATGGGGACACAAATACAAAAATGAAGACAGTCCTTCCCCTTGAGGAGCTTATATTCTAATAGAACAATAAAAAACAAAGAGGGAAAGTTATATATAGTTTTCAAAATTCAGATTCACTATACATTTTGAATCTAGGATAGTCATTTCTTGGGGAAATCCAAAATGGCAGTTATGAAAAGGCAATTGCCTCTGAGAAGGAAGGAGTTATCTTTTTAGGTTTGTCCTATGTATACTTTGAATACCCTATACATTCTCATAAATCAACCTGTGGGAAGCCAACAAACCCTACTGGCTGACAAAGTCACAGTTTGGGAGGCAGGAACTGCAAGGCAGCCCTCCAATAATGAGACCCCCCTCACTGACTCCCCCCTCTGTGACTTCTCTCTCTTCAATTTTTCTTACTAATGGACTTGTCATGATTATTGTACCCTCCCCCATATAGGAGAAATAATATGAGAGCAAAGACTTATAGGGTTAACACACATAGATCCCACTTTAATCCACATAGATTATTAACCCCAAAAGATTGTGTTCATAGAATTAAAATATAAAGATCACTACCCATTACCCCTCCTTTCTCTCACTCAAGCACAAATACGCTTCAAGGTCCCACAATCAACACTGGCCAAATGCTTGAGCATCTTAATAAATCTTTCCTCACAGTTACTGCACTCCAATGAATTTGTTGATAGAGGGAAACTAGGCAGCATTGCTAGGTGCTTCAAAGTAACACAAGAAAAACAGAACTTGCAAATTGAGGAAAACCCCAAATCTGGTCTGCTTTATGTTACCTTTTCAGCTTTGTACTTATATACAAAATTTTTTGTTATTCATCTCCTAAGTAATTGTGATTGTTTGTGAAAGCTGATCAAAAGCTCAATGATCCTCCCAGAAGATAAGGGGGTACTAACCTCAAAACCACCCTATCCATGTTATTCATCTCCATCACAAAGTTTCTTTTGTTGTAGTAAAATCACATGATTGTTGATTAAGTGATTTGTTAATGTGTGATATATTCAATTAAATGTAGATGACCATATATGTAGAAAATTGATTGTGTGCCAAAGAAGTATATAATCACCAATCTATATAATAAATAAACCTCCGTGCTATGGTAGAACACTATGTGACACCTATGCATGTGGTTCTGAACTCATAGAGCTTCTCATTTCCATTGATTGTCACATCTAGATGGAGCAAGTCTGGACTTTCAGAGAGACCACTGGATGGCTCCCAAAGCCAACCATATAAAATTATTATTATTTTTTTTTGCTTTTGCTTTCAAGATCTAATTAGAAATTTTTGTGAGGTGTTTCCTTTACAAATCAGTCAACTTTCTGAAATAGCTCTTGCTTCATTGAATGCTTAAACATTGATATTTGTTGTTATGGATAATCACAGAGCCTGATCCATAGCAGGTACTTAATAAATGCTTATTGATTGATTAATCAATAGTATCCATTATGAATACGAGAGCACCTAGGAGCAATATAGGTTTTGAATGCCTAGCAACTTTTAAACTATTATGTCAGTCAACACAGGAGAAGCTCTGTGAAGAGTGGAGCCACAACAATGGTTGTTGAGAAAGAGAAAAGAATCTGACCATTATGAGGAAATGACTCTTGGTGTTGTCTTTTAAATCTAAGCTGGGGAAAGGAAGGTTTTTCTTCCCCCCTGTCTTCCCATCTAACTTCATTTTGGCAGTGATGTCTTGAACTAGAGCATTTCCCCTAGTAGGAAACCTTGTACCTGTGATAGAATAGTCCTAAAGAATGCCATCAGGCCACCTGCTTAACAGAGATGCTATTCTCAGGATAAGCAGCATGAAGATATGATTTTAGGAAAAAGGAGCCTGGAATACCAGAGGTTGGAATTGACTGATCATGAACATTCCTTTTCTGTACATTACTTGACTAATTCTACTGAGATGTTTTCCCTCTCTTCCCACTGAAGCTGTTTGTAAGTTTATGGGGGAAATGCTTTATTATCACTACGTATGCTCAGCTATTGTATTAAATACCTCTTTCTTGAGCTAATTGTGCCAATCGGATGAATATTAAGAGTAAATAAATGGGGGTTGTAAATCACTACTATCTGGATCAGTACAAACAATCCCCTGAAATGGTTCCATTATTCAAAGTCAACCTGTAGATTTCCATTGGCTAAAAACAATGACTATGTTTCATGTAACTATAATTTCAAATAGTGTAAATTCAAATAAATGGGATCATTTAAGAGAATCAATTCTTTGCACTAATTGCGAATAGTTTTAGGATTTTTTTTCAATTGTTTTTCACTTATCTAACTCTTGACCACTTTGGGGGTTTTCTTGGCAAAGAGAGGAATAATTTGCCATTCCCTTTTCCAGCACATTTTATAGATGAGATAATGGAGACAAAGAGATTAAATGACTTGCCTAGGGTCACAAAGCTAGTGAGTGTCTGAAGGTAGATTTGCTCTTGGCTCATCCTGGCTCACAGAGTAGGACTCTATCCACTGTACCAGTACTAGGATAGCCCGAACATGGGGTGTTTGCTATTCCATGGATAGCAGACTGTCTACTCTGAGTTATGGGGAAGAGATTGACCCAAAAGTGGCACTATATGACACTAAAAGTGATATCTACATTTTGTTTATCTCAAAGATTAATTTTTAGAGTAGATAGTGGGATGGCCTTTGTTAATATTATTGATCTAGACTTGGGATTTGTGAAGATGGCATTAATTCTCCCCTGCCCATTTTTATACTTAATCACCAAAAGCATATATACCCTACTTACCCTTAAGTATAAGGAGGTCTGTAACCCACATGTGCTATAGTAGGTGACAAATCAGAACCCACTGACTGCCCCCTGGACAGTCCTAAGCAAAACTATAGCTTCAATTGGTCCACGTAACTTGGAAGGAAGGCACAGGAAGTGACAAAAGGCAGGGTCTTTAAAAGTGGCAAGAACTTCCTGTGACCAGATCTTTTGCCTTCAAACGTGACCCTGGAGGAGCTCTGGCTGGGAACCTCAGACTGCTCTTGGATTTTCCCTTAGAATTATCCTGTGGGTGAGTAAAACAGACTGATTCCTTTTCCTGGCTTTTCTGGAGGCTTCTGGAGAGGCCCCTTGTCTTGTAGAAGGCCTCTTGGCTAGAACCCTTGTTTTATTTACCTCTGGGCCCCTTTGCTAGGGCCTCTGAAGCCCTGCCTGGTTTGGACCAGGCTGGAATAATATCTACTCTCTCATTTCCTTACTTTCACTCTTTCCCTCTATTTTATAAATAAATTGCTATAAGCTAGTCATTCTGACCTGAGTAATAATTTCTGGTGACAACACTCTTATAAATTTAGCCCAACACTTTAATTTTTAACCCTTACAGAATATACTATTACAACCATCTTCTGACAATGTAATTCTACTGGAGATTAGACACTTCTCTTTAATATACAGTTGTAGAAAACTGCTTAGAAACTGAGGATAACTTGGCAAGTTTGTGTCAGAAGCAATTCTTGAACTTAGTTCCATTTCATTCCCATGCCTACCATCTATCTACTATGCTTTGATGCTCCAAGTCTATTATATAGGCATAAGAATTCCACCCATGGATATCACACAATTGCTATCATAGAAACATAAAATCAAGAGCTCACATGGACCTTCAAAAATACCTAAGCCAACATTCTTCTTCTATAGATGAAGAGAGTGGGGCCAAAAAAGGTCAAATACAGGGCCAAGGTCATAATGATGAAGCCAGGACTCTGACTTGAGTTGTCATACTCCCTGGGCTCTATCTTGATGGTCTCAATCCCAATAAGACAGTTTCTCCATTGCTACTGCCATGTGCATAAAGGAGAGAAAATTCTCCATTTTAAATCCAAAAAAAGCACATAACCCCAAATGACATATGGAATACCAAGACACACTTAAAAGTAATAAACAGGGCCATACATTCTCCTTTGGATCTTGGGGAGCTCTATACATTTAACAACCTGGTATTTAGCTCATAGCAGAAGGAAAGAGGTCCTCTCAAACTAGAAGTGCTTCTAATAGAAACCTAGTGATCGAACAGATATATCTGACATTAGATGAGCAAATGGACCAAGCGATGAAGAGAATATTATTGCCACAAATTTTTCAGTCAATAAAAGTTCATCACAAGCTTAATAAATGCCAAATACTATGCTAAATGCTAGCCAGTGGTGGCATTCTTTTTTTTTTTTAGATTTGCCCAACTGAAGGAAGGTTGATATATGTGGAGAAGGATGAAGAAACCAAGAAGAAAGCTCAGATGTTGTAAACCTCAAAATTTCTTAGACTTATAAATGTTGGAAATTTCACCATTGGGAAATTTCATACTTGAAAAATTTCCTATTGATAGTGGGTCTTGACTATTGGAATGTGAACCCCATTGGCATGGGAGGTTCCTTCTCCTCCCTTCTTAAGATTACTTTAGGACAGAAACCTTTTGCTGAACAATGGAAAGGACTTTGACCTATGCTTAAGCATAGAACAGGAATTTCTTTGAGTCATGATTGATTTTAGAATTGATAAAATGGAGATACTTGGAATCAATCTCCACCCTATTCAGTCCTAACAGGATTGAGTAAGGGCTGCAGCCTAGATCAAAATTTAATTATTCCAATCTCTACCCTACTCAGGTTAACAGGATTTAGAAAGGGCTGTAGCAAAGGAGCAAAGATTTAATTATTTGAAAATATGACCTTCAACAGACATGTGCAAAACCAGAGACCTCTGGGCGGTCCTGGGTTAAGCTAGAGCCTCCATTGGCACAGGGAAATTGATGGACAGGTGATTGGTAGATGTGAGGACTGAGGGGAGGAAAATTGGATGGTTTCCTTAAGGATAGGGGGGTCTGAAGACTCGAGAGGGGGGAAGGAGTTTGTCGGAGTGGTGGCGGTGTGCTCTGAGAAGCTTGCGCTGAAGGAAGCTGAAGGTGGGGGCCCTGGAGACTGTTTCTCCATTTTTGGTCACGTGAGTAATAGGGACTGATCTCCTTTCATTGCCCCAGCTATCTAAGGGCTTGGGCCTTTTGGCCCAGCCTAAACAGAAGGGGTATTTAAGCCCTATTCCCTTCTCTCCCCTTTCTCTCTCCCTCTATCTCTCTATCTCTAATTCCTTTCTTCCTCCTGTTTGTAATTAAAACTCCATAAAAGGTTGATGGCTGACTTGAGTTTTCATTAAGGAATTACATAGCTGAATTCCTTGGCGACCTTAAATTAATATATATCAGTCTTTTAAAAGTGATTTCCTTGTCACAATGTTTAGAAGTCTTGAAATAAATGGCTTTTTCTACTCTTTCTTCTTTTTTAGATCATAGGGACTTAGATGGAGTGACTAAGTGGTACTGTGGATGGAGTCATGGAGTTAAAAGACTTGAGTCCAAATCCAACCTGTCACTTATTAAATATATATAACTCCAGGCATTTCACCTCTGCCTCAGTTTCTTCATGTGTAAATGAGTGATATTAATCACATCTGCCCTCCTCACCCCAATATTTATCTCCAATGCAGGAGATGACTGATGACAAGGATTACTACACAAACACTTACCACATCTTCTCCAAAGACATTCAGAAATTGCCAGATATCCTAGGATCTGATCACGTCATCAACTGGAAACAAAGCTTCATGATCCAAGGTATCAGGTTCAAGGGAATGGGAAAATGGTTTCATCTGAGTCTCATAACAACATGGCATTCCTAGGAGCATTAAAGAAAAATTTAGGCTCAGAGTAAGTAACTTTGCCAAGGAACACACACACACACACACACACACACACACACACACACACACACACACACACCCATACAGCAAATGAGTTTGAGAATCATGATTTGAGAACATAAAAACAAAAAACAGTTTTTATTCCCTATTCTGCTTACTCTATACAAGGTACCGTGCTAGGTTTGGACAATACCAACGTGAATATAGTATGTGATATGATGGGTACTCTGAAGGAATTTATAATCTGGTTGAGATGACAAAAGTGGTGTACACAAACACAATGCCTATTATACAAATGAGGGACTGACCAGAAAGGTAGGAAGGACAGGTATGATCAATCATCAATTATGAGACAGGGAAACAGCCTAAAAAAGATGAAGTGATTTGGCCAAGGAAATACATCTGATAAGATACAGAACTGGGATTTGAACTTGGACCTACCAATTCCAAGTCCATCACTGTTTCCTATATAGCACATCTATCTTGAAAGAAGATCCTAATGTGCAGATGGCATTGGGTTATAGAAAGAGCTTTAGACTGTAAAGCTTGAAATTTCTCAGACTTGTGAATGTTAAAAATTTCCCCATCAGGGAATTCTCAATTAGAACAATTCCCTACTGGGAACATTCCACATTTTGACAGTGAGAACTCTACTTGGATCAGAAATGGGAGGACCTCTACTCCACCCGTACTTAAGACTGCTTTAGGGGGGGAAAACTCCTTGCTAAACAATGAAAGTACTTTAACCCATACTTATAATGAGGCAAAAAGTTCTTTAAGCCATGCCTATTTTTAGAAGTAATACAAAGGGACGCTAAGTACCTATTAAAGGTCAGGCAACTTGTAAAATTGCCAGGAGCAAAGAGGTGAAAACTTATTCAGAAGTTTTTTTTTCTGGTTCAAACTTACTAAAGGGATTAGTTGACCCAGCAGTGAATTCAGAATGGGCTGTCCTTTGGAAAACATCTACTGTGATTGGTAGATGGAAGAACTTAGGGGAGGTGACATAGGAGAAAACCCCCTATATAAGAAAAAGCAGAATCTCTTATGAGAGTTGATTGAGTATAATCCTTTTGAAGAAAAGCTCTTGGGAGAGGCTCTGAAGAAGGGAAGCTCTTGGAGGACAATCTCTAAGGAGGTCTTGCTGGAGCTCCTCTGAGGGGACTCTGTCCCTCTAGAGGCTCTGGACAGAGGCCCTTTGAAATAGTCTCTGGCTGGAAGGCTCTTTGAGGAGACTCTGTCACTAGAATCATTGCTTAGACAGACCTTGTGGTGAGTGATAAAAGACTGACTGACTAATCTCTCTCTCTTAAAACTCAGGTCTAGGCCATGTTGGCTTAAGGCCCTTCATACTTATTTCCTTTTTCTCTCTTTCTCTCTTTTCTTTAATTCCTTGTTGTATTATTAATTAAAATCTCTATAAACCCAGTTGACTTGGGCATATTTATAATTGGGAATATTTCCCTGGTGACCACCTTATATTTGATTTAAAACCAAGACACTGTAGTGAATCATATTTTCTGGGGTCACAAATTTACTCACCCACTCTTATATCTATCACAATTTATATCTTCAACTATTTTAATTATTACAGTTTATGTCTCCAACTATTTTAAATATAACAAGACTTAGAGGAAGAATATATAAATTATAGTCCTGCTGCCATTGTCTCCTCACTGTGTCTTTGAAATAATTCATTTCCTTTTCTGAAAAATAAGATGATTGATATGGATGACTTCTTAGCTCCTTTCCATCCCTAACATCCTATTATGACACTATTCTCCAAAGGTATAAACAAAGTTCTGTGGAAGTACTATAGAGAGATTTCTATTTGTTTCTGACTGCAAGAAAGAATTGAGAACCTTTGAATTCTACCTGTACCAGATCTAGGCCCTAAAGACTGGGTTGTCATATAGGGAGGAAGGTAATGGACACATTTTTCTTTTTTTACTTTTTCATTTAAAACCCTTACTTTCTGTCTTAGTACCAATTCTAAAACTGAAGAATGGCAAGTACTGGGCTATTGGGGTTAATTGACATGCCCAGGTTCGTACAGCTAGAAAATGTTTGAGTCCAGATTTGAACCCAGGTCCTCTTAATTCCAGTCCTAGTGCTCTATATACTAACTATATACCTAATTGCCCCAGGGACACATTCCTGAAACCAATTTTATCCCTTGTTCCTGGAGTGCTTTTGCTCAATCAGAGTCATGCAGATGCTGAGGAACAGTTACTAATCCAGTTTGCTAGACAGGAAAGTAGGTAATGACTACCTGGATAATTAAACTATTTACAGGAATGTTAGACCAGAAGAGATGTTAGACAACATCCAGTCTAAGTCCATAATTAAATGAGAAACATCAAAGCAATGCTTAGCCTAGAGCCAGGCACAGAGAAGGTACTCAATTAATATTTGTTCCATTTCCCAACTCTTATATTACATATGAGAAAACTGAAGCTCAGAGAAGGGACAGCAGAGATTCAGTGTCCTTTGGCATGGAATCCCATTTTTTAACTCATTTTTTTTTCAGAAGAGTAATATCATCTAGTGGTCAGGGACTAGACTTCAAATAAGGAAGATCTAGGCTCAATTCCTGCTTCAAACTCTGTCGGAGTCATTTTACTTCTCTCAAATTCAAGTTTCTTTATCTGTAAAATTATACATTTTGATGGCTTTTTCAGTTCTAAATCTCTGAGCTAGTGTAGCAGTTAGGTGGCATAGAAGGTGGACTTGGATTCAGGAAGACTTGAACTTGAATTTTTCCACTGGCATTTACTGGCTGGGTAATTCTGGGCACATTACTTAGTCACTCTGGCCTCAATTTCTCCTGATGGGATTCATTCAGTGGTTTAAGTCTATGCCAGCTTTAAAGCAATAATCCTCTGAATCCACATTGGGATAGTTGAGTTCTCTATATATTGTCCTGCTGTCCCCAGGTTGCCAAAATGGTTTGAATGAAAAGATCAGAGAAGCTGCGACTTTCAAGCCAGTGCAGTTGGATTACTCCAAGGGGCTTCTCTATATGAGAGATGATGTTCTGAAATATACCTCCAACACAGGCAAGCTGAAGAGACGACAAGAAGCAAATAGTCCAGAAAATATGAAGTTCAGAAGGTAGGAAATTTTCTGTCAATAATTATTAATCTACAAGCATTTACTAAGCATCTACTATGTGCCCAACTCTGTTCTGAGCACTGGCTATAGAAACCCAGAGTGAACCAGTGACTCTGCTCAAGGTGATTACACTCTAGGGGGGAGATTCTATACATATCCACATCAGAAATACTTGTACGTGTGTGTGTGTGTGTATATATATATATGTATATATATGTATGTATATATATCCATAGATAAATGTATTATAAAATAAATATGAGGTGATTGGGCAGTAATGAACAAATTCTAGGAGGAGGGAATACAGGGAAATAAAGAAAGACTTCATAGAGAAAGCCATTCTTTGGCTGAATTTGAAAGGAATCCAGAGATTGTAAGAAGCAAAGGTGACAAGGGAGTGCATTCCAGACATGGGGGACCATTGATGCAAAAGCATGGAGATAGGAAATGGAGTAACATATATGAGGAAGAGCAAGAAGTCCAGTTTTTCTGGATTGTAGAATGTATGAAGGAGAATAACGTGGAATAGGACTGGGAAAGAAGGTTGGAGCTAGGTTGTAAAGAGTTTTAAATGAGAAACAAAGGGAAAATATTTTTAAAAGAATGATAAATAAAGATTTTGTATTCATTAATAGGAGGAATAGGAGCCACTGGAACTTGTGAGTGGGGAATCATATGGTCAGGTCTATATTTAATGAAAATCACTTTCTTGGATGTGTGAAGGATGGAGTAGAGTAAGAAGGCAATTGAGGCAGAAAGAACATATAGAAATTTACTGCAATAGCCCTAGGTGATTTGTGAGCAAAGTTGACATCAGGGATATGTGAATCTGGAGAAGATAGATTTGAACTCAGATTAGAGATCTTTACTCCAGGTCCAATGCTTTTTCCACTGAGTAACACCTCAAAATAAAATATGACACATGTATAAAAAGACAGGTATAATGGAGTCAAGATAAACTGGATTCATGCTCAGTCTCTGATACATACTGACTCAGTAACTCTAGGGCAAGTCACTTACCAAATCAGTGTTCCAGTTTCAGTTCAGCAAATGCCATGGGTTATTGACAAAGAGTTGGTTCTATGATATAAGACTTGCTATTTGAAAGGGAGATTTGTGGGAAAATAAATATCTGTTTTTTCCCATAGTCATTCCCCTCTGTGGCATTTCAGCAACACTACATTCTTGAATGCTATGCCATGGAAGAAAAAGCTGTGGAAGAGCTCCTAAACTAGATAGGTTTTGAGTATCAACCTAGAAAATAGACTACATAGCTCTCTTTTGACTAACCATGTAGCTAAGCATGAAGGATCTCATTCTTAGTGGTTTCACCATCAAGTGACAATTTTTAGGGGGAGAGAGAGAATGATAACTTGTGAAAAACATAATTATGCCATGATTTCTTTGGTTTGTAAGGGTTAAAAATTAAGGTTGGACTAAATATAAGAGAAATGTGGTCACCAAAATTAATATATCTCAAGTCAAATGACTTTTTAGCAGTATTTATTTATAAAATAGAGGGAAAGAGGGAAAGTAGAGAAATGAGAGAGAGGGTAGAGAGGGTATCTATCTTATCACAACAAGACAGGGGGCCTCTCCAGAAACTAGTCCCCCCAGGAGCCAGGAAAGGAGTCAGTCTTTTCACTCACCTACGTGGTAGTCCAAAGAGAAGATCCAAGACCAGTCTTACCAGAAGCAGTCTGAGGTCTCAAGCTGGAGTTCCTCCAAGACCAAGTGTGAAGGAGAAAGAGCAGGTCACAGGAATTGCAACTACTTTTAAAGATTCTTGTTTGCACCACTTCCTGTTCCTTCCTTCCAATTTATGTGGACCAATCGCAATCTTAGAATTTTCTTAGGACTTCCCAGAGGACAGTTAGCCATTTCTGAGTTGTCACCCACTTTAGCATGTGGATTGTGGACCTCCCATCACTTAAACATAAAGTGGGGGTGTATATGCTTCTGGTGATTAAATCTAAAAATAGTCAGGGGAGAGTTAATCCCATCTTCATAGGTCGAATCAGAATGTGCTGATTAAATTAAATTTCTTATGAAATAATGAAGGTTAATATAGAGTAAAATAATTCATTCATTTGTCTAACCAATACTAAGCCATGTGTAATGCACTTGGCAATAGGAGATAGTAAGACAAAGAAAAGATCACCTCAGCCCTTATGATGCTGACGGTCTAGTGATGGTAATGAAGTATGTACACAAGAAAAGCCCCTACAAATTAAAAAATGAGTCGCTAGGAAAAGTTAGGGAAAGATTAATTCCCAATGGAAGGACCAAGAGAATCTTCTCGAAGTAAGTGGTAGGTAGGCTAATTACAGATAGAGACGGGATTGAGGAAGACATTAGAGGTCCCTTTTTTGAGGGAGATTACAAATTTAGGGAATACAAGCAATAGAAATCTAAAAATGAGAAGGCATAGGGCCTATTTGGGAAAGAAACAAGAGATCAAACAGTGTTTTCCTTTGCAGTACAAATGACAACTTCAGACCTTCCTTGTTGGATGTTTCCCATGCTAAACTTGTGAATGACAACTGGAAATTTGGGCAGAATGAGAGGAGCTTGAGATATATCAAACGCTGCCTCCAAAGCTTCCCAGGATTTTGTCTGCTGGGTCCAGAAAGGAGTCCTGTCTCTTGGCTTATTATGGAACAAACTGGTGAATTGAGAATGGGCTTTACCTTACCTGAATATCGAGACCGGGGCATGATTAAGCAAATGATGATTGCTTATATTCAATATCTTCAGGAGAATGGTGTACCATTTTTTTGTGAGACAGAAGAGACAAATGGGCCTCCCCACAAAGTTGCAAAATCACTTGGTTTCCATGTTGTTGACTGTGGTTGGCATGAATGGAAATGTGTGCCAGCTGAAATGGTTTAACTGCCACTTTTCTAACCCAACTAGTGGTTATAATTTAATTCCTGAGCTCTATTCTCAATTCTTGGGGTGGCCTCTGGAGACATCATCCATCAGTGTCAACTGACAACCATTTAGAGATGCACAATTTATTCCCTATCAAAAGCACAAAGATGGATTTTACTGGGAAAAAAATACTCGCCTTAGAATCAAGAAATCCTGGGTTCAAGTCTCACTTTATTCTAATAAAATGTGGGACCCTAAGCAAGTCACTTTACCTTTCCTTGGTCCTAATCTCTACACCTGTAAGATAAGAGACATATACTAGTTCACTAGCAAGGTTCTTTTTAGCTCATACATTCTATAAATATGAAAAAAGACTAATATTGACAGCTTGATGAGAGCACTTTTATTGTTTCCAGCTTACACAGGTGAGCCCCTTAGGATGTAGGTTCTACTTCAAAAAGTGATTTCTTAAAGAACCCAGACTAGAGATCTTCCACGGTCAAGGTGCTCAACTGGGAATAGCTCTCTCAAAATTGACAAGACAGTCATCCTTCCTTTAGCTTAGGACAATAAGGTGGTGCAGGTCAGCTAAATGGTGCAAGAGAGAGAGTGCCAGACCTGGAGTCAAGAAGACTCATCTTCCTGAGTTCAACTCTGGCCTCAGAGACTTGTCCGCTGTGTCATCCTCGTGTTAGAAATAAAGAAATCTCTGGGTCATAATTCTGAGTTGAAGACCCAAAGTTGAATTGATGTAAAATTAAGTCGGAGTTCTCACCACACCTAGCCTGTGGCAAAGACCCCACAGAGAGATACAACAGTATGTTTTGTTGGGTTTTTGACAGCTATTTAGCCTAAGACATTCACATGACAAAAGGTAAATAGGATATTAAGAAATATGCAATGGGGTTTGGAAATAAGGGTTTGGAACATCTGATACAAAATCATAAATTCGCTACAAGGTTAAGATGACATTTAATTAATCCTCCAGAATGATCATGCTACCTAGGTCAAAATAACATTTCTTGGCCATAATGCTGTGGGGACCCAATAGTTGGCATACATCTTCAAAGGATCAAACAACACCAGAACATACCATACTTCTTTTCATATGATCTCATCAGGCCAGCTGCACACTCTCCATTCCCAATGCACCCAGCTTTTCCTGCATAGGGTTCCACTTCCTTAGATAACTACACAGACCTTTTTATTATATTTTATTATAATTATAATTATATTTCTATGTTTCTATAATTACATAGAAATATAATTATAATTATAATATAATATATTTATTATAATATATTTTATTATAACTACACAGAAGTTTTTATTTCTCCAACAGGAGCCCAATATCTCTTATTCCAAACTATATCCTTTTGACTACTATGGTTAATTTTCTATTATTATAATTGATATTTTATATACAGTATAATAACTGGGTTTATCTATTTCTAAGAATTGTAATTACAGTTACTTATCAGAAGATATATATGTGATCACTTGGTTTATGGCCAATAATATACATGAAATAAAATAATTTTCCTATCAGGGACAAATCACATAGCCCTCTGAACCTCAGTTTCTCATCTGTAAAGTGAACTAGAGAAAGAAATGGCAAATCACTCTGATATCTCTGCCAAGAAAACCCCAAATGGGGTCATGAAGAATTGGCCATGACTCAACAACAACAACATCACCCACCCATGCACACACACACATGCACAAAACTGTAGGGTCTTAATCAAGCCTCAGAAGAGATTCAAATCTCCCTTGGAGACAAATACTGGCTTAAAACATAATTTTCTTTATTTTAAAAATATTTTTCCTCAGTTACATGATTCAAGTTTTCTTCCTCCTCTCTTCCCTCCCACCTTTTGGTGCAATTCCACTGGGTTATGCATGAAATACTGACTTTTCTAGCATCTCCATGTGATGTTGCTCCATCATATGAACCATCAAATGAGTTAGAAATGTTTAGAGACAGATGTCAACTCTGCATTAGGAAGACTGCTAGCTAAGTATTGGGACTCTCGTTGAACCAGTAACAGAATGGTAGCACTTGGAGATCTTGTCAGGAAATGTACCTGTGTGGCTCCAAGTTTACTCAAGACAGAAGATACATGGGAAGAGCATGGACACATCTTAATCAACATTTTCCTTGCTTTTATATTGGAATAAGTTAGAGAATTCCAAAGTAAAATCTCCCTGGGTCACATATCGTGTAGAATCATATCTTAGTTAAGTACAGAAAAGCATTCAATGTGCAGAAAACCTTCAGATTTTTGTTCTTTGGGAAACAGGATGTTAGAGATGAAAGGGGTCTTAGAGACCATCTGGTCCAACCCTCTTATTTTGCCAATGGAACAGGTCTAGAAATGGGAAATGACTTACCTCAATAACCTAAATTAAAATGTGAAATTGCCAGGATTCTAAGCAAAGTCTTCTAACTATAAAAAGAGGGGCTCTCTTCTCTAATAACACCATTTCCCAAAACTATTTCTGTCTTTTGAATATATATATATATATATATACATATATATATATATATATGTATATATATATATATATATATATATATTAGGGAAATGGCCTTTCTTGGAGAGATGGAGTCCCCAAAATCATTTCAAAGGGAGATATAGGTAATTCTCTCCAACAAATGGAGAGAACAAAGCCAGGGGAAGGACATCAGGCCATGACAGGTGGATCTCAATGCATAATTTGTGGGTTGTGATTTTAAGCATCTTATTCATGTGCTTGACTTGGCCTTAGCTCTGCTGGTGATAGGTGAATTTAAAAACCATTCCTAGACAAGAATAAATGTGGGATAATTGAGCATTGGTAAAGGGGATGCTAATAAATGTGGATTATGGGCTGAAGTGGGGAACACCTTTTAAAAGGAGAATTTTACCAATAAATCCAGCCATGATTCAAGAAGTAGGAAAGGCCTTCACCCACCTGGTGAGTTAGTCAACAACAATAATAAGCTAATTTAGGCAAACATATGAAATCAATTTGCAAGTGCTCAAAAGGAATATAAATGGGGACATCTAGGTGGCTCAGTGGATAGAGAGCCAGATCTAGAGACAGGAAATATTGGGTTCAACTCTGTTCAGGAAAACAAAATAAAATAGATAGAACATTGATGAATTTGACTAAAGAAAAGGAAATAAAATCAAATTTCCAGTATCAAAAATGAAAAAGGTGAATATATCATGAAAGAAAGGGGATTTAAAGCCCCATTTAATGACAATGAATCTGTTATGTTAGGTGAAATGAGTGAATATTTAGAAAAACATAAATTGCCCAGATAAACAAAAAAGAATGTAGAATAATCTCACTTAAATATCTAATATGCTTAAATAATACTTAAACACTTAAATATATCCTTTAAATATTTAAAATACTTAAATAATCCCATCTTAAGAAAGAAATTGAAAAAGCCATCAAAGAAATTCCTAATTAAAAAAATCTATAGGGTCAGATGGATTCACAAGTGAATTCTATCAAAAATTTAAACTATAATTAATTCAAATACTATACAAATATAGTGCTGATACCTAATCCAGGAAGGGAAAAAATAGAGGAAGAAAATTATAGACCAATTTCCATAATTAACATGAACGTAAAAAAATTTAAATAAAACACTAGCAAAGAAACTTCAGCAATATATCACAAGGATCATTCACTATGACCAAGTGGGATTCATACCAGAAACTCAAGGCTGGTTTTATATTAGGAAAACTATCAGTACAATTGACCAGATCAATAACAAAACCAACATAAATCACACAATTATCTCAATAGATGAAGAAAAAGCCTCTGACAAAATACAATAGCCATACCTATTAAAAACACTAGAAAGCATAGAAAAGAATAGGCTTTTCCCTAAAATGATTAGTAGTATCTACCTAAAATTATCAGCAAGTATGATCTGAAATAGGGATGTTAGAAGCCTTCCCAGTAACATCAGGGGTAAAGCAAGGATGCCCATCATCACCATTATTATTTAATATTGTGCTAGAAATGCTAGTTTTAGTAATAAGAGAAGAAAAAGAAATTGAAGGAGTTAAAGTAGACATTGAAAAAACTAAACCAGCACTCTTTGCAGATGATATGAGGATATACCTAGAAAATCCTTAAAATCAACTAAAAAACTATTTGAAATAATAACTTCAGCAAAGTTGCAGGATATAAAATAAATCCACATGAATCAGCAGCATTTCTATATATTACTAACAAAGTATAGCAGCAAGAGATAGAAGGAGAAATTCCATTTAAAATCAGTAATGGACAATATAAAATATATGGGAATCTACAAGTCAAGACAAACAGGAAATTTATGAACATAATTACAAAACATTTATCACATAAAGTCAGATCTAAACAATTGGAAAAATATTAATTGCTCATGGTTGGGCTAACCTAATATAATAAAAATGACAATTCCATCTAAATTAGATTACTTATCAGTACCTTACCAATCAAAGCACAAAAAAAAAGTTTTATAGACCTAAAAAAATAATAACAACAATTCATCTGGAGGACCAAAAGGTCAAGAAGATCAAGGAAAT
The DNA here is from genome assembly GCF_027887165.1 of Monodelphis domestica. NCBI lineage: Eukaryota > Metazoa > Chordata > Mammalia > Didelphimorphia > Didelphidae > Monodelphis > Monodelphis domestica. Next base: position 17,761,054 of record NC_077232.1, on the reverse strand, counting down.
TAATGAAAAAAAGACTGTGAAGGAAGGAGACCCAGAAGTACCAGATCTCAAAATGTACTATTAAGCAATAATCTCCAAAACAATCTGTTCCTGGCTAAGAAATGGAAAGGTGGATCAATGGAATAGGGGTGAATGACCTGAGCAATATATTGTTTGATAAACACAAAAATTCCAATTTCTGGGATAAGAACTCAGTATTTGACAAAAACTCCTGGGAAAATTGGAAAACATTATGGCAAAAATTAGGTATAGATCAATGTCTCACTCCATATAATAAGATAAGGTCAAAATGGGTATATCATTTGGCAATAAAGGGTGATCATAGGTAAATTAGGACAACATAAAATTGTTTACCTGTCAGATCTATGAGAAAGGAAGAATTTATGACCAAACAAAGAGAACAATTCTTGGTATTAAATGAATAATTTTGACTTCATTCAACTAAAAAGTATTTTTAGAAACAAAACCAAGTGGTCAAGATTAGAAGGGAAAAACAAAATAGGAAAAAAATTATGACAACTTTCTCTGATAAAGGTCTAATTTCTAAATATACAGAGAACTAAGTAAAATCGATAAGAATGCAAGTCATTCTCTAATTGACAAAGAAGTTTTCAAATGAAAAAATCAAAGCTATGAAATCATATGAAAAAAATTCTGATTCAGTTTAGAAAAATGCAAATTTAAATAACTCTGAGGTTGGAGTTAGGGTTAGGGTTAGGGCCTATCAGATTGGCTCATATAATGACTAAGGAAAGTAGCAAATTTTGGAAGGGATGTGGCAAAATTGGTATACTAATGCATTTTGGTGGAGTGGTGAACTCATCCCCCCATTCTGGAATATGGAACTATGTCCAAAGGTTTATAAACTGTACGTACTCTTTGACCCAGTAACACCACTACTAAGTCTGCATCCCAAAGAGATTTTTAGAAAAGAAGAAAAGATCTATTTGTTCAAAAATATTTATAGCAGCCCTTTTTCTGGTGAAAAAGAATTGGAAACTAAGGGGCTGTTTATTAGTTGAGGAATGGCTGAACAAATTGGGGAATATGTTGGTAATGGAATCCAACTGATGTTATAAGAAATGATGTTATAAGAAATGATGAAGGGAGCAGGTGGGTGGCTCAATGGATTGAGACCCAGAAAGTCCTAGGTTCAAATCTGGCCTCAGACACTTCCCAGCTGTGTGACCCTGGGCAAGTCACTTGACCCCCATTGCCTAGCCCTTACCATTCTTCTGCTTTGGAGCCAATACACAGTATTGACTCCAAGACAAAAGATAAGGGTTTAAAAAAAAAAAGAAATGATGAACAGCATGATTTCAGAAAAAGCTGGAGAAATGATGCCAAGTGAAATAAGCAGAACAAGGAGAACATTATACACAGGAACAGAAGTATTGTGGGATGATCAACTATGAAAGACTTAGGTATTCTCAGAAATATAATCATCTAGGACAGTTATGAAGGAGTTAGGACAAAGAATACTATTCACCTCCAGAAAAAGAACTGTTGGAGTCAGATTGCAGATCAAAGCATGATATTTTCAATTTAGTTTATTTGGGTTTTTATTTGGGGGTTTTGGTTTTATGTGAGTATTCTCTGAGAACAATGAATAATATGGAAATGTGTTTTGCATGATAACATGTACAATCCAGATCAAATTGTTTTTCATTTTCAAGAAAGGTGAGAGAAGGGAGAGAGGGAGACAATTTGAATCTTAAAACTTCAGAATGTTGATGTATTATTAATACATATAATTAGTAAAATAAAATATCTTTTTTTAAAGATACTCAGGGGCAGATTTTTCCCTCCACAGTCACCCAGACCCCAGCAACCTGTTCTTTCCATTTTCTAGTTTCAGAGTAATCATAGGAAAAAGACTTTATCATCAAAAAAAGGAGAGAGGTCAAAAACCTATGTAGAGTTTCTAGGGCAGCAAGTTTGTCAGCAGCCTTAACACAGTTATTCCCTCAATACAGATTCTACCAGTATGAGTGGAAAACTGGACAATGGCTAAGACAGCAGGAAGTTGAGTATTTAATTATAATTGTAAATGTTCTTTCCCCAGGTAATAGGTAAGATCTTTTGGCAAAGGAACAGCTTAATTTTTCGTATTTGTGTCCATTATTAGAGCACACTGCCTGTCATATATTAGGTGCTTAATAAATATTGACTCATCTATTGATTGACACAATCATCTACTGATTGGTAGAACTGACAGTACTTGTCAATTGTTTAGCTATGGAGAGGTCCAGTAGAAAAAAGGTAGAGTGATAGAGTCTGATTTTTAGATGACCTTTCCTCTGTGTCTGAGTTTCCCTGTATCATATGTGTCATTGGGGATATACTAGGGAAGTCTCTTCATTGGGCATTCTGGAAGCTTCTTGAGGTCTTAGGCACAAATAACACTGAAGAGTTGGGCAGAGATAACTTTGGGTCACAATGTGAATGATAGGTGTGTCCTTGACAACACTCTCTTAGCCTTTTCCTAGTCTCTCAAAAGTACCTGGGTCAGAAGTTGAGAGTAACCATTGGCATTAGGGAGCATTGGAAAATTGCTTCAATACTCAGAAATAGTTTCCAAATCTGTCAAATGCAGATAATAATGTTTGGACTTCCTACTTAACAAATGTGGTGGAGATCACAGGAAACAGTGGTTTGTTAAGGTATAAAATGTTATTTAAGGAAGGAAGTAATGATTACCTTTGAATAGTCAGATTATCAACGTCTGAAGTTAAAAGGGATCTTAGAGGTTATTGATTCAACCTTTCATTTTATAGATCAGGAAAATAAAATCGAGAGTTCTAAAAGTTGCCCTCAAACATCCACTTAATTAGTGAAGAGTTGGAATGCCCTTGCTTTCAGTTCAGTGTCCTTTTCACTACCTCATAATACTTTTTATTCAAGGCATTATCAATATCTATTAGGTACTGGATTTGGAGGTTTCCTAGTCAATACACTCAGGGGAAGCCCCATCTTCTCCTCCCTATATATGATAAAATAATCATTCCCCTTCCTCAACCTCCCTAATCACTGAATCCTGTAGTTAGACGCTACTCATCCCTTTGCTATTGGATCTGTGAGAGCAGAGCTTCCCACAAGTATTAAATTGGGAGATTCTCTCTACCCAATATACTTTGCTCTCCTTCTCCAAACCACATAAGAAAAACATCATCATCTCACGCTCCCAGAACCAATAAGCCTGGAGACACCAGGCCTTTGGCTGCCAGAAAGCTTTTCTGGGACTCAAGACTGACACCAAGACTAAGCAGGATGTGGTAGCATTTCTACAAGAAGAGCCTCTTCTGGATGCATGTCATCCTCTAGAATTTTGGGATGAGGCAAAAGAAGTATATAAATGCAAGTTTAGTCAATCTCTTGAGGATGTGACCATTAGATATTTACCAGTGATGATACCTAGCTCAGTTCCACTCCATCCTTTGCTTCTTGATGTTTGGAGGGAGAATAAGACCTCAAGGAAAAGCAGCCTTGGTCAACTGGTATATCTCCCATCTTTTGGGTGTGATAATCTGTTCTTTCCTCTTCCTATTGTATTTCAGTTGTCATCTACCAGACATTAACTAACATCCTTCTCCTTTGACTACAGATCTCACCTGACCAGTCAATATTACCTTATTCTTCTGGAGTCCCTATCTCCCCTTGTTCTTTCTCTTCATTGTAGTTCTGGAATTCATATTTGTTAATGATTTCTTCTTCATGATCAATCTTTTTTTTTCATGTTCCTTCTATCCTTTTACATTCTCAACACTCATAATTACCAACTCATTTATCTTAGATACTAAAATTTACCACTCTACCACTTCACAAGTATCTGATTGGTTAATGACAGAAAAGGAAAATGATAAATATGGGGCAGGATGTGGGAAAATTGGGACATTAGTACATAGATGGATGGCAGAGTTGTGAACTGATCCAACTACTCTGAAGATCAATTTGGAACTGTGTCCAGAGATCCATAAATTCATGCATTCGCCTTTGATCAAACAATAGCACTACTGAATGTGAATTCCAAAGAGATTTAAAGGAGAGAGAGAGAGAGACAGAGAGACAGAGAAAGAGAGACAGAGAGAGAGAGCTGTTTGTACAAAGATATTTATAGCAGTTTTTTGGGATGGCAAAGAATTAGAAATTAAGGGAATATCCATTAAGAATTGGTTGAAGAAGTTGTGGTATATGATTATAATGGAACACTATTGTGTTATAAGAAATGACAAGCAGAAAGCTTTAAGATAAACCTGAAAAGACTTACATGAACTGATGCAAAGTAAAGCGAGCAGAACCAGGAGAACATATTATACAGTAGCAGCAGTATTGTCTGATGATCAGCTATAAAAGACTTAGCTAGTCTCAGTAATATAATAATCCAAAATAATTCCAAAGGACTTAAAGCTTCCTCAGAGGGGAGAGAGAAGCTTTAAGGTAGGAAGATAGAGAAAGGATAGAAGTTTTAGATACCATGAGGGGGATGACAGAGTCGAAGTAGAGATATGAGGTGGCAGGAATGAGTCTTTATTAATTATCAATGAGCCACAGCCAAGCTCTGATCAAAGGACCCTTCCAAAGGCTTTTACCAGTCTAGAGATCCAGATTCAATACCACACAGGTTGGAGAGATGATAGAGAAATATTAGAGATGGAGCCTGGCCAGGCTCCAGCAAGGACAGGCATCAGTGTGAGCTGGAAGGGAGGAAGAGCAGAAGAGTGAGAGGCGGAGCTGGCTGAAGCCTATTTAATCTCTTTGATATGCAAATATACACAGTACACAGGGATGATCATCATTGGTTAATGACAAGGTATAGGTGTGGTTTCTCTTAACCAGGTGAGCACAAAGAAACCTGTGTTCCCGCCTAACCTGGGGGAAGCTGGGGTCAAGGGTCAGAGGCTTTCCCAGCCATGTGCAATACTGAGCATGCTCAAGACTGAGCATTCTCTCTTCTAAGGCAATCTGTACATACCAACTGTTTCCATTGCCCATAGCTAAGGGTGGACTGCTACAGGACTCATTATAAAAAATGTTATCTACCTCCACGAAAAGAGCTGATGGCATCTGAATGCAGATTGAAATATAGTGTTTTTCACTTTTTTTTTTCATTTTTGGGAGGAAGGGGATCCTCTTTTTTCCCCAACATGACTAATATGGAAATATGTTTTCAATGATTACATATGTATAATCTATACCAATTTGCTGCTATCTCAGGTAGTGGACAGGGGAGGGGGAGAGATAGAATTTGGAATTCAAAATCTTAAAAAATGAATATTAAAATTATTTTTGCATGTTAATGGGGAAATAAATTATTATTTTAAAAATAATAAAATTCAGAACTCAGAATTATGTGCCTTTCCTTCTCTCCCTTTGCAACAATGCTCATTCTTCATCCTCATAACAACTTCATCACCTCCTTACTTTCGCAAATCATCATGCCAGCTCTACCAGCACTTTCTTCCCATCACAGTTTTGTCTCTCTATATGTCCGATTCATTGTTTCCTTAAGTTCTCCAACCCCTTGTCATGCCATATTTTGTCAGTTCCAATCATGGGTTCCTTCTGTCTTCTCTACTTCTATTTCCATGATACTTGAGCAGAGTTGGATAACTATGTGGATTGGGTTATCTACAAATTTGTCATTTAATAACTGTCAAGTAATTATTTTATTCTCTTCTATTTCACAAATATCTTTTACAATATCCCTAGCATGTGTTCCAAAGTTTCTTGACTCAACTATCTTAGCCTCTCCTCTCTTCAACCCACTCACAGCATCAGATCTCATTTTCTACTTGACTAAAGAAATCAAGACTCACTATAGTGAGTTCTCTCTTTTTCCATTCTCTGGATTCTGTTTTGGTCCCCATTTCTCTGAGTTATTCTCTGTTTTGATGTTTGTCTCTATGTATTTGTTTGTTCTATTTCCTTCTTGACTTTTAGTGTACATTCTGGCTCTCTCAAAGAGTCAAGGAAAAGAAACTTGAAAGTGGGAACAGATTTTTTTAATTGCTGTATCTGTAGAGTGCATTGCATGTAACTAACTCTTTAAAAATATGCTTAGTTCGTATGAACACAATTACAAAACACTCTCCACACAACTAAAGCTAGACTTGAGCAATTGGAAAAACATTAACTGCTCATGGCTAGGACAAGCCAATATAGTAAAAATGACCATCCTACCCAAACTTATCTACCTATTTAGTGCCATACCCATAGAACTTCCAAAAATTTTCTTTACTGATTTAGAAAAAACCATAACAAAATGCATTTGGAATAACAAAGGATCAAGGATATCCAGGGAAATAATGAAAAAAAAAATACAAAGGAAGGGGGCCTTGCAGTCCCAGATCTCAAACTATATTACAAAGCAGCAGTCATCAAAACAATTTGGTACTGGCTAAGAGACAGAAAGGAGGATCAGTGGAATAGACTTGGGGCAAGTGACCTCAGCAAGACAATATATGATAAACCCAAAGATCCCAGCTTTTGGGTCAAAAATCCACTATTCGATAAAAACTGCTGGGAAAACTGGAAGACAGTGTGGGAGAGATTAGGAATAGATCAACACCTCACACCCTACACCAAGATAAATTCAAAATGGGTGAATGAGTTAAACATAAAGAAGGAAACCATAAGTAAATTGGGTAAACACAGAATAGTATACATGTCAGACCTTTGGGAAGGGAAAGACTTTAAAACCAAGCAAGACATAGAGTCACAAAATGTAAAATAAATAATTTCAACTACATCAAATTAAAAAGCTTTTGTACAGAGAAAACCAATATAACTAAAATCAGAAGGAAAGCAACAAATTGGGAAGCAATCTTCATAAAAACCTCTGATAAAGGTTTAATTACTCAAATTTACAAAGAACTAAATCAATTATACAAAAAATCAAGCCATTCTCCAATTGATAAATGGGCAAGGGACATGAACAGGCAGTTCTCAGCCAGAGAAATCAAAACTATTAATAAGCACATGAAAAAGTGCTCTACATCTCTTATAATCAGAGAGATGCAAATCAAAACAACTCTGAGGTATCACCTCACAACTAGCAGATTGGCTAACATGACAACTGTGGAACGTAATGAATGCTGGTAGGGACATTAATTCATTGCTGACGGAGTTGTGAACTGATCCAACCATTCTGGAGGGCAATTTGGAACTATGGCCAAAGGGTGATAAAAGACTGTCTGCCCTTTGATCCAGCCATAGCACTACTGGGTTTATATCCCAAAGAGATAATAAGGAAAAAGACTTGTACAAGAATATTCATAGCTGTGCTCTTTGTGGTGGCCAAAAATTGGAAAATGAGGGGATGCCCTTCAATTGGGGAATGGCTGAACAAATTGTGGTATATGTTGGTGATGGAATACTATTGTGCTAAAAGGAATAATAAAGTAGAGGAATTCCATGGAGACTGGAATAACCTCCAGGAAGTGATGCAGAGCGAAAGGAGCAGAACCAGGAAAACATTGTACATAGGGACTGATACACTGTGGTACAATCAAAAGTAATGGACTCCTCCACTAGGGACAATGCAATGTCTCTGAACAATCTGCAGGGATCTAAAAAACACTATCCACAAGCAGAGGATAAATTGTGGGAGTAAAAATACTGATGAAAAGCAACTGCTTGACTACAGGGGTTGAGAGGAAATGACTGAGGAGAGACTCTAAATGAACACTCTAGTCCAAATACCAACAACATGGAAATGCGTTCAAACCAAGAACACATGTGAAACCCAGTGGAATTGTGTGCCAGCTATGGGAGAAGTGGTGGGAGGGGGGAGGGGAGAGGAAAAGAAAATGATCTTTGTCTCCAATGAATAATGTTTGTAAACAACCAAATAAAATAATGTTTAAAAAGTCAAAAAAAATATGCTTAGTTCAATACAACTGATTTTAATGGGATACCAAAGTTATATTAATCAAATGATCTGTGATATCTTTTGTCATTGTCAATGGAGGTGTCCATGATAGAGATTATATAGCCTAATGCATATGTTTTACTCTTCTATATCTTTATTTTTATAGATGAGAAACCTGAAATCTGGGCTGGGGGGAAGCAACATAACCAAAGACTTATATTCAGTAAATGGCACATTCAGAATTTTTATCTAATTCTTTCCATTTCAGATCTGCCCTTCTTTTAAGCACCCAACAAGGTAAATGGAAAAGCTGGTTTAACTCTTTATTAAATACTATTATACAATCCTTTGAGGAAGCTGTAGTAGTATTACAGTCTCATCATGCTAAAAAGGAAGCTGCTTAGAAGGTGGCTGTGTTTGCTGCTACCTCTTTGACCAGAAAAATTGGACACTCTGAAGCTTCAAAGCCCATTCATAGATGTTCACTGAGCATGTGGAGATTTATTCACTGTACTACAGACTGGACAATAGATGGAAGAAGAAGCTGCTGCCATTTTGTATGTTTTTTTATTTAGGATAAATAAGTTTGAAATGCCAATTCTTCAAAAACCTCATTTTTCATTGGCCAAATTTCACAGGTTTCTTACATATAGTCTGGATCCTGTTTACTTTACTTTACTTTAATTTAAACCTTTAATTTAATTTAATTTAAACCTTTAATGTAATTTAATTTAATTTTCCTCTTCTCAAAAAGTTTTTCTGACAGTATTTTGTTTTGGTTTTATCAGGAATTGTTTTTTCTTGAAATATCCAATTTACAGAGTCTGGAAAAGTGTTTCTCAATAAAGAAGTAAAACCTTAAAAATATTATAATCCTTCAGGGACTGACTCTGAGTAAATATGCTCAAGATACAGCTAATATCTATGGATTTAGTTACAGAGAAGAAGGAAGAGGATTATTGCAGCCTCTTTCCAAACCAATGGTGCAGAAATTGCAATTCATTAGCAGAGCATTATGTAGACTTAATTAGCCAATAACCTTTATTAAACATTTACTTGGTACTGTTTTTTAATTTAAAATCCAAGATTTTGATTTTGTTCGAGAAAAGATCTTCAAGGAAGAAGCTTGCTAACTCCTATATCCAGAGAATGAACTGTTGAAGAAAGATGCCAGAAAATCCACACTACATCAAGAAGATTAAGAATGAACTTTGGTTATGGTTGATTGAACTGAAGTTTGATTGAACATTTATTGTAAATGTACACATTTATGCCAAAAGGGACTGCCCCTAATTTGGCTTTCTGTCAATGCGCCTAGCAAAACATTGGTTTTGTTTTCTTTCTTTTCTATTTCCTCCCTCACTACTACAATTTTCCCTTAGAAAATTGAATATTGAATATATCTGTAGTTAGAAGTAAGTTTAGGACTACAAGATGATTATGTTAAATGATCAATGGGGAGACTAGTCTCCCAATGATCATCAGGGGGGGTTGTGAATCTTAAAAATGCTCAGACCCTACTTTATAAGATTTGGTTAAGACCATTCCCCATTTTAAACAATGAAGGGACTTAGGAATGTGAAAACTCTACTCCACCCATACTTAAGCATACTTTAGGGGAAGATAAAGTTGGAAACTCTTTACTGAACAATGAAAAGTACTTAACCCATACTTATAGTGAGGCCAAGCACTTAAGCTAAGTCTATTTTTAGGAAGGTGCTAAGTACCCATGAAGGTCAGGCAACTTGCAAACTTGCAAGTTGCAAAGAGGTGTGAACTTACTCATAAGTTTTAGTCTTCCCAGAAAAGTTTAGTTGACTCAGGTGTGAATTATTCAAAAGTATAGTCTACTCAGGTGTGAATTATGAATGGTCTGTCCTTTGGCAAAGTCTACTGTGATTGGTAGATGTGAGAACTTAGGGGAGGTGACATAGGAGAAAATTCTCTTTAAAAGGAGCTCAAAAGAGGTCTCTGGAGAATTCAGCTTTCCAAAGCTGAATTGGAGAGAGGCAGCTTGCCAGAGCTGCCTTGAAGGGCTTGGTGGCTGAACTTAGTTCAGCTTGCCGAAGCCAAACTGATGGGTCTCTCTGAACACTAGAATCTTGCTTGGGACAAATCTTGTGGTGAGTGGATAAAAGACTGACTGATCTCTCTCTTAAGGCTTAAAAACCTAGGCTGGCCTATCTCTTTTCTCATTGGTTCCTCTTACTCTCTATATTTCATTAATTCCTTATTTGTATTAATTAAAATCTCCATAAAGACCCAGCTGACTTGGGTATATTTCATATTTGGGAATTTTTCCCTGGCGACCACTATATTTTTGATTTGAAACCATATTTACGCGGTCACAATTTAAGGCAAACACTCTTTTATCTGTAACAGTTTATGCAAACCAACTCTTTTAATTGTCACAGTACCAAGGATGGTGCTGAGCATTGAGGATACAGACATAAAGAAACAAACTCTACCCACAAGATTATCTTATATTCTAGTATAAATAAAAGATTGCATTCAAGATATATCAAGACCACCATTTAGGCTTTCTGGAGTCCAATAATCAGAAGTCCTAAGAGGCTACCAAGATGATTCTGGACATCTCAGTAAGTACAATACTGGATTTGGTGCAGAAAAACATTGACTTATCCTGAATGGCAGGTGGAGGCCTCAGAGGAAAATTTCAAGACTAACTTACATTAGGTATGTCTAAAATTTCTTTTTGCTATTCAGTAGGCATTTATTGGGAACATACTATGTTCCGTGTACTGGACTGAGGGGTGAGGATGTGATGCTAAAAACAAAATAGTCTTTAACCTCAAGGGGCTTACATTTTATTTTGGACATAAAAACAACATATATGACACTTACAAAAATGAGCACTTCCAATTCCAGCTAATACCTGGTCAGCAGCAATATAATGGAGAAAGGTTTGGGGTGGTAAAAGGAAACAGGATCTAGGAGAGACAGCTGATGTTGGCTCAGAGAGAGGAGAGGGGGTTTGAATTTTCCCCCTTCACTGTTCCCTCCTTAGCTATGGCTGCTCTCCCAGATTTGCTCTTGTCCCTCTTGTCCTCCTTCCACTACTAAAGGCTAAAATGTTTCTTCTTAAGAAGATGTCTCTCCCCCTTGAAGCTGTTCACTCACACAATTCAAAGCTTGGGGAAAAGATAACTACTCTAATGTCAATTAACTCAACCAGGGAAATACAAAGGAATAACTGACTGGGAAAGAATGGGAAAGGAAAGTGGGGAAAAGGGGATCCCTTTCTCTAACTAAACTCCTTTTTCCTCCCTCCTTGAGTTTGGGGGGAACTCAGGGTTTGACAGTCTGAGCTCCTGAGAGATAGTCAGATTGACTGACCCTAGGTTTGGCCCCTTGGCCACAGTTCAGACCCAGGGCACCAGGAGATGAGGTAAAGTGTGACAGAGATTCAGAATGCCTTTTCTTATTTTTCTCTTCAATAGTCTTTTCAATTGGGAAATGCTGAAGGGAAGGATTTCCAGTCACAAGCAAGAAAAAGGTGGGTAACCCTCAGGAGAAAAGTCTTATTCAGCCCTCCCTCTTCAGCTTCTCCAAACTGAGAGACCAACTGCTCTTCAGAGGGAACTTTCTGCTTCCTCAAGATTCCAACCTCCTGGGGCCCCTCCCGCAATGAGGAGATCAGTTCCACATACTCTTCTTCCTGGCACCTTTCCCCTAGTGCCAGCCTCTGTCACAGCAAGGACTAAACCTTTCCAACTAGTGGACTTGGTAAAAGGTTCCCCAAGAATACTGCCCCTTGCATTGTCTTAGTTCACAGATGACACCTTTTGGGAATAAGGGTCATATGTTAGAAGAGCCTATTCCTTACACACTGTCCTTCTTCCTAGTACAAGAATATTTCCCAATGGGGCATAGACTGAGGGAATGGCTTCCTACCAGTTATATAAGAAAGGACTCTCTTTTTTAAATCCTTGCCTTCTGTGTTACAATCAACTGTGTATTGGTTCCAAGACAGAAGAGTGATTAAGGACTAGGCCATGGAGGTTAAGTGACTTTCCCAGGGTCACACATCCAAGAAGTGTCTGAGGCCACATTTGAACCCAAGAACTCCTATCTCTAAGTTTTCAATCCACTGGGTCACTGATTTGTCTCCAAAAGGACTCTCTTGATGCAACACTGTGGACCCCAAGAAGAAAGAGTAATGGCTATCCATTCAATGGGGATCAGATCCTGCCCCTTAAAAACTTTTTTTCCTCTAGGAAAGTATCTAGTGTGAATAAACTTTGAATCACTTCCATATTTCTAATATGGAAATTTTTTGCATCATTTCCAAAGAGGTGGAGCTCAGAGAAAACATGTGACTAGACATGAGAACTACTTAGACATGAAGCAGTAGACAGAGTTTCTAGAATTTTGGTCCATAACCTTTCCTTCTGATGATCTCTTGCCTTCTATCTGCAAAAGTTTCACAAGTTTGAAGAGTCTATTTTCCAGTCCTCCTCTTCTGCTGTCCCAAGGGAATTCAGGCTTCCTCAAGACTTTCTCACTTGCCAAACTGTCTATCTATTCCCTCCCCTCCCCTGTCCTCTCCTGTCCTCTCCTGTCCTCTCCTGTCCTCTCCTGTCCTCTCCTGTCCTCTCCTGTCCTCTCCTGTCCTCTCCTCTCCTCTCCTGTCCTCTCCTCTCCTCTCCTCTCCTCTCCTCTCCTCTCCTCTCCTCTCCTCTCCTCTCCTCTCCTCTTCTCTCCTCTCCTTTTAGCTCCTGTTCCAGTCTCTCCTCTTCCCTCTTCTTATGTCTTTCCCCTTTCTTTTCTTTTCTTTCTCTCTTTCTCTCTATCTCTGTCTCTTTTCCCCTTCTTCTCCTTCTCCCCTCCTCCTATTTTCTCTTTGTGTTAGAAATTCAGAAGATAACTGCATCTTACTGTGATTCCAGGCAAGCCCTACAGGATTTGAGACAGGTACTGTCCCATTATAATCCTCTTTGTAGAAATATTCATGGGCTTTCTGTACTTATGATTTATTTTTAGAGATTCTGATAAAATAGACATAGCATCATATTTTTTTTTGCAATGGAAGATACTAGGCCATATATTATCAGCAAGGGTTGTTATCATCAGCTCTCATTGCTAATAATAATACAAAGCTATATTTATTTTCAGTATTAATATACTTGCATGCTGCTGAGCTAAAGATTTCCCTGTTAGCTCAAGTGCTTGTCATTAAAGATATACAAGATTGCCCCATTCATGTTACTGAGCTAAAAAAAAGTCCTTATATAGTATCTTAAATACTTTTGTTCCATAGGACAACCTATATGGTTATTTAGTGGGTGTAGTTTTGCAGGTAAGATAAAGGCCCAAAGAAGGCAAGAGTCTAGGCTTCTTGGCTATTGGGGAGTCCAGACAGAATCACGCTGATAGAAATGAAGGGTAGGTTTTGTCCTCAGTTCCCCAAATTTCAAGGGGGCCATCAGAACCCAAGCAACCCCCTGACAGCCATGGACTTATATACAGTCATGCTCACCATGGAATTAATGGAGCTAACCATTTCCAAGAGAATTGTGGGAGGAGAGTTTTTCAGGGGATGATACCTCAATCACAATCACTGCTCAGGGAAGAGATTTTTATAAAAAGTTACTCAGGAAAATATTTAACGTGTCTGGAATGAAGATATGTAAAGTTCTGTCATTACTGCAAAATGTCTGCCATCAGAAGGCTTTAAAAGCAACTGGCTACACAGATTGGGGACAGGTAGAGTAAGCATGTGACATTTCTCTTAAAAGCATTGCAATACCCCAAGGAATAAAGTCACAAATTTTGAAATACACTGTGTAATAGTGCCGAGAGTATTGTAGTTCAACACTCTAGACAGAAAGATATGGACTCAAATCCTGCTCCAGAAATTTGTGAGCTGTTTTATCTGAGGCAATATCACAACCTTTCTGCATCTCAATTTTTTCTTCTGTAAAATATGGACAGTAATAGCACCTGCCTCCTGGATTATTGTTGGAAGCATATGAATTAATATATTTAAAGTGTTTTTCAAAAATTATAAGTGTATATAATTGATTATTATTATTAATCTACTCCATATTTGATGAGATGTGGGAGGAAAAATAGCTGCCCATTGAACTGTGACTTGAAGTGTTATAGAATAGATCTAGAATTTCAAATGAATATGTGATACAACTCTGAGATTTCTGGGGAAAAAAAGATCAGAAAAAAACAGCATCCCAATATTCATGTTCACTACCAATAACATCAGATGGAACATAGAGTCTTGTTAAGATCTTGGTGACATATCTAGTATTAGAAATGCTGATCAATTCAATGTCAAACTCTATCAGAGAACAAAAAGACTAGAACATCTCTTTCTCTATAACCTAGTACTGTAAAATGGTGGGAATCCTATACAGATGATACATTGCAAACCCTTGCTGCCTGAGTAGGAAAGGCTTGGATTATCAAATGAAGGGGAGTGAAAGAATGAGGAATGAAAGAATCAGACCCCCCAAATTTCAAATTCATGGCATGTATCCAGGCAGAGATTTTGGGGGAATAATCAACATGACGATGATAATTACAAGACTGAATCTAGAGATTCTGGTAAGTGATGCAGAATGCCTTCAGGGTTTTTTTTCAACCTGTAAGTAATCTTTGGCATTAGAGGTCAAGGAAGAGATTTAGCAGATTTTATACCAGTTAAATCTGGAGGTATCCAACTTTCTTCCTGCTACTCACCCATTGGAGAGCTTGCGATAGTGATGGTGAACCTTTTAGAGACTGCCAAAACTACAAACCTCACAATATGTGAGAGCCCCCCACCTTACCCCAGACAGGGAAGGGAGGAAGCACTCCCATGGGACTGCTGGACAGAGGGTGAGTGAAGTGAGGAATGTCCTCAGGGGTGTGTGGAGAGGGAGAAGGAAGCAGCCCCCTCTGACATGCACTGACACTGTGTGCCATAGTTTGCCAACAAGGTCTTAGGGTTAATAACAGAAAAAAACTAGTTGACTCCTAGTTGTTCATGAGCTCTGGATTTTGCCTATTAGTAAAGTGCCCTAAGTCAACATCTTCCCTACATACAATGAGACAAAACATTTAAAGATGGCGGCAGTTCATAGTGGAAGTGGAATTGTAACTCATTGGCTAGTGATGAGACTAACATACCATGTGCAAGGTGTGAAGATATTATCTGAATGGTAACAGATCACATATAGATAAAAAACCAATTATAGTACACAGAAAGAAGGACTCACCTTGGCTCTGTGCAAAGTCTAAGCATAGTTCTGTTTATCATGTATTATAGGTGAATTTTTGAATATTGCCTTTAGTAATCAGGATCCAATTTGCAGCAAATAATAGGAGGTGTAAATCAACTATACTATAAGCTATTCCATTGTGAAACAGCAGAAAGAACAATGGTTTTCAAATTGGAGGATTTGAGTTCAAATTCCTTTCTCTGAGGCTTACTCCCAGGGAGACCTTAGGCAAGTAACTTTCCAATGAATTAATATTTATCAAGCACCTATTATGTACCAGGATGATAATAATTAAAATCTGTCTTGGTATTTATCTAGAGAAAGATGGATTTAAAACAATACTAAAAACAATACTAAAAACAACAAATGAAGAGCTTAAAATAAACTTAAAATTTAAACACCAATTGAAAGGGATAGAGAGGGAGGGATGGTGTTCCTTAGCTGCCTTAATTCTTGGCCAATCCATAGAGTATTGGCTCTGAAGTCAGGAAGACTTGTCTCCATGTATTCTAATCTAGCTTTGAATACATACTAGCTGTGTGACTCAGGGCGAGTCACACAACCCTGTTTGTCTCAGTTCCTCTTCTGTAAAATGAGCCAGAGAAGAAAAAGACTATTCTGTCCTATATATTTTCCAAGAGAACCCCCAATGAGGTCATGAAGAGTTGGTCACAAGTAAACTGACTGAACTATAACATTCACCAGGCACTGTGGTAAGGGCTAGAGGCACTGTACTGAACACTGAAGCTCTTTGGCTTCCTTTTTATTTATTTTTTTAATGAATTTATTTAGTCAATTTAGAACATTTTGTCTTGGTTACAATACTCACTTTATTTCCCTCCCTCCCCTCCATCCACCCTTCCTGCAGCCGAGATGCAATTTCATTGGGTATTACTTATGTCCTTGATCAGAACCTATTTCCATGTTGTTGGTGTTTGCATTAGGATGTTCATTTAGTCTACATCCCCAGCCATATTCCCTCAACCCATGTAATCAAGGAGTTGTTTTTCTTCTGTGTTTCTACTCCCACAGTTTTTCCACTGAATGTGGATAGTGGTCTTTCTCATGAATCTCTCCGGGTTGTTCAGGATCACTGCATTGCCACTAAAGGAGAAGCCCATTACATTCAATTGTACCACAGTGTATCATTCTCTGTGTACAATGTTTTCCTGGTTCTGCTCCTTTTGCTCTGCATCACTTCCTGGAGGTTGTTCCATTCCCCATGTGATTCCTCCACTTTATTATTACTTTGAGCACAATAATATTCTGTCATTTGGCTTCTTTTTTAGTAAAATGAGGGGATTAGATTTGTTTTTGTTCATCATCCTGTAACCACATCTACAGTAAAAGTAAATGTCTCCAGAGTTAGCCTGCCTGGCAGGTCATAGATTGCTCTGCAATTGCCCAGATTCAAACTAATGGGGATTTGGAGATTGGACTCCCCATAGGCAGGGGCAAAGTTCTGAAATCCAGTGGAATCTTAAGATTTGTATTCTTCTCAGCCCAGGAAGACTGAATCATGGACAAGTTCCCAATTCAGCAAGAGAGGCAGGGGAGATGCAGGCCAATGATAGATGTAGATGTAGAGATGCTCAGGAGTAAGAGACCCAAGGAGAATGGAGTTGAGTATAGCTGGGCTCCACCAGGACTACCAAAGTCTTCATCCACCAGTGAGAAGCACCAAGACAGCTGTGATTAGACTGTGGATATGTATGCTTACTGATTGATGGTGATCTTTCTCCAGGCCAAGAATTAACATAGCTGAAGACCACACTGCCCTTCTATCTCTTTCTGTCTGAAATGATTAGTGCTTAAGTTTGTTAATTATAAGCCATTCATCTGTTGTTTTAAAGCTGGCTTTCTCTAGTGAAATAGAAGAATAATCTTGATTACTATCAAGTATATGTCTTTAATCACAAATAGAGCTAATGAGGAGACAGTAGTAACTAATGTTGAAAATCTGGTGGAACCTATAGAATCCTTCTCAGAATAATGTTTTAGATACTTACCATAAAAATAAATATAAGATTGCAAAAGAAAACACATCTAATTGAAATGCAGTTATTAAAACATTTTTTAAAAAAATCTTCACCTTTTGTCTGTGATAGAAATGGTAATCGGTGTGGGATCTATATTTCTGGTTGCTGTAACTGATGTACTCTGGCTGCCTGGGATGCTGATGCTAGTATGGGGACTCTTGGGGTACCTAGTTACAATGGGGATAAAAGTACTTTGATAGATACTGAGAGATAGAGAGATACTGCTATAAGGGGATGCTGCCACAGGGATAGTGAGATGCTATAAGGGAATGCTTTGGAGTTTGCCTACTGATCACTATTTGATGGCTGATAGATCAATCTATTTCCTAACCTCCTTCTCCCTTCACTCCCAGATCCCACACACTCCCTCACCCCCCTCCCTTCTTCCAGCCTCTCCCTCCCAGTTTCTTCTTGAAGCTTGTGGCTTCGCCCCTCCCCCCCAAGTGGACTATGAAGATACTCTTGTTTTCTTCCTCAGGTAAGGGGTTTATTGGGAAACAACAGCATAGAGATCTGAGGAAAGTGGAATGAGGGTTTCCCTAAACTATAAGGAGAATTTGAGGGTTTGGGAAATAAGTCCAGTCACAACTGTGAAAGAGGGACAGTCAGAGAGATGGAGGACAACTGTTATTCTTTTTTTTTTTCTCCACAAAGCAACCAATGTCTCTCAGCCTAATTTCAGAAGCCCCCCTCAAGGGTCCTTCAGCCTGGGAGAGAAGTTAATAATATTAGTTCTCAGCTTCTTCTCCCTTCAGCCAAGCTTGCCTCCTTTGATCAGTCAACCCCCCGAGAGAGAGACCAAGTCACAGTTTTTCTCTCTGGCCAGCTCAACTCCCAGAGAGAGAGAATCCATTTCTCCCCCTCCAGCTTCAGTTGCCCTCTCCTGGGAACATTCTGTTTGGAAACTTCTCCTTGATTGACAGACAGGTCCCCAGCTTGGTTTCTGGCATGATCTGGTTTGCAAGTCCTCTCTCTCTCTGTACCTTTTCCACAATCCCCCCTTTTATTCCATAAAAAAATGCAACTTGCATTTTTAATGATACTTACCATTATAATAATTCTATCTATCTATTCTCAACTCTGCTCTGTTATAAATATACCCTTACCCCCCCCCCAAAAAAAATAACAAAATCCTAACTCATCTTAGCTATTCTATCTATCTAAATGTTAAGCCAAGAATTGGTTATAGGAAAATGATTTCAGTAAGGGGATCTGGGGGAGGGGGGGGCTGGCCTGCAGCCCTCACATGAAAGGAAAGATAGAAGGTTGACCTTGGGGGAAAGGACTGAGCCAAGGGGATGGATAAGAAGGCAGACACCCACACAATATTTATAATAATCGAGGTCCACAGATCAACCTCAGCTACTTAACTTTCACAAGGACATGAAACAGTTAAGTAACTTAAAATCAACATACGGGAGTAAGCAATGAGCATGGAGATTGGCTGAGAGAAAAGCCATGGTCCCTTAAAGCCAAGGCTGTAAGTAGGGACCAGTCTGGCTTGAGGATAGGAGATTAAGAAAGAAAGGTCTTTCAGAGAGAGAAAGAGAGATAGAGAGAGAGGAAGTTAAAGCTGATCTTGGCCAGAGGCCAAGCTTCAGGAGAGACAGAGACAGGTGAAAGGTGATAAGGTAAGGGCTGGCTTTCTGTGGTCCCTCATATTTATTGGCATTGAGATGCAAATGTACATAATACATATTAATGAATACACAGTGGATTGCCATTGGTTCAGTTGTAAATTACGGCATGGCAGAGGTTTGGTTTGTCTCAGCCAGGTGAGCACAAAGAAACCTGAGTTCGCACCTAAACCTTAGGGATGCTGGGATCAAAGGTCAATGCCTTTCTTGCCATGTGCAGGACTGAGCATGGACTTTCCTAAGACAATCCTTACAGATAAATTATTTCCCTTGTGCATACACAGGTGTGGACTGTTACAGAATCACATGAACATAGTTTTATAAAACAAATCATGTAACAAGTTTTCAAATCATCTCAAAAATTCCATTAACATTAAGAATATACAAATGTCCTATTTCCTAAAGTCTATAAATTCATTAAGTAAAATTTCCTATCACTAACAAATGCTAACCTACAATTATGATGCAATCTAACTTTTATACTTCAGAACTTCTATGTCTCTACTTTCTTAATCCTTAAACAAATTCACTAGGCTATCACTATTGTTAGTAGTTAGAATATTAGTGAACTATTCTAATTAAAGTTAGCTTGTTAGTCAACTTAGTATTTACATGTGTGCATAGGATCTGTACAAATTTACATATGTAAATCCATTTAAATTTCTGTGCAAACTCATGCAGAAAAGAAATATCTTTATATGTGTGAATTTTCCACAGAAATTAGTATCAGTGTGTCTTGTTGCCATGTAACTATGCACATCGTATACTTACCCAATCCCAGAGATATCTTCCTATGCTATGTAGGATGTGCATGCATATATATGTGATGTTCACATGTACGACACATTCTCACATCCAAAAATCCTTCCACGTCCATTCATGCCGCTTGTAGAAACTCTTTCTTCCATTCTGGTCCTTCGTTCTGGTTTACATGCCAGTCGCCATCATCCAGTCTTGATTGAAGATGTGTTCTTCCAATCAAGATCCACTGGAATAATCAGGAACACCCGAACAATGTATGTAAATGAGATTTGTACATGTGGTGCAAGTAAGAGTGAAAAGTTACTTTTGCATGGAAGTAAGATGGAATCTTCATGAATGCCAGAATTTATCAATCTTTCGTCATGTCTGCAAATTAGGATACATGTGGTTTCTTCGTGCATGCAAGTAAGCTAAACAAGTGTGTTACATGGATGGGTGTGAGCATTATGCATAAGAATATTGATTTCAAGTTTGCTAATTCTTGTTGTTTCACCTTTCACTAAAAGATTTATCTTATGGTTACTTTAGTTCTGTATCTTGGAGATAGAATCTAAAGAATTGTGTGTTCATTTATAACAACATTTTTCTTTTTGTTTTATTATTGTGTGACAGGCAGAGGCTATGTATAAAAATTATATAGAGGCTTTTTTGTGGCTGATGCTCTTTCAAATGCATTCTTCCTTTTGTTATACTGGCTGTATTTCTTACTGGGACTGTACTATTTGATTCAGGGGTGCTATCCTTTCATCATGTTAACTTGTGCAGGGCTCTCTCTTCTGTATTCTGGTGGCAAGTATTCTCCAGTACTTTCCTTTGTTCTCAGTAGGCTTACATTCACAATACTTTTTATTTCTTTTACTTGGGCTATTCATGTAGCAGTTCATGACTAGGACTTCTTTTATTTTTCATAAGTCATCTGTATGTATCGTCACTGATGACATGTGAGGTGTCTAAAATTATGAGAAAATATCTTCATGATATACCCTCCCTCTCTTCCTTCCCCCAGTAAAGATTGTTTTAGGATGAAGGTTGAGAGTTATGGATTACCATTTTTTTTTTCAGTTCTCATCTATAACTTGCTGTCAAAGTCTTGTTATAACAGATTCAACCAATGTGAATCCATGCTTCTCTAGCACTCTAGATGTTTGTGTCTGTCCTAGTTATGGAATTTTGCTACAAGTGTAGGTGTGTTCTTGTTGAATTACTTGGTCTTCTTCTGCTGGAATAACTTATTCTCTATGCTACCCCAAGACTAATCTTCATTCACATAAGGTGTTATGTTGTATGTTTCACTATGGAACTCCAAGCAATCTTGGTGTCACTGTTACAGTGTAAATGGTACTTGTCACATTTTTGAAGTTAGAGAATAGAAGTGAAATTGTTTATCTATCTCTCCTCCTCCAGTTCTCAATATATTTCTTAATATTCTCCTTCCCATTCAAAATCTGTATTTGCACAACCCATGTAATTCAACTTATCTATAAAAACATCTTCATTATCAACCCCTAAGCTTGCATAAATTTCTTCCAATGGTATGCAACTTGTTCTGTGCCCAAAGAATAATTCCTCATCATTGCCTTGGTAAGAGTTTGTTTGCACTGGTTCCAGGTATTCTATCTATTCACTTATGTCCCACACATCTCCTTCTCCATCTACCTCTTCATAAAGCTTATAAAACTGATAAGGCATTTGTTCTAAATCATCTTCATCCATTATTATCACACCTTCTGGTATTCTTCAGATTCAGTATCTGAATCTGGATCACTAAATCCAATCACTATGTTCTTTGGATTTTGCTCAACGCCATGTAAACTTTTGTCAGATGTTGGTAACTCTGGCTTTGTGTTTTGCTCTAAGCCTATGTCACCAGCTTCTGTGTTTCTCAAACCAGTTTCTGGATGTGTCTCACTACTAAGCTTTTCATTTTCATTTTGAAGTGGTAAACTTGATGGTATGGGGTTAGCTTCTTCTTGTAGATCTTGTACATTGTTAACAATCATAGGTCCTACTCTACCACTAGTCTGAGGTTTATGTTTATCTTCAGTTCCATTTGACTGTGTAGAGGTAGGGATCTTTCCCTCTAATTCATTAGCTTCTCTTGGGAATAATTTTGGTACATCTACATTTCCCCCTGCACCATCAGGATGTGTTACTTCATGTTGTCCCCTCCATATATCTGTATCTGGCTTAGTAGCTAAAGTGTTCATAACTACTGACTCATTGTCCATGTTTTTGCTACTCTCGGCCAGATGCATATGTAACTCAGTTAATTCTTTTTGATTTAATTTATTCCCACTGAAGTCTACATTATAGGTTGTATTCTCAACTACAATGGAAAATAAACCTAAATCATGGCTGTTGCTTTGGCTAGATACCCCTTTGCCCCTTAGAATGCTGGCACCAACTAAATCCTTGGTTATTACCAAGCCTGCCATTCCATCCTCCATTTCAAATTTAACTGAAATGTCACCTCCACTACTTCGAATATGATTATTGTGTTCAAAAGTAATGTCAGCTTCATTTTCAGTTAATTTTTCCTTATCTACATCACTCAGCACTGGATGGAAGGTACTAGTTTCTGGCTTCAAATTAGATGTATTTTCTAAGGGTACCTTTGCCATAAAAAGCTATTTACAGAATTAACTAATTTAGGTGAGATGTCATCTGTGAATGTTTTTAGAGCCTTGTCATCTTTATCAACAGTAACCTTTAGGGAATTGAAATTATGTGTCTTTGTATCCGTCACAAACTTTTCTTTGAGTTCTTGTGACTTATTCTTTCTTTTTCTTTTGCATAATTCAATCCCATTATCCACTCTACACTGGAAAAAGTTGTTTAGGAAAGATTTGATTTCCTTAAGACTTCTTTCTCATGTGGTTACTATACAGGTCTTATCAAAGTCCCTCATCTCATTTACAATTTGAGATGTTATTTCATTAATTTCTGCCTCTATTCTTTAATCTGGCTCTGCCTTTCACTTGCTTTAATGCATGTGTTAATCACTCACAGATTCACATTCTTGCACTGAATTTTCACTATTTCCCAAGTTGTTTTTTTTTCCACTATTTTCAACTGCAGCCTCTTTCTCACTATTTCTTCTATCTCCAAGTGTCACAGTATATAGCTTATGGACCTGGCTTCATAGCTCTTTCTAGTCATATAGGAATATTTAGGCTTAGCTCCAGTTTTTATGGCCAATTGCATTTCATTCAAGTCCATATCTTGTTGTGAGGACTTTGGCAATGTGAACAACAAGTGGACTTCTTGTACCCAGTTTGTGCATTTTGTTTGTCTTTGTTATCACTATAATGTTTCTTCTTTAAAAAGCAATTTCTAATCTAATTTAGAATCAATGCTAAGTATTGGTTCCAAGGTAGAAGAGTGGTAAGGGCTAGGCTGTCTGGATTAAGTGACTTGCCCAAGGTCATACAACTAGAAAAACAAACATAATTTTAAAAATGTTTAATTAATCAATCAATTAATTAAGAATATTTTTCCATGGTTACAAGATTCATGTTCTTTCCCTCCCCACCCTCCAAGAGCTGACAAGCAATTCTACTGGAAAAAATATAATTTTTAAAAGAATAAAGTCATAGATCCCAAGATAAGAAGCCCATAGGCTAACAACCCAATTTGTGTACTGACATGTGGCTGATTTGTCCCCAATCCAAACAGAGAAAGGCACAAAGGTAAAAATTAAAACTAATATATAATAAGTTATAATATTATATTTTATAAGATTTATTAATAATCACTAGAAGTAGCAAAATAAAACCACATGCCCATGGCTAATCTACCTGCTCAAACAGTCAGCTCCACCAATGTCCCAACCCAGTAAGGAAAGAGAGCTAGCTACAGAAGATCACCCAATTCATCTTCTGTCAACATCAGTATATAAGGACAGGAAGTCAGTGTACTCCTGGGAAATGTAGTTCAAAGGCATAAGATTTCCAATTGCGCTGAAAGAATAGAGGAAAGTCTCAAAGAGTAGAACCACTTGGCTAGCCCAGTAGTTCAAGAGATATGTAATCTATTGGGAGTGACTTCTTTAAACAAAATATTACAGAGATACTTGGTTATAATTATAAGAAAGCCAGTAAGTATGGAAATAGTTAGTTCCTTTTCCTTCTTGTTCCCATGAAGAAACCATGTGTCCTGAGACAATGCTTCTCCTTCCCCTCACTATAATATATCTGAGAAATGATGGTCTAGAATCTATGTGAAGGCTTCCAAAGAGGGGAAACCCATCATCTCTAAAGGCAGAACAATTGATTTTTGTACAATTTTAGTTAGGTTGTTTTTTTGACATCATGCCAAAATTTTCCTTTTTGTAACTTCTACCCTTTATGCTTGACCCTCTGGAGCTAAATAGACTAAACCCTCCTCCACATGTCAAATTCTTCAACTACCTGAAGACAGCTACATCTCCATGCTCTCCCCATTGTGGTCTCTTCTGCAGGTTAAAACACTACTAGTTCCTTCAATTGAGCCTCACATGGCATGGTCTCAAGGTCTTTCATCACCCTGACTGCCCTCCTCAGGATACTGTTCAGTTTTATCAGCTTTCTCAAAGCAGAGTGCTCAGAACTGAACACTTCAAATAAATTCTGATAAGGACAGAGGATGGAGGGGTGATCATTCCCCATCCCCATTTCTGGAAGTGTTCTCCCTTCTAATGTAGCCCAAGATCTCATTACCTTTTATTATTTTTATCTCATTTATTAATATTATTAAAGAATAATTATTTATTATTGTTTATTTTTATATATTTATTATATTATTATATATTATAAATTTATTATTTATTATTATATAATATAATTATTAAATAATAATATTTATTATTATTACCTCATTACCACACCAAAATGCTGATGTACCCTAAAACTCCCAGATCCCTGTAAGAACTACAGCTATCTAACTATGTGTCCCCTTTCCTTTACTGGTCAAGTTGATTTTGTCTTCTACTTTTATCTTCTTGTCCTAGGTCTCTTGATTTATTCTTTTCTCCTTCCTGTTTTGTTCTGAGGAGCAGAGGAAGAATCTGTTCACCCAAGATGATTAAATTACATGAGGCCAAGATGCTTCACATTCTATACCAATCCCTTACTAAAAGCATCCCAGAAGCCCTGAAGGTAAGATGTGGAGGGAGTCTTGAGAAACAGAAGTGGAGCTCTAGTGTGATAAGTTTGGGCTGTGAAAGAGAGGCTCTACATTAAAGTTGGTGGATGAGGATGAAGGTCACTGGAGAGGAACTACATTGGACTATGATAAATTTCCTTTGATTTTCTGAATCTACATTATTTTTCTTTTCTTTTTTTAACCTTACCTTCTGTCTTAGAATTGATACAAATATTAGTTCCAAAACAGAAGAGTGGTAAAGCCAAGGCATCTGGGATTAAACAAGTATCTGAGGTCAGATTTGAACCTAGGTCCTCCTGACTCCAAGTCTGGCACTCTATCCACTAAGCCACCTAGTTGTCCCTATATCTTTATTTTTAAAGTGCATTCTCACACTGTCTTTTCCCTAGATGCATTGCTATTTTTCACCTAGATTCTAGACCATTGAGAGAAAGAAAAAGAGAAGAAAAAAAAGAGGGTGAGAACACAGAGATCAGAGAAAGAGAAAAATGAGAGAGATTCAGTGAGACAGAAAGAAAAGAAAAGAGAAAAGAGAAGAGAAGAGAAGAGAAGAGAAGAGAGAGAGAGAGAGAGAGAGAGAGAGAGAGAGAGAGAGAGAGAGAGAGAGAGAGAGAGAGAGAGAGAGAGAGAGAGAATGCCAGGAATTGTGATGAGAGTTTCAAATATAAGAAGAAATAAAGCACTACTCTTAAAGAGTTTATATTTTAATGACAGAGGGCAATACATGAAAGAAAGATGATAGGAAAAGGGGTTCTCATGTGATCCAACAATCTAGAAAAGACTGGAGACTCAGGAGTAGATCCAAAAGAGAAGTTAACATAGATGACACATATTCTGAAATGGTGATTCTGGGAAGGAACTTATCAGTTGGCCAAGGGGGCCTCAGAGCCAGGAGCATCTTCAGGGTGAGATGATTCATCTCTCCCCATATTTCCTTAGGGAAGAATCTGGACAGGATTGGAAGGGGTGAGATGGGAATATAGAGACAGGATAGGAAGAGAGGATAGGGAAAATGACATTTTATATGATACTGACAGAGTATCAGTGGGATTTGATTTGGAACACTGGATGGCACTACCAGAACAGTTCATGCTGGGAGAGTCCTTTCATACTCTTCATCCTTAGATCTGTTTTCCACTACACTTTGCTGCCTGAAGTTTCTAGACTCATCTGCTTTTGTCTTCTATTTTAGGTATTTGGCTCCATTTTTCACATCAATCATGGAAACCCCTTCAACTTGGAGGTGCTAGTGGACTCCTGGCCAGACTATCAGACTGTTATCACCAGACCTCAGAAACAGGTAGGTCCAGAGAATACTAAGATACTAGAAAAGGGTCATTAAGTTCAAGGAGTTTCTATTGAAAGATACAGAAGACTTTCTTCTGCCACCTAAGACACCACAGAATCTCCCCCCCCCCTCCTTTGTGCTTCTATATGGGAAAATATTATCCTTAAACCTTAAGAATGATATCATTAATTGGATGACTTTAAAGGACATTTATAAATAGAAGCCTAAGATTGAAATGAATATAATAGAATGAGAGGGATGAATTATAATAATCATCTTATATGAAAGAGTAATAAATGAATAAAATGTTATAATGAAGGGAAGGGGGATAGAGGGATGGTAATACTAATATCTTATTCTCACTAGGACTGGGTAAAAGATGGACTAATATATACATATAGAAGAATAACATTTTTTCTTAACTTACAAGGAGATGAGAGGATGAGGTATAAAAATTAAAAGAAGGAATCTTAGAAAGACAAGATTAAGATTAAGAAAAGAGAAGGCAAGAGGATGAGAAAAGGGAAAGATAGAGGTTGTTTATATTAATAAATAAGAGGGTAAAAGAGTGACTGATAGAAAGGAATATACTTTTTTCTCAGTATCATATGGTACTTTTACAAAAATTAATCATATATCTTTTTCAGATTATAATGCAATAAAATTATATTTGATAAGGGATCATGGAAATACAGAAAATACAGAATAAAAATTAACTGGAGGCTAAATAACATAATCTTTAAAATTTTTATTTTAAAAATATTTTTCCATGTTTACATATTTCATTTCCTTTCTCTTCCTTCTACCCTCCCCACTCCCAGATCCAATAAGCATTTCCACTTCATTATACAAATGTTAACACTTATACCTATTTCCATATTATTCACTTTTGCAATAAGCAAAACCCAAATCCCAAATCATATATCCATATAAACAAATGATAAGTCATTTGTTTTTCTTCTGTGTTTCTACTTCCACGGTTCTTTCTCCTGTTGTGGATAGCATTCTTTCTCACAAGTTCCTTGGGATTGTTTTGTATTAGCAAAGTCCATTACATTGTATTATTTCACAGTATCTCACTTTCTGTGTATAATGTTCTTTTGGTTCTGCTCATTTCACTCTGCATCAGTTCCTAGAGGTTCTTCCAGTTCATATAGAAATTCTTCAGTTCATCATTCCTTATGGTACAGTAGTATTCAATAACCATCATATACCACAATTCATTCAGCCATTCCCTAATCAAGGGACACCATTTCATTTTGCAATTTTTTGTCACTACAAAGAATGTGGCTATGAATATTTTTGTACAGACATTTTTCATTATTATCTCTTTAGGATACAAATCTAGTGGTGGTATTCTTTGAGATTCCTTTGGACATAGTTCCAAATTGCCTTCCAGAACGGTTGTATCAATTCAGAAGTCCAACAGCAATGCACTAGGGTCTCAATTTTTCCATGAGCCCTCTAACATTTATTATTTTCCTTTGCTGCCATATTGGCCAGTCTTCTAGGTGTGGGATGATACCTCAGTGTTGTTTTTATTTGCATTTCTCTAATTATGAGAGATTTAGAACACTTTTTCATGTGCTTATTGATAGTTTTGATTTCTTTATGTGAAAGTTGCCTATTAATATCCCTTGATCATTTATCAATTGGGAATGGCTTGATTTTTTTGTATAATTGATTTAGCTTCTTATATAGTTGAGTAATTAGACCTCTGTCAGAAGTTTTTGTTATGAAGATTTTTTCCCAATTTGTTGCTTCCTTTCTAAAGTTGGTTGCATTGGTTTTGCTTGTACAAACCCTTTTTAATTTAATGTAATCAAAATTATTTATTTTACACTTTGTAATTTTTTCTAACTCTTGCTTGGTCTTGAAATCTTTCCTTTCCCAAAGATCTGAAAGGTATACTATTCTGTGTTTACATAATTTAGTTATAGTTTCCTTCTTTATATTCAAGTCATTCACCCATTCTGAATTTATCTTGGTGTAGGGTGTGAGATGTTGATCTAAACTTAATTCCTCTCATACTGTTTTCCAATTCTCCCAGCAGTTTTTGTAAAATAGAGGATATTTGTCCCCAAAGCTGGGCTCTTTGTGTTTATCATATACTGTATTGTTGAGGTCATTTACCCCAAGTCTATTCCACTGATTCTTCCTTCTCTCTCTTAATCAGCACCACATTGTTTTGATGACCGCTGCTTTGTAGTACAGTTTAAGAACTGGTACTGCTTGTACCCCCTACTTCGTATATCTTTAAATTATTTCCCTTGATATTCTTGATCTTTTGTTCTTTCAAATGGACTTTATTATAATTTTTTTGTAATTATATACAATGTTTTTTGGTACTTTGATAGGTATAGCACGTGAATAAGTAAATTAGGTAGGATAGTCATTTTTATTATATTAGCTCATCCTAATCGTGAACAATTAATGTTTTTCCAATCATTTAGATCTAGTTTTATTTGTGTGAAAAGTGTTTTGTAGCTGTGTTCATATAATTCCTGAGATAGATTCCCAAATATTTTATATTATGTAGAGTGAATTTAAATGGAGTTTCTCTTTCTAACTCTTGCTGATGAGTTTTATTAGGAATAAATAGAAATGTCAATGATTTACATGGATTTATTTTGTATTCTGCAACTTTAATAAAATAATTAATTATTTCCACTAGCTTTTTATTTTATTTTCTCTGGTTCTCTTTTTGGTTTTAAATCCACTCAGCTATTTGCTTCCATTTTATGGGTGAGTTCATCCCATTCACATTCAGCATTATTATTTAGATTTTAAGTCAAAACACTAAAAATTATCCTTACAATATGTATACATATTATATATGTATTATATGGGTGTATACATACATGAAATATATGCACATATACCATATATGAACATATAGGGTGTATAGATATTCAAGCCGGACTAGCACATCTTCAAGGAGATTCATCTAACTTTGGTGACTACTGTTTGCCAACTCTCATCAGCTCTAAGAAGTTATACCAAGCATAGGAACTCACCCAGGTAAACCATCTTGGCAGATGGGCTAAACCAGATTGAGGGCAATAATGGGCCACAAACCTATTGGTGACTCAGGGAGATGTCAACCCCAAATATATGAAGACTTCCTCCTGTTCAATGGGCAGATCAGAACAATATGTTCTATGTCCATGAAAGTGGCTGAAGTGCTCTGTGAAGCATTTAGAGGTTGGCTAGACATCAAAGAAGCCAGGGTTATCTCATGCATCCCAGGACATCACTAATTACCATGACTCCTGCCTTGTCACTGGACTTCAATAACTTTGGAAGAGAAAATGAGGCTGATTACTTTGTGCATCTCTCACTCATTTAAATCCAGTCTATACACAAGTTAAGACATCATCTTGTCATATCATTAATCTTCTTGGAAAATGAAGAAAAATAACAACAATGACATGTATTCCCTTTTTCCATCTTTCTCTGTCTCAACCTCAGCCTCTGACTCTCTCTCTCTCTCACTTTCCATATACACACATATATGACTATAGACATGTATATATACACATATGTATGATTAAATACATATTTACATATATGACTACAGATAGTTCTATAGATTCCTCTAGATACACACATATAATTTATTAAGTGCTTACTGTGTGCCCAACACTATGGTAAGTGTGGGCACACAAATACAAAAGTGAAGATATTCCCTACCCTTAAGGAGCTTGCATTCTAGTAGATGAACATAAAACAAAGATCTATAATATTAGGAATTTGTTGTTCAGTCTTTCCAGTTGTGTCTTACTCTTTATGACCCTTTTTGGAGTTTTCCTGACAAAATCCCTGGTATGGTTTTCCATTTCCATTTCCACTTCACTTTAGGAATGTAAACTCATGAAGCATCTTGGACCACAGATAATAAATTCCTTGGGGAAATCCAACAATGTGGTGCAAGCTATGAAAAGAGAGTTGCCTCCAAGAAGGGAGGAGCAATATTTTCATGGTTCATCCTATGTATACTTAGAATACCCTGTGCATTCTTAGGAACAAATAATATAAAAATAAGTATTTTTATTTTTGTTTTTGTTTTTCTTTTTAAAATTATTTGTTTGTCACATTAATATACTGTGAAAGAGAATTTAAACTCCTTTTGTTTATTTTAAGTTAATCAATCAAGAAATCAAGAACCTGGCATCCCCTGTCCTTCATACTTAGTCATTAACACTTAGTAAGTACCTTTTGCTAGAAAAGGAAGTTCATACCCTAAAAGATCACAAGCTAGGCAAATTGAGAGACTGTAATTGATTCCTGAGATGTGAGGAGGAGAGCTAATGGATATAGAAAACTACATATAAATGGGAGCCTCTGCCTCATGGGTATGAGTTCTGGTGATGTCCTTTTGTGGCTTAAGCTTTTGACTTCCTGATTTGGACTTTGGATTCTGGTGAAGATTCAGCTTTCTGGGTAGGAGACTCAGGCTGAAGAGGGGTGCTTACTCGGGTGAGATTCTTACCTTCTTGGTTTGAGGGACTACCCTTTTTCGCTCAGCCTCTTTGTTATTTGTCTTTGATTGTTGGACTGCATGGCTGGAGAAACTCTTGTGGGCTAGTGAGATTTGCATTCGGATTTGCATTCACAGTCTGGAGGCAGTCTGGCCAGATTTAGGGCATTTTTAGCTAGGCAATATTTTCTACCTCCTTCCTACATTTCCTTCTCTTACTATGTCTATTTTGCTGTAATAAAGCTATTAAAGCTACTAACAGTCTCTGACAATATTTAATTATTAGTAAAGGAAACCACAACTTTTAAAAATTCTTATATTTGTCAAACACATTTTAATTATTACAATACCCAGTAATATAACTCTCTCTTTCCCCTCCCCTCCATGAAAAAGGCATCATGAGCAGTTTTGTGATGTGTTTGCTTTTATAAATCAGAGTTACTTTCTGAGATTACTTCTTTGGTTGAATGTTTAAATTCTTATGACTTAGCACAGAGCCTGGCACATAGTAGATGGTTAATAAATATTGATTGGTTGATTCATTGCTTGGTGGTACTCATTATGTATATGGGAGCTCCTATAAACAACACAGGTTTTGACTCCCTTGAATATTGGTATCCAGCAATGCATCTACATCATACTATGGCAGCTCAGCCATGTTAATTCTTTTTACCTTATCTTTTTAGTATGGACTGAGAATACAGTGAGATTCATTCCACAGTAAGGAAGAAGTTTAGACATTAAGGCAAGCTAGCTCTTTAGAAAACCAACTCTCCAGTTCTGAATTCAGGAAATACAAGGAGAAGCTGTGAGAGAGAAGGGAGTCATCCATGATTGTTGATGAGAAAGAAAAAAGGAACCAACCATTGTGAGGAAATGGCTTTTAGCAGGGGACTTTAAATATCTTCTGCAATCCAGCAGGGGGAAAAAAGAAGATTCTTTTTTCCTTTCCCTCCAAACCCCAAACCCACTTTGATAATGTCTAGAAGTATAGCAATTCCTCTAATAGGAGAAATTGCAACCTGCAGTGTAGTCCATTGGGCCACCTGACCAGCAGAAAAGCTGTTCTCAGAGCAAGCAACAAAAGGATGTGACTTGAGGTAAAAGGGCCCCAGGGCAGGAGGTGGGTGGAAGGCTAGAATGCCAATGGTTTCATTGTCTTGGCTATGAGTGTTCCTTATGTGTGCCTTTTGACACTTTACCAAGTTGTTTTCCATCCCTTCCCACTGACACTTTTATATTTGTGGGAAAGTATGCCTTCAATTTATGGGGGGAATGCTTG
The DNA here is from genome assembly GCF_027887165.1 of Monodelphis domestica. Classification (NCBI taxonomy): domain Eukaryota; kingdom Metazoa; phylum Chordata; class Mammalia; order Didelphimorphia; family Didelphidae; genus Monodelphis; species Monodelphis domestica. The sequence continues at coordinate 17,729,316 of NC_077232.1, read as the reverse complement.
GTTAGCACTGTCTATGTCCTGTCTTTTTTACTAAGTAACTCCTCTGTCAGCTAATTGTACCAACTGGAAGAATATTAAGGGCAAATAGATGAGGCCTTGTATAGTACAGTATGTCCTAATTAGTGCAAACAATTAATCCCCCAAAGTGTTTCTGTAATTCAAAGTCAACCTTTCAATTTCCATTGACTGGAACCAATGACTGGATTTTACCCAAGAATAATTTCAAATAATGTGAATTCAAATACATGTGACCACTTCAGAGAATTGATTATTTGTACTAATTCAGGCATACCTGGATAATTTAGGATTTTAGGATTAGTGTACCCAAATTACCCTGAATATGGAGTGGTTGCCCTGCCTTGAGTACTCAACTCTCTATGGAGTTGAAAGACTTGAGTCTAAATCCAGCCATAGACACTTACTAAATATATAACTCCAGGCACTTTGCCTCTGACTCAATTTCTTCATATATAAAATAGTGATATTAATGGCATCTGCCCTACTCACCCCAATATTTATCTCCATGCAGGAGATGACTGATGACAAGGATTACTACACAAACACGTACCACATCTTCTCCAAGGACTTTCAGAAATTGACAGAGATCCTAGGATCTGATCATGTCATCAACTGGAAACAGAGCCTCACGATCCAAGGTAGCAGGTTCAAGGGAAAGGGAAAATCGTTTCATCTGAGACTCACAACAACATGGAATTCCTAGGATTATTAAAGAGGAAGTTAAGGCTCCGAGTAAATGACTTTGCCAAGGATCTCTCTCTCTCTCTCTCTCTCTCTCTCTCTCTCTCTCTCTCTCTCTCTCTCTCTCTCTCTCTCTCTCTCTCTCTTTCTCTCTCTCTCTCTCTCTCTCTCTCTCTCTCTCTCTCTCTCTTTCTCTCTCTCTCTCTCTCTCTCTCTCACAAACACACACACACACACAGAGTTAATGAGTTTGAGAAGCATAATTTGAAGCAAAATCTTTCTGAGTCTAAGGCCAGTACCCCACACCCTGTTTCATGCTTCCTATTCTGCTTACGCTGTCCATGGTACCATGCTAGGTTTGGTCATTACCAGGGTTAATGTAGCATGATGTGGGCTTTGAAGGAGTTTACAATCTGGTTGAGATGACAAAAGAGGTACATACATATTATACAAATGAAAGCCTGATGAGGAAGGTGGGGAGAGAAGGTATTACTAATCACCAATTTCAACTAGAGAAACTGAATCTCAGAAAGATGAAGTGACTTGACCAAGGCCACATAGCTGATAAAGAGACAGAGCTAGGATTCAAACTTGGATCTACTAACTTCAAGTATATCACTGTTTCACATGCTGAACATCTATTTTCAGTGAGGGCCTTATTGTGCAGAAGGCATTGGATTCGAAGAAGAACCCTGGACTCAGTTGAAGGTTATAGGAGTTCTAGTCTTGGCACCATTTCTTTTTTCACTGTATGACTTTGACATAATTTATTTCCATCTCTGGAAAATAAGGGAATTGTCATGGATGACCCCTCAAGTCCCTCTAGCTCTAGCATTCTATTCTGAAACTATTCCTCTTGCTTAGGAGAGGTACAAAATTCTATGGGAGTGCTGAAGAAAGATTTCTCTTTGTTTCTGACTGGAAGAAAGGGTTGGCAACTATTGAATACTACCTGCACCAGAGCTGGACCCTAAAATCTTGGTCATCACATAAGGATGTAGGAAATGGACATGTTTCTGAAACCAGTTTTGTACCTAGTCTCTTTCATTCCTGTGCTCAATCAGAGGTGGGAAAAGTCAAGCAGATATTAAAGAGCAGTATCTAACCAATTCAGTTTTCTGGGTGGGAAAGTAAGTTAAGGATACCCTGGATTATTAAAGTATTCACAGAAATGGAAGATATGTTAGACACCATCTGTTCCAAATCCACAATTGAATTTAAAAAATCAGTAAAATACCTAGCTCAGTGCAAAGCATATTGTAGGTGCATAATAAATACTTTTATTTTAAATGTAAGGAAACTGAGGCCCAGAGAGGGAATGGCATCACATGGAATCCCATTTTTTTTTCTCACTCATACTTTTTCAGTAAAGAATAGTATCACCTATTAGATAGGGAACTGGACTTCAAATCAGGAAGACAGAGGCTCAAATACTGCTTCAGACATTTCTTAAGGCTTTTGGCTTTTTCTCATCCTCAGTTTTCTTATCTGTAAAACTATAGCCTTTCAGGTGTCTACCATTTCTAAGCTATTTTCTTTAAAACCCTTACCTTCCATCTCAGAATCAATTCTATGTATTGGTTCCAAGGCAGAAGAGTGGTAAGTGGTTAAGTGACGTGCCCAGGGTCACACAGTTGGGAAGTGTCTGAGGCTAGATTTGAACCCAGGACCTCCTGCATCTAGGCCTGGCTCTCAATCCCAACCTGGATTGAACTACTCAGCTGCCCCCTCTAAGATATTTCTAAGCCAGGTAGCATAGGAGATTGACTTGGATTCAGGAAGAACTGAGTTTGGATTCTGCCTCTGGCACTTATTGACTGAATGACTTTAGGCAAGTCACTTAGCCTCTCTGGACCTCAGTTTCTCCATGTGCCAAAAGAAGGGGCACTTAATGGCCTCTAAAATCTATTGTAGCTTTAAATCTCTGATCCTGTGATTCTTTGCTGGGGTAGTTAAGCAATATATACTCTCCTCCTTTCTCCAGGTTGCCAAAATGGTTTGAATGAAAAGATCAGCGAAGTTGTGGCTTTCAAGCCAGTGCATGTGGATTACTCTAAGAGGGTTCTCTACATGATAGATGATGTCCTGAAATATTGTACCTTCAACACAAGCAAGCTGAGTATATCATGCAAAGTCAAGAGTTCAGAAAATGTGATGTTCAGAAGGTAGGGAATTATCAGTCAACAATCAATAACCCACAAATATTCACTAGGCACCTACTATATGTTCAGCTCTGTTCTAAGCACTAGAAAGTGAATCAATGTCAGTGTTGAAGGAGGATGCTCTGGAGAGGGGATTATATACAGACACATATTAATTTGGTTCAACCAATGTCATGGGTTATTGATAATCAAAGGGTTAGCTCTATGATGTAAGTCTTGTGATATGAAAGGGAGATTTGTGGCAAATTAAACACCTGTGGTTCTCCACAGTCACTTGCCTCTGTGGTATTTCAGTGGTTCTGGGTTCTTGAATGCTATGCCAAGAAAAAAGCTGTGGAAGAGCTCTCAAACTGGACAGGCTTTGAGTATGGTCCTGCACAATGGACTATATAACTCTTTGGATGACCCATGTAGTGAAGCATGAAGGACCTTATACCCAGAGGGTTTACCATCAAGTGATTATTTGGGGGCAGAGAGGGAGAACAATAACAAATGAAGAAAATCCACCATGTTTGTTTTTTTTGGTTGAATCAGCTTCTGCTGATTAAAGTTCTTTTGAAACACTGAAGGTCAGTATGGAATAAAGAAATTTGTCTCTTTGTCCAATCAATACTAAGCCATGTGTAATGTACTGGTCTAGGTGTTATAGGAGATATAAAGATGAAGATCAGGTTGTCTTGATTCTCAGAAAGCTGACATTCTAGTGATGGTGATAAAGTATGTATACAAGAAGGAAATATTCCAAATTTAAAAACTAATTGTTAAGAAAAGTTAGGAAATGGAAGGACCTGAAGGAGGTGGTTCTTGCAATGAGTCTTGAAATATAGATAGGCTCTCATCAGGACTGATGAAGGCAATAGTTGTTAATTTGTGGGAAATTACAAACTTAGAAAACATGAGGAACAAAGATCTAATAGTGGGAAGGTAGAGAACCTCTTTGGGAAAAAAACAAAAGATCAAGTAGTGTTTTCCTTTGCAGCACAAATGAGAACCTCAGACTTTCCCTGTTGGATATTTCCCATGCTAAACTTGTGAATGACAACTGGAAATATGGGCAGAATGAGAGGAGCTTAAGATATATCAAACACTGTCTCCAAAGCTTCCCCGGATATTGTCTGCTCAATCCAGAAGGGAATCCTGTCTCTTGGCTTATAAAGGAACAAACTGGTGAACTGAGAATGGGTTATACCCTGCCTGAATATCGAAAGAACGGCTTTGCCAAGTGGCTTATGGCCACTTTTGTGCAACATCTTCAGAAGAATGATGTGCCATTTTATGCCCATGTGGAGGAGATGAATGAGCAAGGCCATAATTTAGTAAAGTCAGTTGGTTTCCATGTTGTTGATTGTAACTGGCATGAATGGAAATGTGTACCAACTGAACAGCTTTAATTGCCACTTTTCCAATCCAATGAGCCTAATTCCTGAGCTCTATTCTCAACTCTTGGAATGGTCTCTGGAGAGAGATATCACCCATCAGTGTCACTAACAATCATTTAGAGGCCAATAACAATCATTTAGAGGCCAATTTGTTCCCTATTGTATAATTGAAAATCTGCTACCCTAAAAAAGAACTAGATTTCCCAGGAGTCCACTGACTTCCTGTCATTATGTACTTCCTGTAAACAGAGGATATTAGACTGGGATGTGGAAGGTCTTGGCCTCTTTGTCTGGATGATGGAGAGCTTGGTGGCGGTAAGGCAGGTGATTTGAACTGACTGATCAGACATGGGCACATGATTTTTATTTTGTATCCCTTTTATTCTTTTATTTCTAATGACCAGTAATAAATCTCTTAAAATATAATATTCTTATTATTGAAATTTAATTTTAATTTTTACACAGTCAATAGCACAAAGATGGATCTTACTGGAAAAAATACTCATGTCAAAGTAGAAAAAGCCTGAAGTTTTACTTCTTTCTAATAAGATGTGTGAACCTGAGCAAGTTACTTTGTCCTCCCTAGATCCTAGTTTCTATAGCTGTAAAATAAGGGACTTGAACTAGTTCACTGACAAGATCGTTTTAGCTCTTACATGCTATAAGTCTAAAAAGGTTTGCATTGACAGTTTGGAATTACTATTAGATGGAGATAGCTAGCTAATTTGCTGCATTCCCATAGTATAATTCCCTAAGGGATATTTTAGAGTATTGGTTTGGGTATATTGGAGGAAAAGCTGATGATAAATGCCCAGAAGGTAGAAGGAGGGTGAGATGGATTCCCTCCTTCAGTCTTCGTCAAATATGTCTCTCCACTAACCTGGATCATTCCTCTACCACAGTGGCTGTCCAAAAGTTATAACTCCAAGCTCAAAGATCTCTTGAACCTCTTCTATATCAACCTATACCAATAACATAAAAATTAGAAATCTTGAACCCTTGGACTTCATCTCCCAGATTCCTTTTCCTGTCATCCATGTTGCATCCTCAAGTTTGGTAAATAAATTGTGTGTAACTCAACTCTGAGTAAAAAAAGAAAGCCTCCCGGGACCCCAAACATGGCCACAAGATCCCAGAGCACCATCAGAAGAGAGGGAAAGGGCAGACAACAACAATACACACAGACACACACAAACACACATATATGTTCACACACAGACACCCTATGGGATAGTACATTGCACCAGCATATGGACCATCAGATATATCAGGCTTTGAAATGTTTAGAACAAGATGCCAATTCTACATTCTGAACGTCTGAGAGCTAAAGTATTAGGACTCTCCTTGGACCAGTAACGGAATGGTAGCACTTGGAGTACTTGTCGGGAAATGCACCTGTGACTGGCTCCAACTTTACTCAAGACAGAAGATAAGGAGAGAGTCTGGCTACATCTTAATCAACATCATCCTCATTTTTATTCTTATATGTTAGAATTCAAAAGTAAAATGTACTTGAGTCACATAGCCTATAGAACCATGTCTTAGTTAATTACAGAAAAGCATTTATCATGTAGAAAACCTTCAGATTTTTGCTCATGGGAAATTGTATTTTAGAGGCGAAAGGAGCCTTCAAGATCATTCAATCCAACTCCCTTATTTTACAGAAGGAAGAGCCCTAAAGAGAAGAAATGACTTATCCCAGTCTAAACCTCGAAACCTAAATTAAAAACTGAAAACACTAGAATTCCAATTTAATGCTTCTGAATAATATTAAAAGGGTCCTTTTTTCACCATGACATCATTTAAGTACTAAAAGATATTTCTGTCTTTTGAAAAATCAGGGTAGAAAATTTTTTTCCTTACATTCCACATAACCAACCTTATATAAAGACAGCTGTGATGAATTAATTGAATTAAATACCAAAGGAAGGTATGGCTTTCTCTATCCAAGCTTTCAGTTTAATCTTTGAATAAATAATATAATTATATGATCAAAAGTTTTCTCACTTTGACTTTAGCTGCCAGGACATTCATGACCAAAATTGGTACCCAATGACAATAATTAATATGTCAGATCTTTTGTAATACTTATTAATAATATATATTACTCCTTTTAATTGATTAAATATTCCATTTCTATTGCCATATATAATCTTTTATTTGATTATGAAATTTGTCTTTGCTTAAGTACCTTTTAATACCTCTCTTCTCTTTTTAAAATTAACATCATTCTTTTTTCATAGCCATAATCTTGTACATAATATTACTTACTATAAGCCAACTTAACTCTACAACCCTTTATTTCTAACTGCATCAATTAAAGTGTTCCAGAATGCACATAAGAGATATTCATGTGATATTAAAATTTAAATGATAAATGACTTTGGATTGAATTTCATTAACAAATCACAATCACCACCAAGTCATTCAATCACATGCTGTTGCAGATATGGAACAATAAAATATATTAATATTATATACATAATAATTATATATAGGGCATATGTAACAAAAATGTATTAATTCTTAGCATTTGGAAGGATTTTATTTTATTTCTTCACTAATATTCATTTCATGGTATTGCAACAAAGACCATCACATCTAGTCACTTTTATTGGGTCTCAATTTCCTTACAGTGGCTACCTGGTCACTATCAAGTTGATTCAGAATTGGTTCCATCAATAGTTTGTAAGACTATACGTAAAGAATCTGAGCACTGGAGGTTTTCTTAGACACCATCTAGTTCAATGGATCACTACATAAGAATCCTTCCTAAAACATACCCAGGAAAAGATGAACTAATACAAAGTGAAGAGAGCAGAACCAGGAAGACATTGTATACAGTTACAGCAATACAGTATGATAAACCATTGTGAGTGACTGCTCTTCTTAGCAACACAATGACCAAAGACAATCTGAAAATGACTCTCAATAAAAATGCCATCTGCCTCCAAAGAAAGAACTGATGTAATCTGAATGCAGACTGAAACATCCTGTATTTCATGTAATTTTGTTTCTTCTTTTTTAATTTGAGTTTTCTTCCACAAAAATGATTAATATGGACAAGTGGTTTACATGATTGCATATATATAAAATCTATATGAAATTGCTTACCATCTTAAGAGGGAATTCCCAAACAGAAAAGATAGCTATGCCGTTACCAGCATGTAAACCCCAGAATTTTAACTTTTTTTTTTGGTTTTTATTCATTTTCTACAAGGATTGAACCCATGTATTTATTTTCTTAAATATTTTTAAGTAATTAATTAATTTAGAATAGTTCTCCATGGTTACATGATTTATGTTCTCTCCCTCCCTTCCCTGCTCCCAGAGCTGACAAGCAATTCCACCGGGTTATACATGTATCATTATTCAAAACCTTTTTCTGTATTTATATTTGCAATAGAGTGAACTTTTCAAGTCAGAACCCTAATCATATACCCATTGAACCATGTGATCAATCCTATGTTTTTCTTCTGTGCTTCTACTCTCACAGCTCTTTCTCTGGATGTGGATAACGTTCTTTCTTATAAGTTCCTCTGGATTGTCCTGGATCATTTCATTGCTATTAGTATCAAAGTCTGTTACATTTGATCTTGCTACAATGTATCAGTCTCTGTGTATAATGTTTTCCTGTTTCTGCTCATTTCACTCCACATCAGTTCAGGAGGTTCTTCCAGTTCACATAGAAATCTCTAGTTCATTATTCCTTACAGCACAATATTATTCCATCACCATCAGAAACAACAATTTGTTTAGCCATTCCCCAATCAAGGGACAGCCCCTCATTTTCCAATTTTTTGCCACTATAAAAAGTGAGGCTATAAATATTTTTGTACAAACATTTTTTCCTTATTATCTCTTTGGGGTACAAATTCAGCAATGGCATGCCTGGATCAAAAGGCAGTCAGTAATTTAAATCCCTTTGTGCATAATTCCAAATTGCCTTCTAAAAAGGTTGGATCAATTCACAACTCCACTAGCAGTATATTAGTGTCCCAATTTTGCCACAACCCCCTCCAACATTTATTATTTTCCTTTACTGTAATATTGGCCAATCTGCTAGATTTGAGATGGTGCCTCAGAATTGTTTTGATGTGCATTTCTCTAAACAGGGGGATTTAGAACACTTTTTCATATGATGATTGTGAGATTTAAAATGGTTGAGGTCTTAAACTGTAGTGATTAAAATAGTGGGAGATATAAATTGTGATAGATATAAGAGAGGGTGAGTAAATTTGACCGCAGAAATGTGTTTCACTACAGTGTCTTGGGTTTAAAATCAAATATAAGGTGGTCGCCAGGGAAATATTCCCAATTATTCAAATACCCAAGTCAATTGGGTTTTATAGAGATTTTAATTAACAATACAATGAGTAATCAAAGAAAGAGAGAAAGAGTAAGAAAGGAATAAGTATGAAGGGCCTCAAGCCAATATGGCCTAGACCTGAGTCTTAAAAGAGAAATCAGTCAGTTATTTAACACTCACCACAAGGTCTGATTAAACAAGGATACTAGTGACACCAGGCCAGCGTCCTTCCTCAAAGAGTCTTCCAGCCAGAGATTTTTTCAAAGGGCCTCTCTCAAGAGCCCCCAGAGCTCCTACCCCAGAGGGACAGAGCCCCTCAGAGGAGCTCCTCAAGGAACTCTCCTTCAGAATGAGAGTCAGAAATCAAGAACCCTGAATGAGATCCAAGCTCTTATTTTTAAGGGCAAAATTTCCTCTGTCACCTCCCCTAAGTCCTTACATCTACCAATCACTGTGGATGTTTCTAAAGGACCACCCATTTTGAATTCACAGCTGAGTAGTTTTAATCTCTTTAGTAAGTCAGGAAAAAAATGCTGCTGTGTCAACAAATTTCATTAGAAAAAACCTCTGAATAAGTTATCACCCTTTTAGGTTTAAGTAGTTTACAAGTTGCCCCACCTTTATAGGTACTTAGTATCCCATTGTATCAATTCTAAAATAGTCATGACTCAAAGAACTTCCTGTCCCTTCCATAAGCATGGATCAAAGTACTTTCATTGTTTAGCAAACAGTTTTCTGTCCTAAAGCAGTCTTAAGTAGGGTGGAGCAGGGACACTCCCATAGCTAGGAGCCCCCACACTCAAGTAGAGTTCTCACCATCTGCTAGGAAATTTTTTTAAGTAGAAGATTCCCCAATGGGGGAAACCTCTAACATTCATAAGTCTGAGAAATTTTGAGGGTTACATGATTGATAGTGTTGATTTCTTCATCTGAAAACTGCCTATTCATATCACTTAACCATGTATCAATTGGGGAATGGCTTAATATTTTTGTAAATTTGACTTAGTTCATTATATATTTTGGAAATTAAACTTTTGTCAGTTTTGTTATAGAACTTTTTTTCACAATTTCTTGCTTTCCTTCTAATTTTGGTCACATTGGTTTTGTTTATACAAAACCTTTTTAATTAAATATAATCAAAATCATTCATTTTAAATTTTGTAATGTTCTCTATTTCTTGTTTGGTCTTAAATTCCTTCCTTTCCCATAGATCTGACGTGTATATTACTCTATGTTCAGTTAATTTATTTATGATTTCACTCTTTATGTTTAAATCATTTACCCATTTTGAATTTATCTTCAGGTAGAATGTGAGATGTTTATCTATTTTTCCCATACTGTTTCCCAAGAAATTTTTGTCAAATAGTGAATTCTTGTCCCCAAAGCTTGGATCTTTAGGTTTATTGAACACTATTGTGCTGAGGTCATTCATCCCTACTCTATTTCATCGATCCACCCTTCTATCTCTTAGCCAGTACCATATTGTTTTGATGACCACTGTTTTATAGTACAGTTTAAGATCTGATACTGATAGGCTCCCCATCTTTCAGATTTTTTTCATTATTTCATTTCATATTCTTGATCTTTTGTTCTTCCAGATGAACTTGTTATAGTTTTTTCTAATTATAAAAAATGGTTTTTGGTAGTTTGATTGCTACGGCACTGAATAAATAAATTAATTTGGGTAGGATTGTTATTTTTATTACATTAGCTCATCCTACCCATGAGTAATTAATGTTTTTCCAGTTATTTAGATCTAGTTTTAATTGTGTGAAAAGCATTTTGTAGTTGTGTTCATATAATTCCTGTTTGTCATGCCAGATAGATTCCTAAATATTTTATATTGTCTAGAGTGATTTTAAATGAAGTTTTGCTTTCTAACCCTTACTGCTGAGTTATGTTGGAAATATATAGAAATGCTGATTTGTGTGGGTTTATTTTGTACCCTGCAACTTTGCTAAAGTTGTTAATTATTTCCACTAGCTTTTTAGTTGATTTTCTAGGATTCTTTCAGATACCATCAGATAATCTGAAAAGAGTGATAATTTAATTTCCTCATTGCCTGCTTTTAATCCCTTCAATTTCTTTTTCTTCCTTAATTAATGTTGCTAGTGTTTCTAATACAATATTAAATAATGGAGATGATAATAGGCATCTTTGCTTCACTCCTGATCTTATTGGGAAGGCTTCTACCTTATTCCCATTGCTGATGATACTTTCTGATGGTTTTAAATATATGCTGTTTATTATTCTGAGGAAGGGCCAAACTATCCCTATACTTTCTAGTGTTTTTCAATAGGAAAGATATATTTTGGAAAAGGATTTTTCTTCATTTATTGAGATAATCATGTGATTTTTGTTGGTTTGGTTATTGATATGGTCAATTATGTGGATGGTTTTCCAAATATTAAATCATACTTGCATTCCTACTATATTTCTACCCGATCATAGTGAATAATCCTCATAATAACTTGCTCGGGTCCTTTTGCTAGTATTTTATTTAAGATTTTTGTATCTATGTTCATTAAGGAGATTGGTCTGTAGTTTTCTTTCTCAGCACCATATTTGTGCCATAAAAAGAATTTAGCAGGACTCCTTCTTTCGTCATTTTTTCAAATAGTTTGTATAATATTGGAATTAGTTGTTCTTTAAATGTTTGATAGAATTCACTTCTGAATCCAACTGCCCTGGAGATTTTTTTCTTAGGGAGATTCTTGATGACTTCTTCAATTTCTTTTTCTGAGTTGGGATTGTTTAAGTATTCTATTTCCTCTTTTGTTAATTTAGGCAATTTATATTTTTGTAAATATTGACCCATTTTCCCTAGATTATCATATTTATTGCCATATAATTGAACAAAATAGTTCTTAATAATCGCCTTAATTTCCTCTTTGTTAGAGGTGAGATCACCCTTTTCATCTTTGATACTACTAATTTGGTTCTCTTCTTTCCTTTTTTTGATTAGGCTAACCAGTACTTTATCTATTTTATTTGTTTATTCAAAGAAACAGCTCCTAGTCTTATTTGTTAGTTCAATAGTTCTTTTACATTCAATTTTATTAATTTCTCCTTTGATCTTTAGGATTTCCAATTTGGTCTTTATCTGAGGGATTTTAATTTGTTCTTTTTTTTTTAGTTGCATGACCAATTAATTGGCTTTCTCCCTCTCTATTTTGTTGATATAAGCATTTAGGGATATAAATTTTCCCCTCAGTACTGCTTTGGCTGTATCCCATAGATTTTGATATGTTGTTGCCTCATTGTTTCCTCACTGTCATTCTTATTGATGAAATCAGTAATTGTTTCTATGATTTGTTCATTGATCCACCAATTTCAAAGAATTAGTTTATTAAATTTTTAATTAATTTTAAATTTGCCTCTACTTGAGCCCCTATTATGATTTTTATTACATTATCATCTGAAATAATTGCATTTATTATTTTTGTTTTTCTACATTTGTTTGCAATGTTTACATGCCCTAGTACATGGTCAATCTTTGTATATGAACCATGTGCTGCTGAAAATAAGGTATCTTCCTTTTTATCCCTATTCAATTTTCTCCAGATATCTATTAGCTCTAATTTTTCTAATATTTCATTAACTTTCCTTCTTTCTTATTTATTTTTTTGTTTGATTCATCTAGTTCTGGTAGGGGGAGGTTGAGGTCCCCCACTAATATCTTTTTACTGTATTTCCTCTTTATGCTCCTTTAGTTTCTCTTTTAAAAATCTCAATGTTATACCATTTGGTGCATATATGTTAAGTAGTGATATTCCTTCATTATTTATACTGCCTTTTATCAAGATGTAATTACCTACCTTATCTCTTTTAATCAAATCTATTTTACTTTAGCTTTGTCTGAGATCATGATTGCTACTCCTGTCTTCTTTGACTCAGTTGCAGCCCAATATATTCTGCTCTACCCTCTTACCCTTATCCTGTGCATATCTACCTGCCTCAAGTGTGTTTCTTTCTTTTTTTAAACCCTTTCTTGGAATTAATACTGGGTATTGGTTCCAAGACAGAAGAGTTGTAAGCTCTAGGAAATGTGGGTTAAGTGACTTGCCCAAGGTCACACAGCTAGGAAGTATCTAAACCCAGGACCTCCCATCTCTATGCCTGGCTCTTAATCCACTGAGCCATCCAGCTGCCCCCAACTGTGTTTCTCATAAATAGCATATGGTAGGATTGTGGTTTTTAATCCATTCTGCTATCCATTTCTATTTTATGGATAAGTTCATCTCATTCCCATTTATAGTTATGATTAACTGTGTATTCCTCTCCATTTTTCTTCCTCCTTTAATCTTAACCTTTCTCATTTCCCTCTTGCCCTCCCCTATAGTGTTTCACTTTTAGTCAGTCTCCCTCCTTTCTCCTCCCTTATATTACTCCCCTTCCCAACACCTCCCTTTTTATTCCCCTTTTACTCTAGGGCCTTTTGAATGCCTCCCAACCTCTCCCTCCCTTGTATTACTCCCCTCCTACCACCCCATTTCTTATAACCCTTGTACTTCTCTTTAGGTCAAGAGACAATTCTCTACCCCAAAGGATCTGACTTCTCTTCACTCTCTAAGAAAATTCCAATGAAAATAAGGCTTAAATATTACCTGTTGCCACACTCTTCCTCCCTTCCATTGTATTGATTTTCTTCCTTCCCTACATCCACCACCCGACCATGCTTCTTTATATGATGTATTTTACCCTATTTTACCTCTTTTCCCATTTCTCTTAGTATTATTCATTTTTTACCCCCTCATTTATATATATATATATATAATTATATATAATTTTTTCCATATTACCCTAAATAGCTTACCATTGCATCCTCTATGTATACTTCTTCTGGGTACTCTAAGATTTGAATTAATATAAATAATTCCAAGTATTGAGTTTTATAAAGTTTATTAATCATCATTTGAAGTAGAAGAAATAAAAAAAAAGAAATAGAAGTTCAAAGCCTAATTTTTTAACTAAGCAAGACCACATGTGTAAATTCTCCTGCCTGGCTAAAAGCCAGCTTCAGTAATCACATTCAAGAAAAGAGAAAAAGACGGACGGGTTTACACTAAAACTATATTCTTTGTATTTACGCATGCAGTGTTCACAGTCAGCAGGGATTCTGGGTAGGAGATTCCTGGGTATCAAATTATATCCACACAGTCCCCCTTGTGATTCCATTGGAAGGTGAGCAGGTTGGGATTTCCGAGATTTACAATCCAGTCTCTCCAATGAAACATTACACATAACCACTTTATATCTATAAAGATCTCTTACTAAAGGTAATACAATATTGTACTTTCTAAGGGAAAATTACAATAACTTGAGGATGAGAGGAAATAAAAGAGAAAGAGAACAAAACCAATGTTAGGTAGGTGTGTTGACAAAAATCAGTTGGGGCAATCCCCTTTGGCAAAAGAGTGATCATTCAAAGTGAATGCATTCAACCTGTTATAAGAAGAGATAAACTTGGTAGGTTTTGCACAGGGCAGAGGCATGAGACAACAGAGTAAAGATTCTGGAATTCTGCAGGAAGGGTTAAGCTGTTACTAAGAGATAGTTGGGTCTCCTGGTGTCTCTCTGGAGATATCTGGAGGTGGTAGCTGCATTTCCTTAGTGGCTCATCCTATCCTTATTCCTGTCCTGCTTGCTGTCTTGTGTGCTGTATTTCCTTGGAGCTGTTGATTGAATCAACACAAGTTTGAACTACGTGGAGGAGCAAACCACTTAGTAAATTCACACCCTCAGAAATTCAATCAGCTGGAATGAGTATTCACCTCTTCACCTTGATGCAATCAAGAGGTAGACAAAGGAGAGTTAATACTGTCTTCACAATATAGTGAGGTACTTAAGTTAGCATTAACCAAAGTGTTAGCTCCAACTAGGCAAAGAGAATAAAGGATTCCCTTTCACAAGTGTAAACTCAAAGAGAACAAAGGATTCCCTTTTACAACCCAAGCCTGGTACCACCCAACACCACCCACTCTTATCTAGTTCAGGCTTACCTGCTCCACACTTTGCCATTTGCATCACTACTCCAGGATCACCCCCCCTCTTTTCTATCAAGTGACTTCTTCTACCAATGAGAAGTATTTCCTGATCACTTCAACCAATCTATATTTCTTTGTTTTTATCATTGTCTTGGATTATTTTATATATTGATATTATCATATATAGTGATATTCTTGGGGTATAAATGAAGCCCTCTCACACGGCTTGGGGTCTTTTGGTCCTGACCAGAAGTCCGGCTTTATTGTGAGACTGGACCTCTTACAATAAACCTATTTCTTTATGGCGTGGATACTTTGATTTGCATTTTTGTGGTTAGAAATTATACAACATTATGAGCAATCCACTCTGATGTGGACACTTCCCTCCTTAGTATTTGTATAAGATCCATTCCCACATCTGACTTTTCAGGTTTGATAGCTAGCTAGGTTGAATGCTCTCTAGCCAAGTCCTCCTTCACCCCAGTTCTTCCACTCTGCCATTTCTAAACCCTCCACTGATCCATTCCTCTGACTTAATCGCTGATGCTCCCCCAGAACTAAACAAGGAAACTAGGATGTCAGAGGCTGTTCTAATGTTGGGTGGAAATTGGAATATAGTATCTTTTTCTTCTGTTGTTACTGATCAGTCTAACAACTTGTGACAAATGAGGCTCAGTGCAACCAATTTGGACCCAGTCAGATATGGCTGAAAATCAAGCTGCTTGGAGATCATACAAAAAACCCTTATTTGATATTGAAAAAATTTAAGGAAGGGTAAGGAAAGGTAAACAAAGGCTTGAGGATTAGGAAAAATTCTCTAATCTAAAAGGAGATCTAAACTTTTACCCACTCCCTCTAGTTCATGAAAACTTGCTTCTTGCTTGGGTTTCCTTGAGCCTCCTTATTACTCCTTATTCTATACTAATTCCCAGGGTCCATCCTAAATAAACTATCCTAAATTATAATCCTCTTCATTATAATAAATTTTACTTCATTATAATAAATTATAAAAAATTATAATTTAAAAATAAATAATAAATTAAATATCTCTATACATTTCTTTTAGCTTTGAATCTCTCTTTCCGCTGACTATCACACTTCAGGCCTAGTCAGGACTTCTGGGTCTGAGACAGGCCTCAAAGATGACCTGATTCTGTCTGCAGCCACAAGAGGAAAACTCTCTCCTTCACTTTCTGTTCTTCTCCTCAACCTCATTCCTGACTCTCCAACCTGCATTTTCTTTTAACTGCCACTCGGTTTTCCAGCTTTCCCAGAAAGCTGAACCACTTGATTCCTCCACAGGCAAAAACACGTTCAGGAGTGAGTCTTGGCAGTCAGATTCCAACAGACTTCAAGCTCCTCAGGCTTCCTGCAGAAATCCTTTCCAAGATTCTAGCTGTCCCCAAAGGCAATCTCCCAGTACCTGGCCTCTGTTGCTAGCTGCTAAAACCCAAATTAACCCAAATGCTCCTAATTAATTCTGATGCTTAATTAATCCTAATATAATGCCAGCATTCTTGAATTCAGGTTAAATGTTGGAATGAAATGAGGTACTTACAAGTTACTGAAACATTTAACCTGACTAGATTGGCTTTGGCCTCATACAACAAAGATCTGAAATGAGGCTACAGTGGCACTTAGCTTTTCTGACTCAGGCTCCCTTTGCTGGAAACATATCTGGTCACAAGGGTCCAAATGGTCTGTGCCTGGCCTTTCTATAATCCAGAAGCTGAGGTGAATCATTTCCTGGGAATGACTTTGTCTCCTTTAATGGAAAAGTGATCCCTTTTGAAAATGGGAAATGGAGAAGTCTGACCCTATCCCATGTTGTAGATGGAAGGAAAAAGCTGCATCCAGGAAACATTGGTTAATATTAGTCCTATAATGTAGATAAGGGAATAAGCATCTACAGAGCATCTACTATATGCTTTATATCCTTGATCCTCACAATCTCTGGGAGGTAGGTACAATTCTCCCCCTTTTACAGATTTGGAAACTGAGACAAACAGATGTTTGGTCCCACAATCAGTAATTGTCTGAGGCTAGATTTGAATTCAGGTCTTCCTGACCCCAAACTGAGTGCTCTATCCATTAAACTACCTAGCTACCTCTTTCTAAGGTATTCTCTTCTATTCTTTTATCTGTTCAAGTATGTTGGTTACATAGCCTACATAAAGTTCTAGCTCTGGTCTCTTTCTTTTTTCCTATCCTGCATTTGTTATAGTCTGTAAGTCAATCAAAGAGTTGATCATTACCTCAACTCCAAAGTAGTTGAGACAAAATTTAGTTAGCTATTGGGCTTGAAGTCAACAAATCCAAAGTTCAAATTCTATCTCTGGTACTTGTTCACCGTGTGATTTTGAGAAAATTTCTTCATTTTACTTCTCTGAAACTCAGTTTCCACATCTGTAAGACAGAGGGATGGATTGAAAGTCTCTAAGTGTCGGGTTCTTAATTTTTTTTTTTTGCCTCATGGATCCCTTTGACAGTTTGGTGAAGCCATTCTCAGAATAAAGTTTTAATTTTAATAAAAAAAAAAACAACCCTTACCTTCTGTCTTTGAATGGATACTAAGTGTCAGTTCTAAGGCAGAATTGTGGTAAGATCTAGGCAATCAGGGTTAAGTGACTTGCTCAGGGTCATACAGGTAGGAGGTGTCTATAGCCAGATTTGAGTCCAGGTCCTCCAAACTTCAGCCATTGCTCCTTATTCACTGAGCCATCTAACTGCCCCAGAATGTTTTTAATTAATAAAATTAAGTATATGGGTAACAAAAACCCCAATTATGAACAAATAGCAAAAAAAAAAATTAAACCAAATTTGAAGACCTTAGATTAAGCATCTCTGCATAGAGTCTTTTCCAACTTTGTCATTCTGCCTTCTACGTTCAAAGGTCCCTTCTCACTTTAACATTATTTTATTCTGTAGTATTCATACATTCATAAAAATGACTTCATTTAGAGTTTACATAACACTTTGCTCACAACAGCCTCATTAGTCAGGTACGACACGTATACCATTTCCATTTCACATATGAAGAAATTGAGACTCAGCAGAGGGAAAGTATGTAACTAAAACAGGCAACTAGCCAAGTGATCTCTTGCAGAGCTGTGGACAGAAAAAAATGTTCTGAGTCAGCAGGTAATAAAAAGGCTATTTGCATTGCAGAGCAGGCCAAAAAAAAAGTCTTTAAGAGTAGATATGAAGAATCTTTGGTATACATTCACAAGAATAACACATTTGAAAAAAAATGGTGCCTAGAATACAGTAGGTACTTAATAAATGCTTATTCCCTTCCCTCCCCTTCTGAATGTCATATGGACCAATAAAACAAGTACTTAGAAAGTACTGGGCATTTCATTTTATTTCTCTCTTTATGTGAAGATTGGATGGGAAATTGATAATAGATTAATGAAATTAAAATCAAAGTAAATTAACCATTAAATATGATTGCTTCTGCATTCTGATTAACCAGTCCATTCTACTTTTCTAGTTCTTAATAGTATGAAATAATTTTGATAAATACTCTTAATAAAAATATATAGTTTGTGGGGGCAGCTGGGTAGCTCAGTGAATTGAGAGCCAGGCCTAGAGATGGGAGGTCCTGAGTTCAAATCTGGCCTCAGACACTTCCCAGCTGTGTGACCCTGGGCAACTCACTTGACCCCCATTGCCTACCCCTTACCACTCTCCTGCCTTGGAACCAATACACAGTATTGATTCCAAGATGGAAGGTAAGGGTTTAAAAAAAATAAAAAAGTAAAAGTAAAAATATATAGTTTGTGATATGGTGATGGAAACTATACTTCATTCCTACTTTTTCATAATTTCCCTAAATATTCTTGACTTTGAGTTCCTTGAAAGGTTTAAATATTTAATTCAAATCTGTAAAGCAATTTCTTGTCAGGTCAATTGGCATAGTGTCCAATCTATAAATTAATTCAAGTAGCAACCTTATTTTTCTGATATTGGCAAAACTTAATATTGATTAGTAAATGTTTTCCAAGGATTTGATTTTGTTTATTTTGAAAAGAATAATTAGTAGTTGTATTTCTAAGGCTTCTAAATGTATCTTGACAAGTTAATTTCTCAAACTTCTGCATTTTGGAATTACTTTTAATGGAAGGTTTCCCATTTCCTCCTGTTGACTTTTGTAAGAAGTACAAAAAAGGCTGCTGATTTTGTACATTGCTCTTTGACTGAAGCTGTTATTATTAATTTTTTAACTAAACCTCTGGGATTCTTTAAGCAAACCATCGAAAAAAAGATTGATATAGTACTCTGTTTGCCTATGTTTAACTTCTTTTCTTCTCTTTTAACAATTGCTAACATTTTAGAACTGTATCAAATAATAGGGAAGACATTTCACATCCTTGCATTATAGTTCAACTCACTGAAGATGCTTTGTGCTTCTCCAATGCAAATAATTCTAGTTTTCTATTTTAGGTACTTATTGTTTGTCATGTTCATGAAGTGATTTTATTCCACTGATTTCTTAGAATAGTGCAGTGATTTGTTATTGGCATTTCTTAATATAGTGATGTAATGGTGATTTTAATTATTTTTGTTATAAATATTTGTAAAGGTCTTTGACTGTTCCCCCAGCTGAGCAAGCCAAGGATATAATCACAGATGTCAAGGTATTAAAATAATTATAAAGATATGACTATAGTTCTTTAGTAAATATGAGTTTCCTTGATTGAATTGGCCCTTCTCCTCTGGATATCCCCATAGTCTCAATTTTGGGTAGCTCTCCACTGACTGTGGGAAAGAGAGGTTCAAGCATTCTTCTCTTGGGTGCCTTTCCTAGGACCTTGTATTAAAGAATCTCCACAAAATCTATGTGACATTGTTATTAAAATACTTGGAAATACCATTCTTCCATGGGGCCAAGACCCTTATAACTGGTGGCTTGAAGATTATACTGATTCTCAAATACATGTATTTGGAGAATTTAATCAACAAGCAACATTTTAGAAAATCATCATAGATTATTGCTTTTTTAGGGGCTTATAAAGACCTACTCCAACCCAAAGACAATAAAGGATAGAAATAAGGAAAAAATAAAACAACTAGCTGGCCCACTATGAAGGGATAGTTTGGTTCTAACAGTCCAGCAGGGGTTCATTAGAAACCAGGGGTTAATTGAAAGTTAATATTTCACTTTCTGGTGAGAAACCAAATTGTATGTGGTAAAAATCCCTCTGGTCCTATAAGGATGATATTAGAAATTGGGTCTTGTTATATTAGTTTAGAGATAAGAAGTGGAGAAGCTGGCTTAAGAAAGAATTGAAGTTTCAAACAGAGCTGAGGCAGTGTCAGTTTCAAATCTAATGGTTTTTCTATGGCTATTGGTCTCTAGCAGTTGGCAGTATTAGTCTCTCCCTCTGAGGGATTGGAGGAGGTAATATCTTTTCTCTCTCTCTCTCCCCTGTCTAAAGTAGAAGGAAAGGAGATCTGAAGGAGCTAAGTATTTTCCTATCCCAACTTAAGAAACACTAGTGACTATCTACTGCTATTTTTATATATTGTTTTAACTCTGAGACCAAAAAAAGACCTGACCTTTGTTTTGGACTCTGAGTCTCCTAAGTCTCAGAGTCCTAACTTGGTTCTTGCTGAGACTCAGCCAGCTAGCCTTAGTTATTTTTATAACCTGGAGACAAAGATAAGAATTATAAAGATAATAGTGTTAGTTTATTTAGAATAGTAAAAAAAATGGGTTAGTCAGATCAGGAAGGATCAGTGTAGCTTGTGGAAACAGGAGAAGCAGTTCCGTGCAGAACCAGGGAGTTTTATTTGGGTGGAGTTAGAATTCATTAGAGTTGAAAATCCTTTTTATCCTTATATTTTCAATAAATATTTTATTTTTTATAAGAGTCTCTTTAGTGTCCTTGTGCCCGGCCTTGAAGAGAAGTTCACTTATGAGCTTCACTTCACTAATATAAACTGAAGATACTTTGTAAGCAGAGCATTGAAATCAGTTTATAAACTCATAATCAATTCATTGCCTATTTAGTTTTATAGTCTGCCTTTTATTTTTACAGTCCTCATAAAATAGAAAGCATTGCCACATCTGAACAAAAAGTACCTACCATGTATAAGTATAAACCTAAAATTTCCCCAAGGGGCTGCTAAAATAAATAAGGTATTCCAAATTTAGTTCTGAACTCACCCATTACTAGAGCAAGCAGGTTAAGTTCAAATAAATCAAACAAACTCAAGAAAGTCCAAAAGAGGTAATGGGCTCCCAGGAAGAAATTAATCTCTTGGAGTTGATTACTTGGAGGTTTCTAGACCATTAATTTTACCTTTTCCTTTTGACTTTTAGACCCTGGGGATCTCCAGAAAGCTGCCTTGACTCAAGTCTTAATATGACATAAGGTAGGATAGATATTACTCCTTAAGTATTTAAACATGTAAAAAATACATCTCAAAAAATAAGGTTCTGACTTATAAAGGAAATGCACCAAATTACTATTGTCTATAATTTAAAACAAAATAAGAGAATACCTTTTTTTTCCTTATAAAGTCCTGTGATACTAAGTCATTTAAGAAGGAAAATCTCTCCAGATTTCCCCATAAGTGTTGAAAGAAAATCAAATATATTCCAATTAACGTCCCCATAGTTTAGCATCTCCTCTGGTATACTCCTCAACTTGAAATTCATGGTTTTTTATGTTAGGTTCTGTTAGATTTAAATTAGTTTTGAGCATTAAGTAGTTGTAGATAAGAGAGTGGGAGCCATAAAATGTGATACATTTGGTATATATTTTATCACATACACATTTTGCCCTTCAGAACAAAAGAGAAGACATCTTTGGAGGTGCTTAGAAACCTGGGGCCAAGAAGGGAAGATGGGAAAAAGTCTGACAGGAGAGAGATGGCTAACACATGGCCCATCCAATGAATCTCTTGGTAACTTTCCTACCCAGTGAGAGTTAGGGGCTTCCAGTTCCATGATATTCAGTTTCCAGGATGTAGGTAAACTGGAACTATAACCATTCAGTGATTCACTTTGGAGTAACAAGATGGACACTGGATACATCACTGAAGCCTCAATGTAGTGTTGCCTTAAAAACTAAATATTGAAAATGGGAAATGAGGTAAGAAGAGTGAGATTTATTCAATATCAGACACTCTCTGTGGTCCTATTTTCACCAAATAGGATATAGAGTGACAGAATTTTGAAAACTGAAGAGGTAGGATAAAAAGTCTATGATGAGATGTTGCTAAAACAGAGACCAATAGCTTTTGTGAATTCTCCACTAAATTTTGTAAGGAGCCCAAAATTTGCTTGGATGGGGTGAAAATGTTCTAGATCAGTGTTTTCAATAGTTTTTGTCTATGTGATGAAGTAGAGTCTTGTGGAGATTTATCTTAGCCTGCAAGGTATATGAAGACCAAGGAACTAAAGTGGATTTCTGGCCATAAGGGAAGTGAAAGTTGGATGCCTGGGATTAGAGTAGAGGGCACTAATGTGCCTACAGAGAAGAAAGAGTTAAGAAAAAGGGAGAGTTGTCAGAAAAATTCCAAGATTCTTTTAAATGTCAATATTTATCTCAATTTAAGCTCCTAATCTCTCTAAATGGCCCAGATGAAAAGAAGAGAGCTTCTATACTAGGAAGCTTGAGAAAATGGAATCATTGGGGTAAGTGGCAAAGGGGAGTGACATGGTCAAATTGGCACTTTAGGAAAATCAATTTAATAAGCATAGTTAGCTTTTTTTTTTTTTAAATAGCACTTTAAGGTTTGCAAAGTGCTTTATAAATATTCTCTCACTTTATCCTCACGACAACCCTGGGAGGTAGATTTGATTGTTATCCCCATTTTACAGATAAGAAAATTGAGGTTAAGTAATTTGCCCAGAGTCACACAGTTAAGAAGGGTGGAAGGTTGAGTTTGGAACCATGTCTTCTTGGGATAACAAAATAGTACAGTGGATAGAGCACTGGACTTGAATTCAAATCCAGCTTCAGACATCTCTTAGCTATGTGGCCTTGATCATGTCACCTAACTTTTATCTGCCTTAATTTTCTTAGTTGTAAAATAGCCATAGGAATAACATCATTGTTATGAGGATCAAATGAGATATTTGTAAAGTGTTTATCTCAGCACATAGTAGGGACTATGTAAATATTTATTTCCTTCCCTTTCCCTTTTTTTTAATTTCAGATCTAGCACTTTATCCCCTAACTCACCCAGTTGCCTTTATAGATAATTAAAGGATGAACTGGAATGAGGAGAAAGTGGGGCTAGGAGATCAGGTTATTGAAATAATCAAAATGATGAAAGCCTAAACCAGGGCTGAGTGGGTGTGAGTGAAAAGAAGACAATGGCAAGTCAGTATCCCAGGGTCTGTGAAAAGATATTTGAAACCTCACCAACACAAAATGTATTCTCTTTATTATTTGTTTGCCCTTGCTCTCCTACCTCTCATCTCATCTTATGGTTCTCTATTCCTCTCCACCCTAGTGAATTTATTTTTATTTTATTGTAATTCAAAAACACTTCTCTATTGGACATTGTTGTAAGAGCAAACTCATACATAACCCAAATCCCCCAAATAAGACCATAAATGCACTGATGTGAAAGACAACTGCAACAGTTATTTCTCTGGATGTAGACAGCACTCCCCTTCTTATCTTTCAGGATTGTTCTAGATCATTGCATTTGAAATGATTTGAAAGGATCTGAAATTCAAAGATCTGTTGCTTCTGTTTTTTTTTTTAATCAATGCTTTTTCAATATTTAATAAAAAATTGGACTAGATGGACAACAGAGTCTTCCCTTCTCTGCTCAAGTTCTGAGGCTAGGCAATATTGTCTGTAACTTTGAGTTAGAGCTTTAACTGTAACATTTCCAAAGACCAGAAGATGGGGATGTTACTGTAACATCAACGAATCCATCCATCTACTACCTACCTTGCCCTGGGATAGATGTTGGAGATATAAAGATAAAAATGAACTAGTTTCTGGGAAAAGGGAAGGGAAAGGATTAAGTATTTATTATGCACCTATTATATACCAGGCACATATCAGTGCTTTATATCTATTAGATATCTATTATCTCATTTGATCTCTGCCCTGAAGGAGCACACACTCTCTCTCTCTCTCTCTCTCTCTCTCTCTCTCTCTCTCTCTCTCTCTCTCTCTCTCTCTCTCTCTCTCTCTCTCTCTCTCTCTCTCTCTCTCTCTCTTTCTCTGTCTCTCTCTCTCTGTCTCTCTGTGTGTCTCTGTTTCTCTGTGTCTCTCTGTCTCTGTCTCTCTCTGTCTCTGTCTCTCTCTCTCTCACACACACACAAGATTAGAGGAAGGAAGGCATTGGCAGCTGGGGAGGGGATCAAGAATAGCTCTACATAGAAGGCGGTGCTCAAGATGTCTTGGAAGAATTATTTTTTCCTTTTCATTTTTTTCATGTATTTAATTAATTTATAATATTTTCCCATGGCTACATGATTCATGTTCTTTTTCTCCCCTCCTCCCACCTCTCTCCTGTAGCCAACAAGCAATTCCACTGGGTTTTACTTATGTCATTGATCAAGGCCTATTTCCATATTATTGATAATTGCACTAGGGTGATCGCTTTGAGTCTATATCCCCAGTCATATCCCCTTTGACCCATGTAATCAAGCAGCTGTTTTTCTTCTGTGTTTCTGCTCCCACAGTTCTTCCTCTGAATGTGGATAGTGTTCTTTCTCATAAGTCCCTCAGAATTGTCCTGGATCATTGCATTGCTGCTAGTAGAGAAGTCCATTATGTTCAATTGTGCCCCTGTGTATAAGTCTCTGTGTATAATGTTCTCCTGGTTCTGCTCCTTTCACTTGGCATTAATTCCTGGAGGTTGTTCCAGTTCCCATGGAATCCCTCCACTTTATTATTCCTTTGAGCTGTGACAAGGAAATCACTTTAAAAGACTGATATATATTAATTTAAGGTCGCCAAGGAATTCAGCTATGTAATTCCTAAATTAAAACTCAAGTCAGCAGTCAACCTTTTATGGAGTTTAATTACAAACAGGAGGAAGAAAGGTATGAGAGAGAGAGAGAGAGAGAGAGAGAGAGAGAGAGAAAGGGAGAGAAGGGAATAGGGCTTAAATACCCCTTCTGTTTAGGCTGGGCCAAAAGGCCCAAGCCCTTAGATAGCTGAGGCAAAGAAAAGAGATCAGTCCCTATCACTCACGTGACCAAAATGGAGAAACAGTCTCAGGGGCCTCCACCTCCAGCTTCCTTCAGAGCAACCTTCTCAGAGCACAACCTCTCAGAGCAAAACCTCTCCAACCTCTTCCAGTCCTCAGACCTCGCTATCTTTAAGAAAACCATCTAAGTTCCCTCCCCTCAGTTCTCACATCTACCAATCACTGTCCATGTCTTCCCTGTGCCAATGGTGGCTCTAGCTTAACCCAGGACCTCCCAGAGGTCTGCCCCTTTGCACATGTCTGTTGAAGGTCATATTCTCAAATAATTAAATCTTGATCCTTTGCTGCAGCCCTTCCTAAATCCTGTTACCCTGAGCAGGGTGGAGATTAGAAGTTCCAAGACCTGGTTCTGTCATTCCAAGAATCTCTATTGTATCAATTCTAAAATCAATCATGACTCAAAGAACTTCCTGTTCTATGCTTAAGCATAGGTCAAAGCCCTTTCCATTGTTCAGCAAAAGGTTTCTGTCCTAAAGCAGTCCCAAGTAGGGAGGAGAAGGACCCTCCCATGCCAATGGGGTTCACATTCCAATCGACTATCAGTAGGAAATTTTTCAAGTATGAAATTTCCCAATGGTGAAATTTCCAACATTTATAAGTCTAAGAAATTTTAAGGTTTACAGAGCACAATAGTATTCCATCACCATGATTTGTTCAGCTATTCCCCAATTGAAGGGCATCCCCTCATTTTCCAGTTTTTTTTCCACCACAAAGAGTGCAGCTATGAATACTCTTGTACAAATCTTTTTCCTTATTATCTCTTTGGGATACAAACCCATCAGTGCTATGGCTGGATCAAAGGGCAGACAGTCTTTTAGCACCCTTTGGGCATAGTCTTAGAAGAATTACAAGAGATGGAGAGATAGGGACAGAAAGCATATCAGGAATAAATAAGGGACAGTCAGTGCCAAGGCACAGAGATGGAAGATTTAGTGACATGTGAAAATCAACCAAAAGTCCTGTTTGGATTTACCATAGATTTCATGAAGAGGAGTAAGGTTTAATAAAGTTGGAAAGGCATATTGAGAGATAGATGATGGTGTTGGGAAAGATTAGAAACTCATCTAGAGTTAATAGCATCCTTCCTTCCCCCCCACCACCCTCATCTTGGAGGAATCATGGCAAGTGTGTCTCTATGTGAGTCAGGCAGGGATGCAGAAGGGCAACCTTTATGGGGGTGTTTATTGCTTAGAGCATGGAATCCAATTCAACAGTACATCTTTAGTGGCAGCTAAGTGGTATAGTGGATAGAGTGCTGGGCTTGGAATCAAGAAGACCTAAGTTCTCAAGCCTCCAGGACTTTTTGGCAAGTCATTAAGCCACTATGTGCCTCAGTTTCCTTAACTATAAAGTAGGGATATCTATTATATATATATATATATATATATAAATATATCTATAAATGGGACTATCCTATCTCCCAGGATTGTAGTCAGGATCAAATTAGCTGATATTTGTAAAACCCTTAGCATGGTACCTGACACATAGTAGGTTCAATATGTGAGATTTCTACAAATAGAAATGGTAGTTTTTATTGTTATTGTTTCCTAGTGACAGGACTTTGAGGGGTAGTGATGACTCCAATGCCTTCTTTAGTGAGAGAGGGGATAACAAACACATTCCCAGAGCAGTCTTTGTAGACTCAGTCTGCTGTAATAGATATTGTTAGGTCCAGCATGTATCAATAGTTGTTCCCCCAGAGAAACTGATCTCTGGAAAGGAGGCTTCTTCTAATAACTAATCCTAGGGCCATCTTGCTATTGGGAACAACATCACTGATCTCATATTTCCATACACTGTTCGACCAAGGCTTACTGACATTCCATACCTCTGGGGATGGCATAAGCTCAAACTCTACTTACTTGCTGATATAGAGGCTTTCTTTGGACTATGGTAAGAAGTCCAGGCTAGAGTTAACAACCTACCTAGTCCTGTAATAAAGCTGTATGACACTATCTTGACCATCAGAGCACTTGGACTGTGCTCTGGACTGGCGGACGATGAAGCCATCTATAACATCTGCCTCTGGAAGGTAGAAATTGACTGTCCCCCATTCATCAACCTCAAATGATTCATGAATCGGTTTATTTTCTCCACCACTGTGTACCTTGAGGTCCTCTGAGTGTAGACCTTATAGGATTCCACACTAGCCCGGCACGTTATCCAGGAATTCACTTCTCCTTAGTCACCTTTTCACTCATTCTATGCTGAGAAGGTTGATTATGAATAGCATTCAGCAGCCAAAATCATTGGTATCCCACTGGCTTCAAAGTTGGCATCATTGATGAGTTCCCAACTGTGGTGCCTAGTGGTGACCTGCCTAAACTATAGGGTATATGCTAAGAGTGTACGTGCTAAGTAAGCCATTGCAAAAACCTGAACCCATCACAATTATTATCTTATTTATGCCAGGTGGGCAAATTATACACCAGTATGTGGGTGAAAGAAGAAAATGCCAATTATATGCCAGCCACTGTGTTAAGCACTTTACAAATCACAATTCATTTTCATAGCAACCTTTAGAGATAGGCACTAATATTATCCCTTTTTAGAGCTGAGAAAGACAAAGTTTAAGTGATTTGCCCAGGGTCATACAGTGTGTCTAAGGTTGGATTTGAAATATGTTCCAAGTACTGTACTAGGCACTAGTGATAAGACTATAACATTAATACAATCTCACATCTCAAGGAAGTTTCATTGAGAATAGGGAGTTTTGGTCTGAGGAATCTCCTGGATGGTAAGTGGGATTATATTGCCATCTCTCTCTCTCTCTCTCTCTCTCTCTCTCTCTCTCTCTCTCTCTCTCTCTCTCTCTCTCTCTCTCTCTCTCTCTCTCTCTCTCCCTCCCTCCCTCTCTCTCTCTTTCTCTCTCTCTCTCTCTCTCTCCCCCCCTCCCTCCCTCCCTCTTCCTCCTCCTCCTCTCTCTCTCATTCTTTTTCCCACTTTTGACTTTACTGGCACAATACATGTCACATAGTAAGCATTTAATCAATGCTTACTGATAGACTGATGTTGAAATCTACCCACAGTTTCAGAAGGCAGCTTCAGTTAAGCATAGCAGAGCTGATCAATCTCTGATTTATTTGTTTGTTTATTTAGACACTTATCTTCCATCTTACAATCAATAGTAGGTATTGGTTCTAAGGCAAAAGAGTGGTCAGGGCTAGGCAATGGGAGTTAAGTGACTTGCCCAGGGTCTCACAGGTGGGAAGTTTCTGGGGCCTGATTTGAACCTAGGATCTCCCTTCTCTAGACCTGGCTCTCAATCCACCCAACTGCTCCACCCCCCTCCTCCATCCTCTGATTTAGAGAACAGAAGCCTTGGAATCAGATTCTAGTTCTTTCTTTTTCTTCCTAAGTGACCTTAGCCAAGTTAACCTAAGTTTTCTGGTCCTTAGTTTTCCCATCTGTAAAATGTTTGGGGCTGGAGGGGATGCTCTAAAGTATCTTTTTTTTTGGTTTTGTATTTTTTTAAACAGTGTTTGTTCTCTTTCTTTATTTGCTGATGCATTTCCTGGACTTCTAGTCATATTTTGGGGGTTAGCACTTTAGGGTCTAACTTCCTATCTATCGAAGAGGGAAAATTTGGAGAGCTCAGTTAAAAGAATTCTCAAATATATCATGTCAGAGTGTTTTAGGCTTTGCATATCCTAGGGAAGAGTCTACTTCCTTGTGTGACATCTGGCACCAGGTAATGTCAAACCTATCCCAAAATAAACTGAAAACTTAACTTCATGTTCCTCTGTCATCATTTGACCTGCCAGGTCAAATAATGCTGCAGTTCCTGTTTATATGTATTTGTGTTGGATCCCTCAGGAAAATATTTGCAATATCATAGTAATCTTGGCTACCTTGCCAGCAAGGGTTCTTAACCTGGGAGTTGGGGTGGTCTGTGAAATTTTTAGAAAATATTTTACGGGGACAATTGGGTGGCTCAGTGGATGGAGAGCCAGGCCTAGAGATCAGAAATCCTGGGTTCAAATCTGGCCTTAAACACTTCCTAGCTGCATAACCCTGGGCAAGTCACTTCACCCCCTTTGCCTAGCCCTTAACAATCTTCTGCCTTGGAACCAATACACAGTATCAACTCTAAAATGGAAGGTGAGGGTTAAAAAAAAAAGAAAATATTTTGATGAGTTTTTCCATATTATTGACTCCTTGGTAATCCTATTTATTTTTATTTTATACATCAAAAACTATGATTCTGGGACAGGCTTTGTCAGACTGTTGAAGGGTATCCATGACACGAGAAAGGGAAAGGACCCCAGAGGAGATGGATGGTCTGTTGGGCATCTTCCAGATTTAGTCTGTGATCCTAAACTTCTTTAATTGCTTTAGAGATTCGTTTTAAGAGATCTGAGCTTGGTCTTGGGTCTTTCAGGGGATCTTACAAAGCAAACTCATTCACTCATGAATGATTCTCCCAAATCCTCAAGAAGTCAGTCATTCTTCTCTATGAGTGGCATTGGTCTTGACTTCTAGATTCATTCTACAAACATGTCTGAAATGCCTACTGACTATAATGAAGGCACTGGGCTTGGTGTCTAGAGCCCAAAGTGGGAATAAGGCATAGTCCATAAATGGAAAATTAGAGTATGACAAGGGCCATTCTATAAAGTAGAGTCACTGTAAGTTGGTTCTGGTTGACCCTGTAGGTGTCTTGGAGCCATACGCTGATGCAGAGCTAAAAGGAGTTGGAGCCATGTATGATATGGCAAACCCTGAGTAGTGCCTTGGCCCTCCCTGTGACAGCAGTGGTAGGACAGGATACTGTTGGGTTTTTTTAAAGAGCTATCCCAAATTGGAATGGTCTACTCAGATGGTGGTGAGTTCATTCGCCTCCAAGGTCTTCAAGGCAAAGCTGGGTGATCTCACTGGTCACTTATTTTCTAGGGAGACACTTTTGGTTTATGACCTCGATGCCACTGATGTCCCTTCCAGTCTTCTAATTACATGATTACTGGTGGTGTTCTCCCTAATTGTCATTCCTTTACTTGGGGAAATCTGCTGTAAATGGCAAATAATTGGCACCAGAACAGTAAGGTCCTGGATTTAGTCTCTCCAAAAAAGAAAGAGATGAATCTTAGGATTTCTGGTCTTCGTTGTTCCGTACTTGGTCCTTCATTCAGAGTACTGTTTTGTTTCCTCTTGTTTTCTTTATTTTTCTGTTTTAATTTTTTGTTTTACTCCTTCAATACTGCTTACATCAACTTTCTTGTATTCATTGGGTTAAAGTTGTTCAAGTACAATCTTAGAGTCAGTCAAGTGGCAGGTAGGTCTCTAAAAGACCTTTAGGACCTTGTCAAAAAAG
The DNA here is from genome assembly GCF_027887165.1 of Monodelphis domestica. Taxonomy (NCBI): domain Eukaryota; kingdom Metazoa; phylum Chordata; class Mammalia; order Didelphimorphia; family Didelphidae; genus Monodelphis; species Monodelphis domestica. The sequence goes on along the minus strand of NC_077232.1, from coordinate 17,699,275 downwards.
GGTTGAGTGTCACATCCTGGAGCTATCTGTGCCAACTTTTTCTTAAAAGAAATTTCTTAAGGCAAAAGGGCAGCTAGATGATTCATTGAAAAGAGAGCCAGGGTTCAAATCTGGTCTCTGACACTTCCTAGCTGTGTGACCCTAGGGAATCACTTAACCCCAAAGGCTTAGCCCTTACCACTCTGCTTCCTGGGAACTAATAACTTGGCATTGATTCTAAGATATAATAAGGGTTAAAAAAAGAAAAAAAACTATCAATATTTCATGAATTCAAGAGACCAAAGCCTAGGCCATAGATGTAGCTTCTTGGTGGCCTCAGTATAAAAATTACCAGGATACTAGGGGCTGGAGTTCCTCCCTTGGTTTCTGATCAGAGACTTCAAACATGAGGAACAGCATCACAAGAATGATATACTCAGATGGATCAAGGACATATCCTGAATTAATCTCTTCCCTGCTCTAAGTTTCCTTACCCAACTATAATTAAGCAAACCTCCTTTTTTCCACTTCTTGATGGCCAGACTTGCTTTCAAGAATCAGGACCCATAGAGAGTCTTGAAGGTGGAGTAGTTGTCCCCTCAAAGAATCAACTTACAAGTCCGAGTTTAAGGAATAGTTCCAATGGGATGCTTCTGCCTAACTACTGTATAATTGAAAATCTGTTACCCTAAAAAAGAAACTACATTTCCCAGGTGCCCACCGACTTCCTCTCATTACATACTTCCTGTAGACAGAGGATATTAGGCAAGGATGGGGAGGGTCCACCCTTTTTTGCCCCTGTTGACAAGAATGGAAGTGGTGAGTGGGAATTTTGAAATGGCTAATCACCCATGGGCACATGGTCTTTATTTTGTATTCCTTTTATTCCTTTATTTCTAATGATCATTAATAAATCTCCTAAAATATATTTTTATTATTGAGATTTAATTTTTATATTTATGGCAACCAGAAGGGATGAGAAATATTGCTGCCAATCCAGCCTCCTGGGTTGTCCCAGCCATTTGCTCCTGACCTTCTTGATACCAATTGCTACTCCTCCTGCTCCTGTTCTGTGCCCAGTCCCAGCCCCAGTCCCAGTCCTGAGTCCCAACCCTGGTATTTGCCCCTGTTGCTGATCCTTTTGGTGTTGCTCATTGCTGCTGCCAAGAAGCTGGGAGTCCTTGGAGTCCCTCTCCAGGCAACTGGTAAAAAGACCTGGGTGTGCTTTCCCTAGGCAACAATTAGCCTCCACATGGCAGGGGACCTCAGTGTGGGAAGGTAAGAAGGAAGTTACTGTTCTAAACAGGAAGTAAATTACAAGTATGGCATACTCTTTGAAAGAACAGTACCTTGCCTATTTCAAAGATCTTCTATCATTCATGAGTGCATTATTCCTTTCTATTATTTTGCCTGAGATTCAGGGGAGAAATTCATCTCCCTATAATACTTTACCATTTGGGCCTGCCCAGTCTCTAAGATTCATCCAGTTTGGGATTCCTCAAACCCATGTTCTCCCTCACTATGGGAGATACCAGGGAAGGAACTTTAGAGTCTGGAGGTGAAATTTTAAGCCTTTTTTTCAGACTCCATTTTTTAAAAATAAAAGCCTCTGTATCTTACTGTATTTTACTGATTGTCTGCTTTAAGATTTAATTTTCTGGCTTTGAGTTCATATATTAATGTATTCAATACTATTCTGTTACAATGAATCAGTTTAATCTACCGTGTTTCAACTATTGTTATATTCTGTTACCTTTCCCCTATAACTATACTGAACAATATTGAATACCCCCCCAAAAAAAACCCAACTTTTTCTTCCATTTTTTCTTTGTTAATTGTCACATAGAGGATGGATGGACTTCATCAAAACTAGTACAATTGTATATTTAATGAGTTAAGAATCTCAAACTGATTTTAAAGGGTCTTCAGACATGACTTTTGGATTTTTTTTTCCAAGAACTATGACTGATCATTTTGCCTGCCTCTGAGTTATTTGTAACAAGAGGTAAAAGGTCCATTTTAGTAGCTGAAGTGAAGTACAATTATAATCCCCATCTCCTGCATTTGTAAAAATATGAATGAATGGGACATAAAAGTCTCATACCAAAGGAGCTGGGAAGTTGATCCCAGGGCATGGTACCCCTGGATGGCTTCCAAGAGGGAGCATCTCTCATTTGTAACTCTTCAGCTTACTATACCCTTCCACCAGAATGATCTACATCTCCAATCATATCCCCATTGAAACATGTGATAAAGCAGTTGTTTTTCTTCTATGTTTCTACTCCCACACTTCTTCTGAATGTGGATAGTGTTCTTTCTCATAAGTCCCTCAGAATTGTCCTGGATCATTGCTAATAGAAAATTTCAATACTTTCGATTGTGCCACAGTGTATCAGTCTCTATGTATAAGGCCGTCCTGGTTCTGCTCCTTTCACACTGCATCAATTGCTGGAGGTCTTTCCACTTCACATGGAATCCCTCCAGTTCATTATTCCTTTCAGCACAATAATATTCCATCACCATCAGATATGACAATTTGTTCAGCCATTCCCCAATTGAAGGGCATCCCCTCATTTTCCAATTTTTTGCCACCTACAAAGAGGGTAGCTATGGATATTTTTGTACAAGTCTTTTTCCTTATGATCTCTTTGGGTATAAACCCAGCAGTGGTATGGCTGGATTAAAGGGCAGGTGCTGGGAGCCATCAAGCCATGATGCCTTGACAGAGTCATGCGTGATAGTTAAAGAGGCCACAGAGTAGCCCTTGGCAAGATGTGATTGCCCACTCATTCCCCTTTTGTAGTTCCCTTTTGAGAAGTCACTCTCTTATCAATGTCCCTTACCTATGGAATTGACATGATTATTATCCCCCCTATTCTCAGAAGGAATAACGCAAGAGCAAAACACCTGTACCCTAATTCCCCAAAACATCACCAAAAGATCAGACCCTTAAACCCAATTCCAGAAAAACTATCATGGGTTAACTTTTACTTAGGTACATAATTCCCGGCAAAACCGCAGTTACAAGGCAAGCCCAAAACTTTCCCACTCCCAGAAACCTGTTCTTATGAAGCCATCCCACAAATCAATCATAGAGGCCCATACAATAAGTACAAGCACATCAAGCTTCAATATACCTCAGTGACTTGATTACACAAACCAGTAACTCAGGAACTCCCTAGTGAACCCTGAGAAATGATCAGTCTAAATTTGAATTGTGTTCCCAGTACCCCTCAGTCTCAATGATATGATTGTTAAATTGTCTTTTAAGAACTGATGATTAATTATTCCATTTCATTAAAAGTAATAAGTAATTTTTCTTGATTGTTTATAAGCTCAAAACTTCTCACAGGGTAATGAGAAAATTAAGCCACCTGTGACAAAATCATTTATCTTGTGTGCAACTTTATTCTGTCTGTAATCACAATACAAGAATATAGAATGTTAATCAAGTGATTTGTTAAAAGTTAATGTATCACTTTTCCAATTATCTCTCTTTGAACATGTGTGTTAGGTAATGTATTTGTGTGCCAAGAAAATGGGTATAAAAATAAACCCCAGGCCTGGGAATGGTGGAGCAGCTATCAGATGTAAAGCAGTCCCATGGCCGTAATGATTAAGCAGTCTTCTGTTTATTATTTTCTTGACTGAAGAAAAAGCCAGAAGAAAAGGGCCACCATGAAACACAGTGAATCCAAAGAAAGCAAGCTATTCAATGGAATAATTAATCAACAGTTCTTAAAAGACAATTCAACAATCATAGCATTGAGGTTGAGGGGTACTGGGAACACAATTCAAATTTAGACTGATCATTTCTCAGGGTTCACTAGGGAGTTCCTGAGTTACTGGTTTGTGTAATCAAGTCACTGAGGTATATTGAAGCTTGATGTGCTTGTACTTATTGTATGGGCCTCTATGATTGATTTGTGGGATGGCTTCATAAGAACAGGTTTCTGGGAGTGGGAAAGTTTTGGGCTTGCCTTGTAACTGCGGTTTTGCTGGGAATTATGTACCTAAGTAAAAGTTAACCCATGATAGTCTTTTTGGAATTGGGTTTAAGGGTCTGGTCTTTTGGTGATGTTTTGGGGAATTAGGGTACAGGTGTTTTGCTCTTGCGTTATTCCTTCTGAGAATAGGGGGGATAATAATCATGTCAATTCCATAGGTAAGGGACATTGATAAGAGAGGTCATGCAAAGGGGGACTAAGTGGGCAATCACATCTTGCCAAGGGCCACTCTGTGACCTCCTTAGCTACGACACATGACTCGGTCATGGCTTGATGGCTCCTAACAGACAGGCAGTCTTTTTAACACCCTTTGAGCATGGTTCCAAATTGACAGGTCCTCAATATAAAAGAAATGCAAGAATAATCAATACATTTAGTGCTTTGCATAGTGCCTGGCACATAGTAAGCACTTAATAAATATTGACTGATTGATTGACATCACAACCCACACATAAACCTGGGCAACCTTCCTTCCAATAAACTCAGTATTTGTGGGGAGGAAATGAGCACCCATAGACATATCTCCAGGGAACTGGAATGGGGAAAATGTATGGAGTCAGGGTAATTCACAATCCTAGACCACAAGACATGATGGCCTGGGTTCATTCAGGAACATCTACATCACATGAAGCTGCTTTTCTGATGATTTCTCTTCTGGATAAATCCTCTTTTTTTCAACTCTCCTACTAATGAAGAAGGCTCAGTTTCTTTTAATTCACAACCACAGTAAAAAGGTGCTGAGCAAACATTATTTTCTTGTGCTGGAGAATAGCAAAAGATGTCTCTCTGAGCAATCCAGGCAGTTCTTCATTCCCCAGGGTTTCCAGTCTTCCAATCAGCTGTCTGCTAACTGATCAAACTGCAGATAGATCTGGAGTATGGCATTTTTACAGGGTGTAACGGTCCTGTACTGTAAAAAATGAATGACAGGCCTTGATAGGCTTCAGCACCTCCTTTCCTCATCAGCATCCCTTTCCCTGCACCTGTTGAGGCTCAACTGCTCCCTCTGGACTCTGGATCTTTCCTTGGTCGATGACTTTTAAATGTCATGCCGTCTACCTCCATGGCTACATCATGCTCAGACTTGCCTGCCAGGATACCATCAGACATTTGACTCAGTGACTCCTATGTTGAGTCTTTCCAAGATGGTCTGAGTTAGAGGTCCCCCAAATATTTACCTCACACATCTTCAAGGCTCTAGCCATGTTTGCTAAGACATTGCATATGTACCCCAGTGGCATGGACAGGGCTGCTCCATTCCCCCTCACCACCATGCCTGAGGATATTTTCATATGTTCTGCCCCTCTGCCCAACAGACCAATGCTAGTACTTCATCTTTCCACTGTCTGCGGTAATGTGAGGGGCTCACAGATGGTTTGAAGGTATAGTTTGGGCTCACCATCTCTAACAGTTTCACCAGTGCTGCTCTAAGGGCATGCCTAAGGGGCTGGGGGTGCCTTCCTCTAAAGCTCTCAGCCAAAGTCCCTATTCTGGGTGGTTTCTTCAACTTCAACTATTAGCTGCCAGTAACCCACTCTCCAGTTCTATTTGACCAATTAACAACTATTAGATCTGACAAAATGTTTACACAACATTTACTTCAAATTCATAGCAAGAGTAGAAGTAGGGAGCTGGGTGGTTCAGTGGATTGAGAGCCAGGCCTAGAGACAGGAAGTCCTAGGTTCAAATATGGCCTCAGATACTTCCTAGCGGTGGGACCCTGGGCAAGTCACTTGACCCCCATTGCCTAGCCGTTACCACTCTTCTGCCTTGGAGCCAATACACAATATTGACTCCAAGATGGAAGGTAAGAGTTTAAAAAAAGAGTTAAAGTAGGAACATTTCTCCATTATACCTGGGGCAGACTCTTCCATAAACCACCTTGTTCTCTGAGGAGATTGGAATGAAGCTTAATTCAGTTTCTACCTAGCACTGGACCCACCAGATTAACATCCAACTATATACCACAGACATCGGAGGAACTGGCATGTTATGAAGAGTGTCCCTTGCTCTTCAAAGCTTTGAGGCAAGATGAGCTACTAAGTCCCTATGGAGTACTTCTTCTGGCATGAACCTTACTCCAGACTTCCTGGTGCTATGTTCTTGTGACTTTTCAAAGCTCATTGGTCACACTCATCTCTATCACCTATAAGAAAAATAAATAGAGTGACAGAGGTGATAGACCCCTTATTCATGAGATATGTATAAAAGTTAAAATTAAATCTCAATAATAATATTATATTTTAAGAGATTTATTAATGATCAGTAGAAATCAAGGAATAAAGAAGATACAAAATAAAGACCACATGCCCATGGCTGGTTAGTCATTTCAGCCATCGCCACCTTACCACCATACTTGCTGCATCATTGCAAAGGAAGAGCGGGAGCCTCCAAAGCCCACTCCCTTTATCCTCTGTGTATAGGAAGTATGTAATGACAGGAAGTCAGTGGGCTCTTGGGATATGTAGTTCCTTTTTAGGGTAACAGATTTTCAATCATACATATGTCAACCTCATATAGGGAGGGCCAAAGTTCTTTCTCTTTTTTTAAAACTCTCCTTCCATTTTAGAATCAATATCAAGTATTGTTTCTAAGGCAGAAGAGCATTAAGGACTAGGGAATTAGGGTTGAATCACTTGCTCAGGGACACAAGCTAGGAAGTGTCTGAGGCTAGATTTGAACCTAGGACCTCTAATCTCTAGGCCTGGCTCTTAATAAACTGAACCACTTAGCTTCCCCTAATGTCTTCTCTTACAGTATTGTATCATTTCTCTTACTGGAACACAAGCAAGAAGGAAAGGTTCAAATCACAAAAAGGACAGGTGCAGGTTTACTAGATCCTTCTGGATGCATCCCATTCCAGCTGCAAAGCCAGTCAGAAAGGCTCCTCTTTGCCAAGTGGTAAGTAGACCAGAACCTATAATGGAAGGCCTATGCATGTTCCAAAGTCCACAAGAGACTGCATCACCCAAACCCATTGTGTCTACTCACAAGTGCTAGTCTGGCTGGCCAGTATCCAGATGCACATAAACATATATGTGGAGAGCACACAAGAGCAATCATGGGGAAAGGAAGGAGGAAGCAAGCTGATCAGGCTAGACAATGAAACACAAGAGCCAGAAATTTACTTTATTGTAAAGAATGTGAGGAGTTTCCTGATCAGGTACGTAGAGGAAGCAGATAATTAATACCTTCTCCTTGGGGGGGAGATGGAGCAATGAGAGATGGATAGCATCTCTAAGGCATGGTCACACCCCCAGATATAGTTTGTGATACTACCTTCACCACACCAGAAATGTTTCTTCTGCCATCAGTTCTCCCAGTTTCTCAGGATGAGACTAGCAGGAACTACATGTCCCACACTATTTCCTCAAGACAAAAGGCATTTGGCTTCCTCTCCTTCTCCTTCAAGGAATCACCTCCTAGAATAGCTGACATCACATCTCTTTAATCAGAAATTCTTGAAAACTATCACATGGGGCCCTAGTTGATCATCAGTCATCAATCAAAGAAAATTTCTGAAGCACTTACTATTTTCCAGGCACTGTTGACTGTTGCTAAGCTCTGGAGATACAATGAATGACAAAAAACAGTCTGCCCTCAAAGAGATTATATTCTATTGGGAGAGATAATGTGAAATTGTTTGGTTTTGTTTTTTTACATACAAGATACAAAAAAGGTCAAATGTAATTTTAGAAGGGAAAATTCTAACAGCTGTTTGGAGAAGGGGACCAGGAAGTAGCTTTTGATCCACAAGCATTGTGGGAGAGCATGAAACTAGTCTGACTTCTGTGAGGTATACCTGATTGATGTAATTAGAAAATCACCAACAATTTCCTCGTCTTGCAGCATGTCTTTCAGTCACTATTGGCACTTGTCCATTTTCAACAGAAATAATTGCCTAAAAACTGCCTCACCTATACTGATTTCAACATTCCTGCCCATGAACTTCAGTATCAATCATTCTTCTGGAAGGGAATGTGCTGTGCTGATATGGCAACCAGAGTGACTACAGTTGTAGCTGAGGAGTCACTGATTAGAGTACTGTTGAGTAGCTGTAAAATTTTAGAAGTCATTCATCACCAGTGTCATCAAGGCTGAATATGAAACTGAGGAGATTGGATTAGACAATGTCAAAGGCCCCACTGAACTTAAAGTTATCTGGACTAAAGTTCCTTCAGGTTCTACTAATCTGCATTCTTTGATGTAAGGTACCTTTAAATTTTGATATTCTATGTTCATAGGATCATAGATTTGTAGCTAGAGGCCCTTGAGTCCAACTCCTTCATTTTGCATATGAGAAAATTGAGACACAGAGCAATTAAGTGAATTCCTAAGGTCACAAAGCTAAGAAGCACCTGAGGCAGGTTTTCAGTGCAGGTCTTCCTGACTGTGTCCTATCTACCTCATGGAAAAGGCATTTAGGGACTTCTATGTTTTGAGATCCTTTTCTACTCTGATGTTTTCTGTTCTTTTTCTATGGTACCTATTGGGGAATACAAAAAGAGGCAAGTGACAGTTCCTGCCCACAGAGAGTTCAGGTTCTGATGAGGAGAAGCAATTATGTGTAAACAAGCTACAAAAAAGAAATTATTAACAGAGGGAAGATACTAGAACTAAGAAGGGATGGGAAAGGTTTCCTGTACATGATGAGATTTTAGCTGAGGTTCAAAGGAAGCCAGAAAAAAAATTAGGAGAGATGAAGAGAGAGAGAGAATTCTGAGCATGGACAGAAAGAGAATATGCTCAGAGCTGAGAGATCTCTTCTTCAAGAGATAGCAATGTTGGTGTTCCTGGATCAAAGAGTACCTGGTGGAGAGTAAGGTGCAGGAAAATTGGAAAAGTGGGAAGGGGCCAAGTTATAAAGGACTTTGAATGCCAAACAGAGGTTTTTTTGTGTTTTATTTTGAAGGTAACAGAGAACAAGTGGAGTTTATTGAGAAGGGAGATGACATAATTAGACCTAGGATTAAGGAAAATCACTTTAGTGGTTGAAATGGAAGATGGATTGAAGTGAGAAGAGACTTGAGACAAACCAATCCACTAGTAGGCTATTATAATCAAGAGCCTGTATTAAAGTGGCAGTAATGTTAAAGGAGAAAAGGTGGTGTCTTTGAGAGATCAATAAACCTTGGAAAAAGATTGGATATGAGGAGGATGAGAGATAGTGAAGATATCAAAATAATATCTAGGTTTTGAGCTTGCAGTACTGGAAAGATGATCTTTCCCTCTAAAATAATAAGGAAGGCTGGATCACTGAGAGGTGGGAAGATGGCAGAGTAGGGCATGAGCCTACCTCATTCTTCAAATCCCCCCCCAACAGTAAAAAATAATGCTTGAAAATCAATTCTAAGAGCAGCAGAAATAGATAAGAGTCAGGAATAGAGCCAAGCTGCCTGAGGCAACTTGGGAGGATCTGCCTGGTCAGAGCCTCACCTGATTGAAACTGGAAGCACAAATACTCCCAAGCAACTCTTAAGGATGGAAGTCTTACCTTGTCTGCTTAATGGCTTAATAGCTTAACATGGGAGCCTGTACCCAATGACAGATAACAACAAAAGTTAACCAACAATAAGCCCTGGGCTATAGCCTCACCCATAGCTTTGGGGCTAATAGATGACCTTGGAAGGAGTTCAGGTCCCTGGTATGCTGACCAGATACCTCTCTTTCCCTGAGTGTGGCTTCAGGAGAGGAGAAGTGAGGTGAGTACACACTGGTGAGTATGGTGGCTGAGAGATGAGCTTGTGCTTGAGGAGAGTTGGAGCCCACAGGGAGTGGAATTGTCTGCCTATCGTAGCAGAACTTGAAGAGAAAGGCAGGGCTGGTTGGAGCACCTGGGGTCAATCACAGACTGGGGTGAGGCAGGGAAATCAGGGACTCTACCTGGCCCTGGATCATAGAAATTGGAAGAATTAACCAGGGCTCAGGAAACAACAAGATAAAAACCTTGATACCTTAGATATTATCCCCTATCACCCTGGACTCTAGCATAAAGCTAACAATTAAACCTATGGGCCTCTAAATATTTAAACATAATGAGTAAGCAAAAGAGAGCAAACCCAATAGATAGTTACTATGTAATTAGAATTTTTCCCCCAGTACTCTCTTTCCCAGCTTCCTATTTTTGTTCTCACATTATGTGCCTATACTTTGAAGATAAAGTTGTGGATGTAACTCCACCCTCTCTCTATTCCCTTGGAGGCAGTCCAGTGAAACAATGGCTGAGAGCCAGGTGGCAGTCAGTTAGTTTAGATTAGTTTTTAATCTGCTTTCTTTATCTTTAGTGATCATTATTAAAACTCTATGGAAAAAAACCTGGAGTTATCATTATTGATACTAATTTAAATTTTACATTTTTGGCAACTACTATCAGAAAAAGAATTCTCAATTTTTTAAAGAAAGCCTTTGGGTAAAGGATAGGTAACAGATAAATTTTGCTCTTGCTGATAAACTACTTTTTGCAGTTCTTTTTTTTGGGGGGGGGGGAGGTGTTGGCCTGCCACCCTGCCCTGGGGCTCCTAGCCAAAAGGGATAAGCCACTTCCCACCACTTCTGCTGTCAGAAAGCTACTGCAATCAAAACCCAATTGCCTGAGGGTTCAAGAACCCTTTAGAAGTACCTTGTTTTTCCTGCACAGAATGTTGAGATCTAAATCCCCCTTTCCCTTAAATTGATAAGAGCTGAATAGCCTTGCTTGTTGTGGCTTCCCAAACCAAGTGTTTGTTTTTGTTTTTTGTTTTGTTAGCAACAATTAGCAAGTCACTGGAAATTTAATAGGCACTCCCTGCCCAGTGCCTCAAAGGCCTAGCACCCCCAGGCTCCCAACCTTGGAAGTACTGTGGCCACTGGTTTTACCCCTGGGGGGTGGTGGAAGGGATGAAACTCTTCTACCAAACATTCCTTATTGTGAATTTTAAAACTATTCCACCCTAATCAGACCATTCTTTAGAAGATTTGATTTAGCTATTTCCTGATCAATAACAATAGAGATACTTGGAATAACAGAATCAGGTCTTAGAAACTCTACATTTCTCCTCCCTTTTTAGCTTAACAAGATTTGGAAGGTCTGCATCAAACTCAAGATTTAATTATCTAAGGAATGGCCTTCAACAAACATGTGCAGAAAAAAAGGACAGACCTCTGGGCTGTCCTAAGTCAAGCTAAGTTCTCATAGGTACAGATGAGATGCAGAAAAGTGATGTAAAAATGTCTATATGAGGCACTTCACTTCCTGTCTCTTCCTCTTTCCCTGGAGAGGCGGCTCTGGCTGGCAGCATGCTAGGCATTCTGACATCTTGCGAGTGGTGGCAGTTAGTTGTCTGGGTTTTGGTGGTGAGTTTTGTCCTTGACCTGATTCAGGTTCAGACATCTCAACTGAGCCCCTTTTGGAGTTCAGGTTGATTCCTTCTTCCATCACACTCCAAACCCTTACTTTCTACATCTTCTAATCTTCCTGCCCAGTACCAGCCAGGTGGGGGGAGAAATCCTTCACCCTTTCCTTCTCCCTTCTTCTTAATCTTCTCCAGTATATCAATTAAATCACCATAAAAATTCCAGCTGACTTGGGTATTTTATTATTTGGGATTTTTCTTGGCCATCACTTAAATTTAGATTATTTTCAGTTTCAACCATAATTTCTCCCTTTACATTATGAAGCTCTTACCCCTATCCAGTACATACTAGGGGTAGTGCCACCTACAGATAGGAAGTATATTTGCAACCAATTTAATAATTAGATTTAAAAGCATGGCCCAATCTATGAAAGAGCAGTGCATTATCAAGCTCATGTAGCTCACAGATTTAGAAAGTCTTTTCTTGCTGCCATTCCTGGAAGTGCTTGTACCAATGGGATACCTTGTAATTTATCCATCCCTCACCAAGAAAAAAACAACAAAAAGATAACTTGAGTAATCTCAAGATGCAGAAGGGCAATTTATCTCCCCATAGCATCCAATATGGGATTCATTCACACTATAATCAGTATGGAAATCCCCTTCAATATGGGGAACCACAGAGGCATGACCAAAGGAATCTAGATGGATAATGATACTTGGGAGGGGAAAGAACCTCATAGAATCTGGAGGTGAATTTTAAGCCTTTTCAGACTCCGTTGCCCTATTAATGTTAACTTTTTCAGTTTGTTCCCCTTCCATAGTGAAGAAGTTTCTCTAACACAATTTTAAATACAAGTTGTACATAAAGAACTTCCTAGCGAAACCACTCTAACAACTATCTAAAAGGGAGAAAAGGATTCTTGGAATCATTCCTCCACATGAAAACCTCCTACTGACACTGATTGCCTGTATCCTGCCACACATTATATTTGCTGATTGTTTACTTTAAAATTCAATTTTGAAGTTCACATATTAATCTAATCTAATATATTCCATTACACTATGTCATTTTCAGTTACTGTGTTTCATCCATTAGCTATATGTTCTGTTACATTGTCTTTATTTGTACCCTTCCCCTATGACTGGGCTGGAGAAAATACCATTATAAAAGTCCATAAACAACTTAGACTAACCCTTTTCCATGGAAAAATCATAGGTCTTTATGGATGCTGGGTTTGTCACCAGATCCATCGAGGTCACATGTTATCTTAATGACATTTTGTTCCTTTTTGCCTTTGTTAATTGTTACATAGATGATGATCAAACTAGTTACAACCTGTATCAGTAACCTTTAGAGAATTTAATGAGCAAAAAAAAAATCAATTTATTTTAACAGATCTTCAGAAGTGATTTTCAGATATCTAGGAACCCTACTACCTCTGATTGATCATTTGCCTACTTTTGAGTTGCTTGTAACAAGAGGTAAGGGTCCATTTAGTAGTTGAAGGGAAGTACAACAGCACTATTGTATTCCCCACCTCCATATTTATAAAAATGTAATGGATGAGACATCAGAAGTGATTTTTCACTATTGTATTCCTCATCTCCACATTACAATGGATGAGACATATAAATACATGCCTTTTACATTTGTTACAGTCTCATACCAGAGAAGGAAGGAATTCCCAAGGGGCTTGGTTACCTATAGATAGGGTTTTTGTTTGTTTTGTTTTGTTTTGTTTTTGTAACTCTTCAGTTTACTCTACCCTTTTACCAAATGATCTAGATTCTTGGTGACATTTTTAGATCCACAAAGTTCTTCATCAGTAGTACTAAGGTTTTTCTGGGCTCTCCTGACAAATTTTGGAATGATGGCAGTAATAGTCTTTGTTAGAAATATCTCAGCTAAAGTTGACAGATTGGCTAGATCTGGAAAACTTGTGACAAGTATCTATGAGCTTCATAGGTTTTTAAAATGTCACACAGCAAGTGGCTATAGAGACTCATGTGAATCCTGATGATAGTGGGTTTGTTTTCTATTGTCATTAAATGGACTTTTGTGATTTGGGGGATCTGGGTACTTCTTTGAATGTGCATTAGCTGTTGTACTACTGTTTTTAAAAGCTGTTACTTGGTAAAAATCATGTGCACTCACATTGTGGATCATGGCCAAGTCAAAAAGGAAATGGATCTCATTTTTGTATTGTGCCTCAACTTGGCTGATACCTTTTCATGGAATGTGAACTACATGTTTTTGATTTAAACATTTATTATTGATTTTCCTTGTATGTGCACTAGAATATCTAAGTTTTTTTCTCTCATTTTTTTGATACTTGAAGCACATGTTAACACTATTAATAGTTTTTTTTGATTTTGCATTAGGATAAGTTTAAAATGTCCATTAGCTCTAATATTGATGCATACCCAAAAGCTCTAGATTATAGAAACTAGCCATTGATTGTTAAATATTATGGGACTTTGATTAATGTGTGTCTGATTCCAGGATAAGGGATAACAAAAGAGTCACTGAACAGTGAGTAGGAGCACAAAGTTGAGGAGATCAACCAATCCCGGTGGGATTAATGAGATTCTGAGCCAAGACAGGAAACTTGAATTTATTTTGGGGTTTGAGGAAGCAATTATTTGACACCCTTGGACTCAGGATTCCCTTGTGCCAGATCCAGACTCTTCTACCAAGTACCTCAGTTTGGCTGCAATTTTGGCTCCCCTATCCCTTAGAGCAAAGGTAAAATCAGACCTGGAAATGATATTTCCCTCCTGCTTCAAAATCGAGTCCTTTTTCTCTCTCTTTCATACTATGGCAATTTTCCATAGTCTTGGTTGTTGATTGAGAAAGTGTATAATTGCTATTATAGGCTTGTGGGACACAAATCAATTTAATTGGGCCCTGATTCAAAGACCTATCATGGGCTTATTCTTCATTACTTAGAATTTTTACATTTAAGACTTTGATATCTTATGTTTCATCCAGAAGTTGCTTTTTTCTCTTTTATTTTTTTAAATGTTTTTTTACTTTCTTTTTTTACTTTCTTTTTCCAATTAATTCATATACCTTATAACTCATCCATGTGTTGGCCAATGCCCTCCTCAGGGGGGGGGTCTGTACTATTATCATAAAATTCTAGATTTATAAGTTTTTTTCTTGTTTGATAGTAATTTTAGGATAAGAAGCTTGCTACCTTCCTGAATCAAGAAAGTGCACTGTTTGGAGAAGGTTCCATAAAGAAGTCGGCAGAAACCACACACTACATCAAAAGATCCAGAATGAACTTTGGGATATAGTGGATTGAACTGTGGAAGGTTGAATACATTTACTCTGAATGTAAACTCTTATGCCAAAGGGAATTGCTCTCTAGCTTTTAGTCAATATGCCTAGCAATCATTGATTTTGTTATCTTTCTCTTTTATTTCCCTCTTGTCCCCAAATTATTGTAATTTCCTCTTAGAAAGTGCAATATTGTATGTACCTTTAGTTAGAGATCTTTAGAGATATAAGTTGGTTATGTTTAATGATTCATTGGGGAAAATGGGCATGTAAATTTCACTGTCCCGTGACATTTTTCTAAGCTAAATATATAATAGATAGTCTGGGAAGATTTAGTTGGGTTCGGGACAGTGAAGATTTCTACATGCTCATTTCCCAATGGAATCACAGGAGGGATTGTGTAATTAGAATTTTCTCCCCAGAAATCTCTTTACCAGGTTCAATTTTTGTTCTCACATTATGTGATTATGCTTTGAAGATAAAGTTGTGGGTGTAACTCCATTCTCTCTATATATTCCCTTAGAGAAAGCCAGATGGGACCATGGCTGAGAGCCAGGAGGTGGTGGTCAGTTCAGTTAGATAGACTTTAATCTGCTTTCTCTGACTTCAGTGATCATTAATAAAACTCTATGGGAAATAAGAACCTGGAGTTATTGTTACTGATATTAATTTAAATTTTATACTACTTTGAGGCCAGAGAAGACAAGAGTTCAAATTCAGGAAGTGACCTACTTCTAAAATATCAAATAAAAATGTCAAATGGTCACAAGCCCAAAAAGAGTTTTTTGAAGAACTTAAAAAAGAATTCAAAAACAAAATGAGAGATATTGAGATGAAAATTAGAAGAAAAAAAGAGCAATACAAGAAAAACAAGCAAATTATGAAATGCCCCCCAATTGGAAAAAGAGATCCAAAAACTTGTAAGGAAAGATGCAAGAGTGAGAGATGGAATTTTGCAAGAGGAACTTGAGTGAGATGAAAGCAAGGCATCCTGGGAGAGGAGGAGAGACCTGGGAGAAATCTGTATGGAATTCGTGGCTTTTTGAGCTGGGACCTCAACCTAGCAGGAGGTGATTTCCTTGCTGACGACCTCACCAAGAACCATAGGGAGACAGCTGTTTAATGTTCAAAGTTTCTTCTGTCTAATGATATCACCAGTCTGATACCTCAAGAAACATCACAAAAGAGGATCATACCCCTCTAATCAAGGGAGTTGTGGACTCACTGTCAAGGAGAGTTCAGCTCCCCCCTGCCCTGGCAGCTCTCTTGCACCTGTTCTGTCATTTTTCTAAGCTAAATATATAATAGATAGTCTGGGAAGATTTATTGGGTTCAGGACAGTGAAATTCAGGCCAGCTATACAGCTACTTGAGAGAAAGACTGTGGTTAGGAAATAAATTAGGGTCACTGAATCCCTCTTTCCATCTCCCCTACCTGCTTTTTATTTAAGTCATTAAACCTTTGTTTTGCAGTCAGATTTTCTACCAAGTGACTTAGTTTGGGGACCTTTGAAAAGATATCTGAAACCAACTTTAACAGGGAGCAATCAAAACCTTCCCCCACTGAAGCAAGGTCATTGGGGAGGCTTCTCTCCAGATCCTCTCCATGCCAGTGAATATGAGGTTACCCCTGGGTCTATTTGATAGGAGAAATCTTCCTTCAACTCTTCATCACCCTTTCACATCAGGGAATTTCTCTATTACCTGTGCAGCACCTCTGAACAGCCTTGCTCAGGGGAGGTGAGAAGAGAGTAGGAGCCAACTCATCTAGGTTCCTATCTCTTCCAACACCCTGTTACCTTCCAAATAAACTCTCTTTTGAACTCCACTAAAGTGTCATCAAATATAGTGCTTTATTACAAACTCATAAAAGAATATACTATATAAAAGAATATAATTGGACAAATGAAAACTAATGACTTCTTAAGGCAAAAAAAAAATGAAGCAAAATCGAAAGAATAAAAAAAATAGAAAAGAACACAAAGTATTTTATTATAAAAACAACTGACCTGGAAAACAGATCAAGGAAAGACAGTACAAGAATTGTCAGACTAACAGAAAGTTATGATGAAAAAAAAGACTTTAGATACATACTCATTATTAAAGAATATTGTCTAGAAGTTTTAGAACTAGAAGGTAAAAGAGAAATAGAAAGAATCTAACAATCACCTTCAAAAATATATACCAAAATGAAAATGTGCAGAAACATTAAGGCTAAGTTCTATAGCACCCAAGTTAAGGAGAAAATACTATAAGCAACAACAACAAATTAAGTACTATTATTTAATTGATAGACCTTTAGCATATTGTCCATTTGAGAGTCTACAGATTGATTACATCAGCATGCCAAAAGCTGGAAGATACAAGTTTTGCTTGGTAATTGTTGATAGATTGACCAAATGACCTGAAGTTTTTCCAACAAATACAAATACAGCTAACTGTGGTGAAAGTGTTGATTAAGGAAATTATATCTAGATTTGGAGTACCACTAACGATAGACTCTGATAAGGGGTCACATTTTACTCAAGACATCCTGAAAAAAGTCTATGAGAATCTAGGAATAGTACCAAATATCATGTTCCTTATCACCCACAAAATTCAGGGCAAGAAGAGCATATAAACAGGGAACTAAAGACTATGGTGGGGAAGATATGTGCTGAAACTCTTCTCAAATAGCCAGAGATTCTTCTCATCGCTTTGTTTTACCTATATCGAAGACAAAGAGAAGATTTATATATATCATCCTATGAAATGTTCTTTGGACATGCTCCACTACAGGCAAAAACGTATAAGACAGTCTATACATCTCTTTTGGGAGGAGATTGTCAGTTTGATTCTTACTTAAGTGCTTTACAATAAAGACTAAAAGAATTATATGATATGAGAGTATTAATTCAAACTGGTCCTTTGGTTTATTCTCTGTATAATTACAAACCAGGAGATATGGTATATGTCAAAATTTTTGCTAAAACATCAGCAGCACAAGAAAGTTGGTTAGATCCTTATACTATTGTATTAGTCTCTTCATATTCAGTAAAAGTTTTGGGTAGAGGTTGTAATAGATGATATTTTGAGGGTGTATATTGATGGATACTAGTTAACTAATTATCTTCTTTTTGCCTACCCTCCTCCCTTTATGCCTCCCTTCCTCCCCCTTCCAATCTCCCTTCCTCCCCTCTTCTTCCCTTTAGTTTCCCCTTCCCCCTTCTTCTTCAGCCTCCTTCTAAGTCACTCAGGGTGAGCTATGATGCTTCAGAGGAAATACTCTTTTCTCTTCTTTAACTCAAGTAAGGATTTATTGGGGGAAAACAAGAAAGGTGGAGGATAAGGTAAGAGGGATGGGGTTTTCCTATTATCTATAATAATTTCCTCTTATCTATAATAAGTGTTAGATTGGAAGATATTGAGAGAAATGGCAATTCAGTATAGCATGAAACAGAGCCAGTCAGAGAGTCTTCTTCTGCCTTCAAATCAGCCAGGTCACCTCCAACTTGATTATCACAAGTTCCAGAGATAAAACTAATTTCTTTAGGATCACCAACATCAGCCAGAAAGCCAAAGCCTTTATTCAGGTCACTACTATCAGCTCCCAAAGACCAGAAAAAAGTCCAGCAGTTGGCTTGGCTCCAAACTGCTTTTCCTGGTAACATTCCAAATGGAATCTTCATTTGACTGACAGCTGATCCATCTCCAGCATGCATGCCTTGTAAATTCTCTCCTCCACAAGGTACGAAGGGTACAAATCATCAAAGAAGAAGAAAATGAAGAGATTGCAAAATGTTAAAATCATCAGTCAAATTAATTCTGCAGTCAAAAAGATCAGTAAGGAGAGGACCATTCCTGCAGAAGAGGATAGAAGAGGACAATGCAGATGAAGAGGAGAATTCAGGAATTAATGGACAGTGTTAAAAGACTGAAAACTTATAAATTTAAAAATTGAGAAATTTACAATGAAGATTACAAGATTAATGGACTAATGAATTAATCCTTTAGGGTAATGTATTATAGTACAAAATAGCATGGCACTTATTCACTTACAAACACAAATATATTTACTACTATAGAATTGCAGAAGAATAATTATTCAAGAAGGAGGAGAGAAGAGAAAGAAAGATCCAAAATAGGGGTAAGTATATTGCATACAACAGTAACATGAAACTAACATAACAGTAACACTGACATTAAAATAGTAAAACAACATTACATAGCAAAAATAACAACATAAAACATAAACACAAAACATAAACATGGTTAGGTTATATTGAATCACTACTTAAATGAGTGAAACAATGAATAGTTAGGGTACTAACAGTGTTTTAATTAGCTATAGAAATTTTAGTTACTAACAAAATGTAGTTAGATATTTAGATTTAGTTTAAGTATAGATATCTAGTTAGACAGAAGAATTTTAAAGATAGGGCTTCGTTAGGAAGGATTAAGTAGATAAGAAAATTAGATACTGACTTACACTACATCATACATTACACAACACAAACAACATATAACATCACATATCAAACAAAATTGCAAACAAATATGTAAATATATGTAAAAAGAGTGTATAATAGAACTGTAAATTAATTGTATTGTAGCACATTTTATGTATATATATGAAGTATACATAATTATATATATGTACATATGTATAGCATGCATGCATATATTATATGTATGTACTATATGTATATATGTAAATTATGTAAATAGCTCACTTATATCTATTGTTACATATATTTGCATTAGTGAGTTTAATGTTTGGTTTGACTTTCAGTGTAAAACTTATGCAATGTTGTGTTTATTGTAATTTTCAATTTTTTTTCTCTAAGTTTAATGTTAATGTACTATAATAATAGTGCAATATTTTGTATTAGCTGACAAGAGTATTTTGAGTTTGATGTTTGCATGCATGATGTTTGCATGGGGTGTATGGGGTGCTCAGGGAGGGGTAGTATCTCTGGTATGGAGGGCTTGTTGTGCCCTCCTAGGGCAGCTCTCCAGCCTCTGACCCCCACCTGACACCCAGCTCTCACTTGTGACTCCCAGTAGCTGCTAGCATGAGGCAGCAGCCACACCCCAGGCAATGGCTTCGACAGGCTGGCTAAACCTTGTGAGCGTAGCCATCGTCGACCCTTGGTGAACCAGGGCTTTGCTCACCCAGCATGTGAAGACTGCTTCGGCGGAACAGGCAGAAGAAACCAATAAGAAGGTTCAACGGCTGAGATGGCGATGCAGCAAAGCACTGTAGAGTTATTAGGGCATGTAGGACAACACGGCCATCCAATATAGTTGAGGAAGTCTCCAGACGTAACAATTTTTTGTGCCAATGGACCCAGGCTTCCAACGCCGAGAGAGTGGGACTGTCTCTGTGCATTGACTTATCCACTTAAATCTCTTTCATGCACAAGTATCTTTGTGCACACTCATCTATCCTAACCCCATTACCCTATTCAAGACTTGCGGAAATGGGGGAATGGTGACACAGCAGGTGGAGGTGACCACTGGCAGTTGTAGTCATGATCCTGCACATAGGCGGTCCATGGACCAGTGATCGCTCAGCCCTGTAGGGCAGCAGGGACGTTCAGCAGCATCCTGGGGGACTGAGCAGCCCTCTCTAGGATAGCACTGCTCACCCTAATCAAGGGAGGGGACTAGAAAAGGTGTCCCAAACATTGCCTGCCCTACAAACACCCGGTCAGTACACCACAGCAGGCAGGTCATCCCTTTAAGCGGTCGAAATCAAAGGAAACAAAATACAAAGAAACTCCTACTAGGAGCATGGAATATCAGAACATTACTTGATAGAGAGAATACCCCAAAACCTGAGAAAAGAACAGCTCTAATCGATAAAGAACTGGCGATATAACATTGACATCGCAGCTTTAAGCAAAACACACTTACCAGAAGAGGGATCACTTAGCGAACCCACCACTGGATACACCTTCTTCTGGAAAGGTAGAGTCACAAATGAAGACAGAATCCATGGTGTTGGCCTGGCTATCAAGACCAGTTTGCTCAAACAGCTGCCAGACTTGCCTGTGGGCATCAGTGAGAGGCTCATGAAGATCTGTTTGCCTCTCAGCAAAGACTGGTATGCCACAATCATCAGTGCATATGCCCCAACACTGACCAGCACAGAGGAGACCATCAAGCAGTTCTACTCTGACCTGAGTGCCGTCCTGCACTCAGTGCCCACCAATGACAAGCTGATATTACTGGGAGACTTCAATGCCCACATTGGCTAGGACCATGAAAGATGGAAAGGAGTGCTTGGCAAACACGGCGTTGGCAAAATGAACAACAACGGCCTACTGCTACTTGGCAAATGCTCAGAGTTCGAACTCACCATCACGAACACAGTGTTCAGAATGGCGAACAAATATAAAACAACGTGGATGCACCCACGATCAAAACAGTGGCATCTCATTGACTACATCATTGTACGCTGGCGAGACATCCAGGATGTAAAGATCACTAGAGTCATGAGAGGAGCTGAATGCTGGACAGACCACCAATTGGTTAGAGAGACTCTTCAAATGCGCATTTCGCCTCGCCATCCAAAACATGCCCAGACAGTTTGTGCATTTTACAATGTGAGTCATCTTAGAGATCCATCTTATTTGCAAACATTCCAGTCCTGCCTGGACGACAAGCTATCTGCCAAGGGACCACTCACCAAAAGCTCAACCAAGAAATGGAACCAGTTCAGAGACACAGTGAAGGAAACATCAAAGGCAGTCCTAGGCCACAAACAGCGCAACCACCAGGACTGTTTTGATGAGAACAACACTGCTATTGAAGACCTATTGAGCAAAAAGAACAAAGCCTTTATGGAGTGGCAAAATAACTCAAACTCTGCTCCTAAAAAGGACAGATTCAAGTCTCTCCAAGCCACAGCACAGTGTGAGATCAGGAAGATGCAAGACCGATGGTAAGGGAAAAAGGCAGAAGAAATTCAGCATTTTGCTGATACGAAAAACTACAAACATTTTCAGTGCCCTCAAGACTGTCTAGAGGCCATTAAAACCTAACACCACTCCCTTGCTATCCTCTGATGGTGACACTCTCATAAAAGATAAAAAAGGCATCAGCAACAGGTGGAAAGAACATTTCAGTCAGCTTCTCAACTGACCCTCTTCAGTCGACCAAAGTGCCCTTGACCAGATCCCCCAAAACTGTACCATTGAACAACTTGATATCCCTCCTTCAATAGAGGAAGTCCAAAAAGCCATTAAACAAATGAGTGCAGGCAAGGCACCCAGTAAAGATGGGATCCCAACCGAGGTGTACAAGGCCTTAAATGGAAAGGCACTTCAGGCATTCCACATAGTGCTGACCAGCATATGGAAAGAGGAAGACATGCCCCCAGAACTGAGAGATACCTCCATCATAGCACTATAAAAGATCAAAGGCTCACGAGCAGCCTGTGACAACTACAGAGGCATCTCACTACTCTTCACTCCTGAAAGATCCTCGCCCGTGTTATACTTAACAGACTCCTGTCATCTGTTTCAGAGCAGAACCTGCCTGAATCACAACGTGACTTCCAACCAGATCGCAGCACCATCGACATGGTCTTCACGGTGAGGCAAATGCAGGAAAAATGCCTTGAGCAGAACCTAAGTCTCTACATTGTCTTCATAGACCTGACAAAGGCATTCGACACAGTGAACAGGGATATATTGTGGGTGATCCTCAGCAAGCTTGGTTGCCCAGCAAAATTCATCAAACTGATCCAGCTCTTTCATGTCGACATGACAGGGGAAGTCCTATCTGGTGGAGAGACTTCCGATCTCTTCAACATCTCCAATGGCGTGAATCAAGGCTGTGTCCTCGCTCCGGTACTATTCAACCTATTCTTCACCCAAGTATTACGACATGCTGTGATGGATCTAGACCTGGGTATCTATATCAAATACCGGCTGGATGGCTCACTGTTCGAACTTCGCCACCTAACTGCAAAAACAAAGACAACAGAGAGACTCATCCTGGAAGCTCTCTTCACAGATGACTGTGCTCTCATGGCCCACCAAGAAAATCATCTCCAAACCATTGTGGACAGGTTCTCCACCGCAACAAAACTATTTGGCCTGACTATCAGAATCAGCAAAACTGAGGTGCTGTTCCAACCTGCACCAGGGAGGCCAACGAACCAGCCGTGCATTACAATTGACGGCACGCAGCTTTCTAACATCAATACTTTCAAGTACCTGGGTAGCACCATCGCCAATAACGGGTCGCTAGACAACAAGATCAATGCCAGGATCCAAAAGGCCAGCCAGGCATTCAGGTGGCTGCACTCCAAAGTCCTCCAACACAGAGGTGTAAGCACTGCAATGAAGCTCAAAGTGTATAACACAGTGGTCCTCAGCTCCCTTCTGTATGGTTGCGAGACATGAACACTGTACCGGAAGCACATGAAGCAGTTGGAGCAGTTCCACCAACACTCCCTCTGGTCAATCATGAGGATCCGATGGCAGGACCGTATCACCAACCAGAAAGTCCTCAATAGAGCAAACTCCACCAGCATCGAAGTAATGGTCCTCAAAACCCAGCTATGGGTCTTCCGGTCAAAATGGCAGCTTAGAGAAAGCTAACGTTCAGATCTCCAGAAACCCTTCCCTACCGAACTCAAACTATATGCTCCTAGGGCACCGCAATTCAAAACGATCAACAGCATAGACCCCGGGAATCCTCCTCCTGGACCTGGATCAAACGGTACCCCCCCCCAAAGCCAGAACCCGAGATCACTCGGACCTAAGGGGTAGGCAGAAAGAAGGTCCCAGGACCCATCCCCCCCAACCCAGAGCTCCCAGTCCAAGGCAGCAGAGGGAACCTCAGAGCTTCAGGGCCAGCTATTCTGAAGGCCTCTTCCTGAAAACAACCTGACTCAGTCACGGGGGCACCCAGACAGCAGGGAAACAGAGAGAGACGAGGGGAGCTTGTAACCCCCTGGCTGGATCCTTCCATCTGAGTCTCATGGAAGGTCCCTGCCTCAGGGCATACTCAGTTCAACCCAGGGAAAGCTAATCCTATCAGGAGCTGCAGCCCCTCCCCCATCAAAGTGCTGGGTCTCCTGGCCGGCTAAGGCACAGAAACAAACACCCAGCAGAAAGGGTCGAGCCAGGCTCAGAGCGTGGAAGTAAGGCAACAGAGAAGCATCGGGAGGGAACCGAGGAGGGCAGTAACATGGAAGCACCAGCAATTCCTGGCTTCCCCAGGAAGACAAAACAACAACTGCATAGAACGGACAATCTGCCTAGGGCTAAAACCTCTGAACACCAGACAGAGATAAGAAAAGCTAATCCTCCCCACTCAGATAGATATGGCAAACTCCACAGAAGCACAAAAGCCCCAAATTTCCAAGAAAAACAAGAAGAAAGGGGCAACTTTGGACACGTTTTATGGAGCAAAAATACAAAATACAGAGGAGATAGAAGAGGAAACACAAGCAAATGCTCCGAAACCTTCCAAAGGAAATGGAAACTCTCCATAAACCCATGAAGAATTTGAATCAGAAAGGATCAAAAAGATGGAAGCCCTCTGGGAGGAAAAGTGGGAAATAATGCAAAAGAAATTCACACATCTACAAAACCAGTTTGACCAAAGTGAAAAGGAAAACCAGGCTTTAAAGGCCAGAATCAGGCAACTCGAAGACAATGAGCAAGAATTAATAAAGCAAAGCCAAAAGACCAAAAATTAGAAGAGAACATAAAATATCTCACTGACAAGGTGACAGACTTGGAAAATAGAGGAAGAAGAGATAATTTAAGAATAATTGGACTTCCAGAAAAGCCAGAAGTAAACAGCAAACTCGACATTGTAATACAAGATATAATCAAAGAAAACTGCCCAGAGATCCTAGAACAAGGGGGCAATACAGCCTCTGACAGAGCTCACAGAACAGCCTCTACACTAAATCCCCAAAAGACAACTCCGAGGAATGTAATTGCCAAATTCCAAAGCTTTCAAACAAAAGAAAAAATCCTACAAGAAGCCAGAAAAAGACAATTTAGATATAAAGGAATGCCAATCAGGGTCACACAAGACCTTGCAAGTTCCACTCTGAATGATCGTAAGGCATGGAACATGATTTTCAGAAAGGCAAGAGAGCTGGGTCTTCAACCAAGAATCAGCTATCCAGCAAAACTGACTATATATTTCCAAGGGAAAGTATGGGCATTCAACAAAATAGAAGATTTCCAAGTTTTTGCAAAGAAAAGACCAGAGCTCTGTGGAAAGTTTGATATCGAAAAACAAAGAGCATGGAATACCTGAAAAGGTAAATATGAAGGAAAGGGAAAAGGAGAAAAATGTTATCTTTTTCTTTTACTCAAACTCTCTTCTATAAGGACTACATTTATATCAATCTATGTATACTAACATGTGGGGGAAATGTAATGTGTAAATAGGGGGAAAAGAAAGACCAAATAGAATAATCTTTCTCACACAAAGATTCACACGGGAATGGGAGGGGAAGAAAACTCCTATAAGAAGGAGAGGAAGAGAGTTTTTACTTTAAACCTTACTCTCAGAGAAATCAACTCTGAATGGGAAGAACATCCAGATCCATTGGGATCTTGAATTCTATCTTGCCCAACAAGGGAAGAGAGAAGGGAAAACCAAGAGGGGGAGGGGGGAGGGAACACAAAAAAGGTAGGGAAGGAGTTTTGAGGAGGGAACAAAAAGGGAGGGACTAGAAAGGGAAACATATCAAGGAAGGGGACAAGGGGGACTGATTTAAAGTAAATCACTGGACTAAAAGGTAGAGCTGAAGAAGAAAGGTTAGAATTGGGGAAAGATATCAAAATGCCAGAGAATTCACAAGTTCACAATCATAACTTTGAACGTGAATGGGATGAACTCACCCATAAAACGTAGATGAATTGCAGAATGGGTTAGAATACACAATCCTACCACATGTTGTCTTCAAGGAACACACATGAGGCGGGTAGACACCCACAAGGTCAGAATTAAAGGATGGAGTAAGACCTTCCGGGCCTCAACTGACAGAAAGAAGGCAGAAGTGGTAATCATGATATCTGACAAAGCCAAAGCAAAAATAGACCTGATCAAAAGGGATAGGGAAGGTAATTATATTTTGTTAAAAGGGACTTTAGATAATGAAGAAATATCACTAATCAACATGTATGCACCAAATAATATAGCACCCAAATATCTAATGGAGAAACTAGGAGAATTGAAGGAAGAAATAGACAGTAAAACCATATTAGTGGGAGATTTAAACCAACCATTATCAAATTTAGATAAATCAAATCAAAAAATAAAAAATAAATAATAAAGAGGTAAAAGAAGTGAATGAAATCTTATAAAAATTAGAATTAATAGACATATGGAGAAAAATAAATAGGAATAAAAAGGAATACACCTTCTCAGCAACACATGGCACATTCACAAAGATTGACCATACATTAGGTCATGGAAACATGGCACACAAATGCAGAAAAGCAGAAATAATAAATGCAGCCTTTTCATATCATAAGGCAATAAAAATAATGATCAATAATGGTACATGGAAAACCAAAACAAAAACTAATTGGAAATTAAACAATATGATACTCCAAAATCGTTTAGTTAGAGAACAAATCATAGAAACAATAATTTCATCAAGGAAAATGACAATGGTGAGACATCCTTTCAAACCTTTTGGGATGCAGCCAAAGCAGTAATCAGAGGAAAATTCATATCCCTGAGTGCATATATTAACAAACTAGGGAGAGCAGAGATCAATCAATTGGAAATGCAAATAAAAAAATCAAAAGCGATCAAATTAAAAACCCCCAGCAGAAAACCAAACTAGAAATCCTAAAAATTAAGGGAGAAATTAATAAAATAGAAAGTGATAGAACTATTGATTTAATAAATAAGACAAGAAGCTGGTACTTTGAAAAAACAAACAAAATAGACAAAGTACTGGTCAATCTAATTAAAAAAAGGAAGGAAGAAAAGCAAATTAACAGCATCAAAGATGAAAAGACGGACATCACCTCCGATGAAGAGGAAATTAAGGCAATCATTAAAAACTACTTTGCCCAATTATATGGCAATAAATATACCAGCCTAGGTGATATGGATGAATATTTACAAAAATATAAATTGCCTAGACTAACAGAAGAAGAAATAGATTTCTTAAATAATCTCATATCAGAAAAAGAAATCCAACAGGCCATCAAAGAACTTCCTAAGAAGAAATCCCCAGGGCCTGATGGATTCACCAGTGAATTCTATCAAACATTCAGAGAACAGTTAATCCCAATACTATACAAACTATTTGACATAATAAGCAAAGAGGGAGTTCTACCAAACTCCTTTTATAACACAAACATGGTACTGATTCCAAAACCAGGCAGGTCAAAAACAGAGAAAGAAAACTATAGACCAATCTCCCTAATGAATATAGATGCAAAAATCTTAAATAGGATACTCGCAAAAAGACTCCAGCAAGTGATCAGAAGGGTCATCCACAATGATCAAGTAGGATTTATACCAGGGATGCAGGGCTGGTTCAATATTAGGAAAACCATCCACATAATTGACCACATCAACAAGCAAACCAACAAGAACCACATGATTATCTCAATAGATGCAGAAAAAGCCATTGATAAAATACAACACTTATTCCTATTAAAAACACTAGAAAGCATAGGAATAGAAGGGTCGTTCCTAAAAATAATAAACAGTATATATCTAATACCATCAGCTAATATCATCTGCAATGGGGATAAACTATATGCATTCCCAATAAGATCAGGATTGAAACAAGGATGCCCATTATCACCTCTACTATTTGACATTGTACTAGTAACACTAGCAGTAGCAATTAGAGAAGAAAAAGAAATTGAAGGCATCAAAATAGGCAAGGAGGAGACCAAGTTATCACTCTTTGCAGATGACATGATGGTCTACTTAAAGAATCCTAGAGATTCAACCAAAAAGCTAATTGAAATAATCAACAACTTTAGCAAAGTTGCAGGATACAAAATAAACCAACATAAGTCATCAGCATTTCTATATATCTCCAACACAGCTCTTCAGCAAAAACTAGAAAGAGAAATCCCATTCAAAATCACCTTAGACAAAATAAAATACCTAGGAATCTATCTCCTGAGACAAACACAAGAACTATATCAACACAACTACAAAACACTCTCCAGACAACTAAAACTAGACTTGAGCAATTGGAAAAACATTAACTGCTCATGGATAGGACGAGCCAATATAATAAAAATGACCATCCTACCCAAACTTATTTATCTATTTAGTGCCATACCCATTGAACTCCCAAAAAAATTTCTTTACTGATTTAGAAAAGACCATAACAAAGTTCATTTGGAATAACAAAAGATCAAGGATATCCAGGGAAATAATGGAAAAAAAAACACAAATGATGGGGGCCTTGCAGTCCCAGACCTTAAACTATTTTACAAAGCAGCAGTCATCAAAACAATTTGATACTGGCTAAGAGACAGAAAGGAAGATCAGTGGAATTGACTGGGGGCAAGGGACCTCAGCAAGACAGTATACGATAAACCCAAAGATCCCAGCTTTTGGGACAAAAATCCACTATTCGATAAAACTGTTGGGAAAATTGGAAGACAGTGTGGGAGAGATTAGAAATAGATCAACACCTCACACCCTACACCAAGATAAATTCAAAATGGGTGAATGAGTTAAACATAAAGAAGGAAACCATAAGTAAATTGGGTAAACACAGAATAGTATACATGTCAGACCTTTGAGAGGGGAAAGACTTTAAAACCAAGCAAGACATAGAAAGAATCACAAAATGTAAAATAAATAATTTTGACTACATCAAATTAAAAAGCTTTTGTACAAACAAAACCAATGTAACTAAAATCAGAAGGGAAACAACAAATTGGGAAAAAACCTTCATAGAAACCTCTGACAAAGGTTTAATTACTCAAATTTACAAAGAGCTAAATCAATTGTACAAAAAATCAAGCCATTCCCCAATTGATAAATGGGCAAGGGACATGGATAGGCAGTTCTCAGATAAAGAAATCAAAACTATTAATAAGCACATGAAGAAGTGTTCTAAATCTCTTATAATCAGAGAGATGCAAATTAAAACAACTCTGAGGTATCACCTCACACCTAGCAGATTGGCTAACATGATAGCAAAGGAAAGTCATGAATGCTGGAGGGGATGTGACAAAGTGGGGACACTAATTCATTGCTGGTGGAGTTGTGAACTGATCCAACCATTCTGGAGGGCAATTTGGAACTATGCCCAAAGGGTGATAAAAGACTGTCTGCCCTTTGATCCAGCCATAGCACTGCTGGGTCTGTACCCCAAAGAGATAATGGACAAAAAGACTTGTACAAAAATATTCAAAGCTGCACTCTTTGTGGTGGCCAAAAACTGGAAAGCGAGGGGATGCCCATCAATTGGGGAATGGTTGAACAAATTGTGGTATATGTTGGTGATGGAATACTATTTTGCTAAAAGGAATAACAAAGTGGAAGAATTCCATGGAGTCTGGAACGACCTCCAGGAAGTGATGCAGAACGAGAGGAGCAGAACCAGGAGAACATTGTACACAGAGACTAATACTCTGAGGTATAATTGAACGTAATGGACTTCTCCATTAGTGGTGGCGTAATGTCCCTGAACAATCTGCAGGGATCTAGGAGAAAAAACACTATTCATAAGCAGAGGATAAACTGTGGGAGTAGAAACACCGAGCAAAGGCAACTGCCTGACTACAGCGGTTGAGGGGACATGACAGAGGAGAGACTCTAAACGAGCACTCTAATGCAAATTTCAACAACTTGGCAATGGGTTCGAATCAAGAACACATGTGATACCCAGTGGAATCACGGCGTCGGCTATGGAGGGGGGGGGGGAAGAAAAAGAAAATGATCTTTGTCTTTAATGAATAATGCTTGGAAATGATCATATAAAATATTATAAAATTAAAAAAAAAAACCAGCTATGATGGTCTGGACAGATCATCCACATGGATCCACAGTGAATACCAAAACAGATATTCTATGGTGAACTGTCAGCTGGACTCAGGAAATAAGGCCGACCAAAGAAAAGATTCAAGGATCAGCTAAAGTCAAACTTGAAGTGGGCTGGCATTACACCAAAGCAACTAGAACTCGCTGCCTCTGTCAGAAGCAGCTGGCGAACCCACATTAGCCGTGCCGCCATCACCTTTGAAGATGAACGACGTCCACGTCTTGCCGCTGCTTGTGAACGCCGACACCAGGCCACAACCGCACCTCCCGTAACAACTGGAGTCCCATGCCCCATGTGCCACAAACTCTGCGCCTCAGCCTTTGGACTCCAAAGCCACATGAGGGTACACCGTAGATGATAATGCACAAAGACAATAGTCATTCTCGGTCACCGAGAGACTACCACTTGTAAACCTTAAAATTTCTTAGACTTATGAATGTTGGAAATTTCACCATTGGGAAATTTCATACTTGGAAAAAATTTCCTACTGATAGTAAGAACTCTATTGGAATGTGAAAACCCTTGGCATGGGAGGGTCCTTCTCCTACCTACCTAAGACTACTTTAGGACAGAAACCTTTTGCTAGACAATGGAAAGGGCTTTGACCTATGCTTAAGCATAGAACAGGAAGTTCTTTGAGTCATGATTGATTTTAGAATTGATACAATAGAGACACTTGGAATGACAGAACCAGGTCTTGAAACTACAATCTCCACCCTACTCAGAGTAAAAGGATTTAGGAAGGGCTGCAGCAAGGATCAAGATTTAATTATTTGAGAATATGACCTTCAACAGACATGTGCAAAGGGGCAGACCTCTGGGTGGTCCTGGGTTAAGCTAAAGCCACCATTGGCACAGGGAAGACATGGACAGTGATTGGTAGATGTGAGAACTGAGGGGAGGGAACTTAGATGGTTTCCTTAAAGATAGCGGGGTCTGAGGAGAGAAGGAGAGCTCCTGGAGAGGTTTTGCTCCGAGCGAGGTGGCTCTGAAGGAGGACTGAGGAGGTTTCTCTGTGGGAGGACCAGGAGAGAAGGCTGGCTCTGAAGGAGGAAAATTCTCTGGAAACATTTCTTGAAAGGAGGCTCTCTTGAAGGTGGAGCCTGAGGTTGGCATGAGAAGCCTTACCTAGAGAGATCTTGGGTGAGTAATAAAACCAACTGACTGATTTATTCATTCTTATTCCTTTCTTACTTTCTCTCTTTTTCTATTGATTAATCAGTGTATTATAAATTAAATTTCTCTATAAAACCCAGTTGGCTTGGGCATATTCATAAATTGGGAATATATTCCTTGGCGACCATCTTATATTTATATAAAACCAAGACACAGTAGAAAACATATTTCAGCGGTCATAATTGATATATGTATTTCCCTTGCTCCTAAACATTTTAATTATCACACACTACTACTACTACTATGTTCATCTTTTGCTTGATGTTATTTTCTGTTTTGCTTTTGCTTCTGTTTGACATTTGTACTTGTTCATTATTAATTCCTTTTCCTTTTTCTTTTTCCTTGTAAAATTCCCTAGAATAGGTTAGTATTAGTTAGAGTAAGATAGTTGACTGTAGGTTGTTTGTTATTTTGGGTAGATATCTTAGTTTAGGTAATTGGTAAGTATTTTACATTGTGCACAAATGCAAAAAGAGTGTTTCCAACATGATTTTTGCTTCATGCAAAAGGGGGGGAATGTAATAGGAAGAGGAAGTTTGCAAAAGGATTTTGCAATGTAAACTTCCAAGCGATTGACAGGGGCATGTGATGGAGAGTCACATGGGAGCCTGGCATCAAGATCTGGGTGAAGGTTCCAAGGTTCCAACTGAAGAAAATTCTCTCTATCCTGGAGAAGGTTTGGGAGATTGGAGGTTTTTCCATCTATATACCAGGTTTCTGGCCTTTTTGGTGATACCAGCTGAAGAGAGAGGAATCCTGTTTGGACTAGCTGCTGGCAGCTGGACAAATACTAAAGACCCACTTTTCTACTGGACAGTTTCATCTGAAGATGTTGGCTCAATAGACTAGACTCCATTTGTGAAATTTGTGTTGGGGAAACCTAATTGTTTTAGCTTAGATAAGTTAGGTTTAAAATCGCAATTAGTTTGGGGATTAATTATAATAATTTTCCTTACCCTTTTTTCCTCTTTCCCCTCAACCTTCCTAAAAATAAACCTGATTATTTATGTTTCCTTCTTGTTCTTTCCCCCAACAAATCCCACTACAACAGCATAGAACACAATATTTTGAAGTATAAAGGAACTAGACCTACAATCAACAATAACACAGCCAGCACAACTGAGCATAATTATATAAGGGGGAAAATGAATATTTAATATTTAGTGAACTAAAGGAATTTCAACTATTCTTGGGGAAAAGATCAGAGCTGAGTAGGAAATTTGATCTATAAGAATCATAAGGCAGCAAACATGAAAGACCAATTATAAAGGATTCAATAAAGTCAAATTCTTTACCTCTCGTATGGAAAAATGTCATATATAACCCTTAATGATATCATTACTTGGATAATTTGAAAGAGCAAATATGGATAGAATACTTGAGGTAGATTGAAAAATAATAGAATAAGCTAAACAAAAACAATAAAATAGGGTGGAAAAGGATAAAATGGAACAAATATCTCATATAAAAGAAGCACAAGTGGAAGAATTGTCAGAAAAAGAGAGAAAGAGGTGAAGGGCTGGAAGTGCTAGTGTACTAGAGGAGAATCAATAACCAGAGCTTGACAGGTCTGTGAGAGGGAGGGAACAGATAAAGAGAAACACCACTTCCTCTCCCAGGC
Source organism: Monodelphis domestica (assembly GCF_027887165.1). Lineage (NCBI taxonomy): Eukaryota > Metazoa > Chordata > Mammalia > Didelphimorphia > Didelphidae > Monodelphis > Monodelphis domestica. The sequence goes on along the minus strand of NC_077232.1, from coordinate 17,666,869 downwards.
AAAGCAGTCTCAGAGAAAGTGAAATTGGATCTATGTCCAGAGCTGAAGAGTAAGAGGAAATCCCCTTCAATCTCTGTTTCTAGTCTCTTCTCTAGATGATTATTATCTTTGATCCGCTCAGTACATTTTAATAAATGAGATGTTTAGTTCTTCTGTAAGTTGTAAGATCTATTTATTGTCTAGAGACTTAAAATTGGTAGGTTAAGGAAAGAGGGAAAACAAGAAGTCCCTAATTCCGTTTTCACTCTAAATTCCCTTCAGGGGTTGAGGGTCCTTGGGTCTGTATTAATGGAGATTTTGAGCCTTTGGACTTCATCCCCCAGAAGTCCCTTAGAATTTCCCAAAATTCCCTTTTCCTGCATCTCCGCATTTTGCATGATTGTATTTAAGTGACTGTAACTCCTCCCTCTTCCTCTCTTGGACCTGCGACCCTGCTGAAGTCAGACAGTTCTTTTGTTTCAGTTATTATTAATAAAACTTTATACAATATACTATTTAGGTATTGAATATTAATTTTAAAACCCACAGGTCCTTGAGGATCATTGTGGAATCAGGCAGGTATAATTTCCTGATATAGAGATACAGATTTGTAGACGCTGATGGGAAATCTTTTGGGTGGACAGTCTCTTGCCTTCCCCAAAGAGAAAAAGTCTCTCTCCATCATTTATGAGGAAAGATGGCTATCTGGGTTTCTTCAGATCAATTGAGGGATTATAGCAGGCTAAGCTCAGTGAGGTTGCTCTTTCCCCTCTCAGTTCAGAAGGGACAAGAACCTCTTTTCAACTGTCTCCCTGCTTTTCTTGGTTGGAGATTCTAGTCCCATCCCCCATCATCAACCAAGGTTCCATTTCCTTCATGCATAAGGTTTTCTTGTAAAATCAAGTCCTTATAATGTATTCTGTATCTCTCTCATATCCACACTAGAAACCTATTCTCATTAGTGCTGGGTTAAAAAACAATATATACAGTTAGAAGGGTAAAAGCATGTTTAACTTACAGAGAAAGAGGATGGTGGGGCATAGGCCAAGAGAAGGACTCTGTCACCTTAAGGAACTAAGAGACAATAAGGCAAGGGGATAAGAAGAGAGGAATTCTTAGAAGGGAGTTTATTGTTTTAAAAATGGGAAGGTAGGGTAGGAGATACGAAAAGGACTTTTGGAAAAGGGAAGGGATAAGGGGAAGGTTTTTAGAAAGGTGAGTTGATTTAGAACTAGGAAGGAAAAGGGAGAGAATAAGGGAGGGAGTGGATTGGAGAGGTATGGCCAGAATAAATTGGATTTCCAAGGAGGGATAAGGTAAACTTAGAGGGAGAAAGGGACAAACTGCAAGGAAAAATAAAATGGAGGGAAATATATAACTAATAATTATAACTTTAAATATGAATGGGAGGAATTCACCCATAAAGTGGAAATGGATAGCAAAAGGGATCAAAAACCAAAACCTAACAATATGTTTATAGCTGTCCACCAGCTATATGATATTGATCTGTGGGTAGCCACCTGAAAAGGGGAGCTGCGGACTGAGGAAATATGGGTTGAGGGAATTAAAGCTTAAGGTAGAGAAAACATAAAGAGAGAAGTGAGATGCAGAGAAACAGAATGTTTCAGCATAGCATAAGCCTGACAGGGGGACAGTTCTGGTGGAGTGAGAGCTTCCTCTTAGTCAGGTATACCCAATGTTATTGAGGTTACAAGGGAAGGGAGAAGGGAGATTGACAATGAAACAAGTGGCCTGGCAGAAAAATTAACATGATGAGGTAATCATCACAAAATACAGGAGCTGGATCCTCATACAATGGTATAGCTAATGCCCAGCCTAGAAGCTCATTTGCCCTAGAGCATACTAGCTTTTATCTCATGGAAATGAGTGCCTTTGACAATACAAAGAGCCTGAAAAGATAGCTTGACCAGTTTTTTGGACTGCAGATGTGGAGGGATTAGAATATCACAAGGTTAGATTCCTGATTCAACTCAAGAGTATAGAAATTTATCATTAGAAATATATCCTTGAGTCTGGTAAATGAGCAGATTGCTCATACGAGTCAGCTTTTTTGTACCTCTATGATATTTTCAAGATTTGTTCATGCCTGGACTCCTACAATGTTATTTACAAAAATACATTTTTTAAGAAAGATACATCCTCAGCTGACACAAAGAAAGCAGGGAGTAGCAATCATGATCTCTGACAAAGTTAAAGCTAAAACAGATGCATCCAAAAAAAATAAACAGGGAAACTATATTAGGTTAAAAGGTACCATAGATAATGGAGCATTATCAATATCAAACCTATATGCACCAAATATTAGAGCACCCAATTTTTTAAAGGAAAAGCTAAAGGAGTTATAGGTAGAAATAGATAATGAAATGATAGTAATGAGGGACTTAAACTTTTCTCTCTCATAACTAGATTAGTCTAGCCAAAAAATAAATAAGAAAGAAGTTAAGAAGATAGCTATGATAGATACCTGGAGAGAATTGATTGACAATAGAAAGGAGTATATCTTTTCTCAGCAGTACATGGTACCTTCACAAAAATTGACCATACAAAGACATTATAGTAAAATGCTAGAAAACAAAAAATATTAAATGCATAATTTTCAGGCCACAAGACAAACAGACCACAAGACAAACATATCAAAAAACAATATATCAAAGATAAATATATCAAAAATAGTACAATAATTTAACAAAGATTATGTGGTATGGCCAATAGGATTTCTACCAGAAATATAAGAATGGTTTAATATTTTTTAAAATTCTCAACATTACTGATTATATTAATAACAAAAAATTTTTAAAAATCATATTATTATAGCACTATATACAAAAAAAGGCCTTTGACAAACTATAACACTCATTCCTATTTAAAAAAAAACACTTGAAATTATAGGTATAAATAGATTTAAAAAAATAATATGAAGTATCTACCTAAAACCATAAAGTATTATTTATAATGGTTATAAGCTATGTCTTTCCAATAAGATCAAGAGTGAAACAAGAATGTCCATAATTACCAATATTATTTAATATAATATTGTAGAAACGCTATCAATAGCAATAAAAAAAGAAAAAAATAAGGAATCAGAATGGGCCAAGGGGTAGTAAAACTCTCTCTTTTAGCAGACAATTTAAAAGTGTATATATATATGAAAAATCCTAGAGATTCAACTAAAAAGTTAGTTGAAGCTTTCAATCGTCTTAGCAAAGTAGCAGAATTTTTTAAAAAATCACATAAATCATCAGCATTTTTATGCCATTAACAAAAACCTGCAAGAAGAAATAAGAAAATCTCATTTAAAAATAACATAGACAGAATAAAATACCCAGGAGAATATCTGCTAAAACAAACCCAGGAACTATACAAACATAATTTTAAAGCACTTTTTGCACAAATCAAGTCAGATTTAAGCAGAGAGATATTAATTGTTCATGCATGGGCAGAGACAATCTAATTAAAATAACCATCTTACCTACACTAATCTACTTATTCAGTGCCATCCCAACTAAATTATTAAAAAATATTTTGTTGATCTAGAAAAAATAATAACAAATTCATTTGGAAGAACAAAAAATCAATAATCAATTAATGAATTAATAAAAAATATAAAGGAAGGATACCAAGTAGCACCATATTTTGATTTGTATTATAAAGCAGTAATTATCATAACTATCTGGTACTGGCTAAGAAAAAGAAAGGTAGATCAGTGGAACAGGACAGAAATACAATAAACCGTAGCAAAAATTTAAAGTAATACAGATTCAACTCTTGGGGATAAGAACTCATTTTTCAGTAAAAATTGTGGGATAATTGGAAAGTAGTTTGCCAGACACTAGATATAGACCACTATCTTATACCAGTCACTAAAACAAGATCAAAATGCATACATGGCCTAGGCATAAAAGATCTCATAAGCAAATTAGAAGAATAGGAAATATATTACCTATCAGATTTATGGATAGGAGGGGAATTTACGAGTAAACAAGAGATGGAGAAAGTGTCTCAGACATTTACGAGTTGTGTGACTCTGGGCAAGTTACTTAACCCTGTTTGCCTCAGTTTCCTCATCTGATCTGTAAAATGATCTGGAGAAGGGAATGGTAGATCACCCCAGAATCTTTGCCAAGAAAATCCCAAATGGAGTCACGAAGGGTCAAACTGAACTGAAGCAACTGAGCACAATTATTATTACTAGTACTATCATTTTTATCCCTACTACCTATCACGGCACCTGGTACATAGTAGGAACCTGGGAAATACTAGTAGGTTTGTTAGCCTTTTAAAGCTGCTAAGTCAGCCTTTCCCTCATTTAACAGATGAAGCTGAGGCTTAATGAGAAGAAATGATTTGTCTAAGGTCAAATGGCATTGCCAGTATCATATGAAGACTACACTAAGGTCTTCTAACATCAGTGCCCTCGTCATGACATCCTACATATATGTAATAAAAGGATTTCAAACAAATATCAAATCAGGAACCCAAAGAGTCAGTGAGATCCTCAGAAATGAACCAAGACATGTATTCGTAAGACCTACAAGGGCAACTTCTGAAGCAAATAACTAGGATCCAAGATTGTGTATTTTCTCCTCCCTACCTCCCAACCTCCACTTAATAGGCAAAACACCATGGTTAGTATAGGAACAAAGTGTGATTATTTTAGTTAAAGATTGGCTCAGAGTGGCCCCAGCCAAAGGACAGCTCCAGCAAGGGTCAGACTCTTATTGACCAACGCAAGGACCTGGGAGGACAGTGGCTATTCACCTCATTCTTCAATCTTTCTTTTTTCTAGGTGAGTTCAATCATTTTATTGTATTTATTTAAAATAATTACCCACAAGGACTCAGCTCATGTATATATGATGCACCCTTAGGGGGGCTAAATTTTGATCTTGGATCTTTGGAATAAATCTGATTTGGAACAAAGAATTAACCATCTTTAGATCTGGATATTCCTTTCTTTAATAGAAGTCTAACAAAGCTCTTGTCCCCAGAAATATCAAATCAACTAAATAAAAGAGGAACTGGATTGGTCTAAATATATGACACTATTTTTTCCACCAAATCTGTTTTTTTTTTTAAACCCTTACCTTCCGTCTTGGAGTCAATACTGTGTATTGGCTCCAAGGCAGAAGAGTGGTAAGGGCTAGGCAATGGGGGTCAAGTGACTTGCCCAGGGTCACACAGCTGGGAAGTGTCTGAGGTCAGATTTGAACCTAGGACCTCCCGTCTCTAGGACTGGTTCTCAATCCACTGAGCTACCCAGCTGCCCCCCAAATCTGTTTTTTTTAATAAAATGTGGTTGTGGTCTATAATTGCACGCTTAATAAAAGAACAATAATAAAAGGAATGAGGATCACATGAGTGGTAGTGATAAAAAGAAATTTAACATCCAAAACAGGATCATTATCTATTAGTTTTTCTTTCTCTTCCTCTTCTCTCCTCCAGTCACTGTAACAGGGATTAGATTAATATTTACCTAAAAGCTAAGAAAGTTTTCTCAGATTCCTGATTGACTTAAGTGGAGCCAACAGCTTTCTGGGATATATTGATGTAGCTTCCTGCTTGCCAAAGGGCACAAAAAGACCCACCTCCTAACGTGCTCCTTTTACCTCACTAAATGCTTCCAGAACTGCTGAGTCTTCTTTAGTGACTATTCAGTGAACCCAATATTTCATTTCGTTCCAAAATCAAACCTGAAATAGGATTCCAGCATGTCAGTGCCCCGACAAAGTCCATACCTGAAATATTACCCCTCTATCAAATCCAACTTTCATGGTAACATATGAGTGTATACATAGATGTATATATACTTACCGTGATAGAGACATGAGAGAGATTTTGCAGGACTTGTGGACCAGGATGCAAGAGAGGATTCCAACGGAATGTCCTCAGTTGTTGGCAGTTGAGCTGACAGGGGGAGGGGCTTTTGGGACTTGGTCTCTGAGTGGGAGACATTCTCTCTCCCTGGAGGTTTGAAGCTGGCTGAAAGACTTTTGTGAGGCTGATTTAAATTTTTTTGTTTGTTTGTTTTCTTTGACTCTGAGCAGTTGAAGTTGACACTGAGAAGAGAAACTTGGCTTTTGGGACTTGGTCTCTGTTTCTCTGGCTCTGAGCAGTGGAAGTTGATCAGAGGAGAAGCTTTGAGTTGGTGGTCTATAAGAGAGTTGAGCTGGCCAGGAGAAAAGGAGACACTTTGAACTTTGCTTCTTTCTGGGGTTAAGCTAAGAGACCTGGCTGATTTGTGAAGAAGAAGAAAGAAGATTTTGAAAGGGCTGCTGTCCTCCATCTCCATAACTGTCTATGAGTCACAGTTTGTGACTGGAATACTTCCTCAAGCCTTCCTAAAATTATCCCCGTAGTCTAGGAAAATCCTCATCCCTCCTACCTCAGATTCCCATCCTGCTATCCCAATAAACCCCCAGACTGCAAAAGCAATTGGAATATCTTTATAGTTCACTCAGGAGGAAGGGAAGAAGCAAAGGCTTCAAGAAGATTTTGGAGGTGGGGGAGGCAAAAGGGAGAGGTTGGTTAAGGGAGGGAGTGAGGGAGGAAGGGGGTTAGGAAATAGATTGATCCATCAACAATCAGTAGGGATCAGCAAGCAAACCCCAGGGCAAACCCCAGAGCCAATCCCAGAGCAGTGTCCTCAGTGTACCAGCATTCCTGTGTGTGGCATCCCTCAGCATTTCCCTGTTCTCCCTCCATTACCAATAAACAGTCACAGGTCCTTGTAGGCAGCCCTCTCTAATCACAGCCAGCCAGAGAACAACAGTCATTGCTGAAGAAACAGGTTCCCCTCAGTTTACCTTCACCATTTCAATCAGTGATAGTTTCTACTCAGTTTATATTTTATTACAATTGGCACCCCCAATTCTGACTATACCCAACAATCCCACAAACAGGAAAGACAGTAAAGATGTTCAAACAGGTAGTTTTTGGTGTGGTGGTTTTGGCAGCCATCGCTAGCTTTTGGGTTTACCATATTCTTTACAGAAAACTGACTCAAATGGTTGTGGAGAGTGTGGATTATGTAGGAAACTTGACTATGACTGTGTTACAAATACCTCTCCAAAATGGATTATTTCAATGGCAAGTCCTGGCACAAGTATATGTACTATTCATGGCTGTGTTGCAGACTATAACCCAAGTGAGGAAAGTTTACAGATTCATGGTTCCCCTGAAGGCAGAGGAGGTTATGGCCATTGGTAATGACTTAAACAAGATGATTAAGGCAGTATTTTAACAACTCATTAAGGAAAAAGGTTTAGATCTAGTTATGGGCAAGGACAATGGGCAAACTGAGTATGCACCTCAGGAAAATGAGGGTAGCAATGAAAATGAGAACCAGGCTGCTAGTGCCCCTGAGAAAATATGTCCATTGAAGGAAGTCACCAAGCTAACAACTAATACTGGTGCTATTCACACTAAGGTCCATAGACAATTCCCTCCACTGGAACTTGAATACATTACACGTCGTTTTCCAAAAGTTGTGAACAATCCTTTTAAAGCCCATAAGGAGCTTAAATGGGCATTCAGGATCTTTGATCCAGATTTAGAAGATATTGATTTCCTTTTAACAGAATTATTCAGTTCCCATGAAAAAAAGGAAGTTTGTGGAGACAACTAGATCTCAGACCAATTTGACAAGCTGGCCCACTCCAGATGAAAGAATTGATTTTGATTTCACCAATCCAATCTCCATGTCTTGCCTTAAATGGTGCAGGGAGGATTTGCTCCAAGCAATTAAGCACTGCTGTTCCAAACCTGGTGCATGGTCCAAATTTGAAAAGGTGAGGCAGGAAAAAGGGGAACATCCTGCCACATACATAGACCGTCTGTCAGAAATGGCAGAGGCAATTTTAGGTTTAGAAACAGATAATGAAGAGACAGCTGGCCATGTATATAGACAGTTTCTGAGGGGATACACACCCAATTTGAGTACATTTTTTAAGAACTATTTCCCAAAATATGACTCAGTTTCCCTGATAGAATTGAGAGAGGCTGCAGGTTACCTATTTGAAAATAGTTCAGATCAGAGCAAGGAAGTTAAAGATCTTAAGGAAAAGTTAGAGGAGACTGAAAAGGATTTAAAACGGAAGGAAAGTGAGGAAATAAAAAATCTTGAACACAGTAAAAACATATACAAAACCTGTTTCCCAGAAAAAAACCTAGTTACCAAGCAAGATCAATGCAAAAAAGAAACTAGGGAGTGTTTCTTTTGCCATCATAAAGGGCACTTGATTAGAGACTTTCTTAAAGAAAAAACATGATAGTAATAACAGAGAAAAACATAATGCAGGAACTAGGTACAAGAAATCCACTTGCTGCTCACACTGCAAGTTGAAGTCCTCCGAGCATGCTCCTGATTTGAGGGAAATGCAGGAGGCAACAGAAACTCGAGCTAAGCCAAAGTATTCAGAGATTGGTAGTAGGGAATTATGAAGCCAGGACCCTAGTATGTTAATTGGAGATAGAAGTGATAGTAATAATGGGGCTGCAGATAAAAACAATAGAAAAAAGTTGGGAAATAGTGTAAAATTGGTGCAAGAAAGTGATTCTCTGAATGATAGCCATTGCAAAAGGCAAGAGAAAGGCAGAGCCATATGAAAGAAAATGAGGCAGAAATTAATGAAATAACATCTCAAATTGCAAATGAGATGAGAGAATTTGATAAGACCTATATAGTAACCACACAAAAAAAGTCTGTAAAGGAAATCAAATCATTCCTAGAAAACTTTTTTCCAGTGTAGAGTAGATAATGGGATTGAATTATGTACAAGAAAAAGAAAGAGTCACAAGAACTCAAGAAAAAGTTAGTGACAGATTCAGAGACACATAATTTCAGTTCCCTAAAGGTTACTGTTGACAAAGATAACAAGGCCCTAGAAACATTCACAAAAGTCACACCTAATGCAGTTAATTCTGTAAAGAGCTTTAGGGCAGAGGTACCCTTTGTAAATGCATCTAATTTGAATCCAGAAGCTAGTACCTTCCATCCAGCAGTGAGAGTTATAGATAAGGAAAAACAAACTGATAATGAAGCTGACATTGCTTTTGAACACAAAGATTATCATATTCAAAGTAGTGGAGGCAACTTATCAGTTAAATTTGAATCTGGGAGTGGAATGGCAGACTTAGTAACACCCAAGGATTCAGTTAATGCCAACGTTCTATGGGGCACAGCGGTATCTAGACAGAGCAACTACCATGGTTTAGTTTCATGTTCCAACTTTCATGGTAACATATGAGTGCATACATAGATGTATATATATTTACATATAAACATATATAAATATACATAAATACGTATATATATATATATATATATACACACTTAATCAGCTCTACCACTTACTACCTATTTCACCTTAGAAATGGCAACTCAGCTCTGGGCTATAATTCTTTTATTTGTGAAATGAGAAGGTTGAATTAGATGAACTCTGGGGTCCATCCTAGCACGATGGTTTAGATTTAGATTTAGAACCACAGTACCTGAGTTCAAATCTCACCTCTGCTATTTTCTACCTATGCTACCTTAGAAAAGATGCTTAATCTCTTTATGTCTCACATTTCCCAGCTATAAAATGAGAAAATTAGCTTAGAAGATTTCTTTGGCTCATGAAATATATATATATATATATATATATATATATATATTTATATTTATATACAATAGGGACCCCTATCTATAGGAGATATATTTCAAGACTTACCACAAAGTAGAAACACAGAAGAAAAACAACTGCTTGATCACATGGATCGATGGTGATATGATTAGGGATGTAGACTCTAAATGATCACCAGTGCAAATATCAATAATAGGGAAATAGATTTTGATCAATGACACATGTAAAACCTAGTGGAATTGCTCATTGGCTATGGGAGGGGGTGGGAGGAGGGGTGGGAAAGAACATGAATCTTGTAACCATGGAAAAATATTCCAAATTAATTAATTAATTTTTATATTTTATATTATTTTTATTTTATATTAACTAATTATATTAATTTAATTTGATCTGCTATTTATTTATATTAAATATATTTATATAATTCATTTTATATTAATATATTTATATATTAAAATGTATAATAAAATTTAAATAAAAATGTTCAGTGAAAAAAACCTTACCACAGATGGCTGAAACCTTAAATATAAATGAATATCTACTGGTCCCCATATATATGTATTCCCCACTTCAGTCCATCAGTGCTCTGTAGCCTCCCATGCACCATGTTTAAAAAAAAAACACCACAAAAAATGAAAGTGAAAACAAAGAGGGTGGAGGTGGGGGACAAACTACTGCTGCAGTGAACTTCTGGCACTTCAGATTGACTGAGGATAATGCAAGCCACTAAAAGCAAAACCACAGATAAGGGAACCCTATCATGTATATTTAAATAATTATCCCAGTGTCTTTGCCAAAATAAAAACCCAGAAGCGGTCATAAAGAGTCAGACATGCCTAAATAAGTGAATAACAACAACAAATGCTTTATATATATATATGTATATATATATATATATATATATATATACACACACACATATATGTTTATATGTACATACACATGAATTTTGTATAATAATTTTTCTTTGGTGTGGGGAGTTACTAGTCTAATTCTTCTACTTACTTACACTGGGTCTGTAATTTAAGAGTTTTTTTAGAGTTGCCTGGGACTCTGAAAGTTTAAGTGGCTTTCACAGTATTACCTATATAGGATTACCCATCAGAGTGTGACAAGGAAATCACTTTAAAAGACTGATATATATTAATTTAAGGTCGCCAAGGAATTCAGCTATGTAATTCCTAAATTAAAACTCAAGTCAGCAGTCAACCTTTTATGGAGTTTTTAATTACAAACAGGAGGAAGAAAGGTATTAGAGAGAGAGAGAGAGAGAGAGAGAGAGAGAGAGAGAGAGAGAGAGAGAGAGAGAGAGAGAGAGAGAAAGGGGAGAGAAGGGAATAGGGCTTAAATACCCCCTCTGTTTAGGCTGGGCCAAAAGGCCCAAGCCCTTAGATAGCTGAGGCAAAGAAAAGAGATCAGTCCCTATCACTCACATGACCAAAATGGAGAAACAGTCTCAGGGGCCTCCACCTCCAGCTTCCTTCAGAGCAAGCTTCTCAGAGCACAACTTCTCAGACCAAAACCTCTCCAACCTCTCTAGTCCTCCAACCCCGCTATCTTTAAGGAAACCATCCAAGTTCCCTCCCCTCAGTTCTCACATCTACCAATCACTGTCCATGTCTTCCCTGTGCCAATGATGGCTCTAGCTTAACCCAGGACCACCCAGAGGTCTGCCCCTTTGCACATGTCTGTTGAAGGTCATATTCTCAAATAATTAAATATTGACCCTTTGCTGCAGCCTTCCTAAATCCTATTACCCTGAGTAGGGTGGAGATTGGAAGTTCCAAGACCTGGTTCTATCATTCCAAGTATCTCTATTGTATCAATTCTAAAATCAATCATGACTCAAAGAACTTCTTGTTCTATGCTTAAGCATAGGTCAAAGCCCTTTCCATTGTTCAGCAAAAGGTTTCTGTCCTAAAGTAATCTTAAGTAGGGAGGAGAAGGACCCTCCCATGCCAAGGGGGGGAGGGGTTCACATTCCAATAGACTATCAGTAGGAAATTTTTCAAGTATGAAATTTCCCAATGGTGAAATTTCCAACATTTATAAGTCTAAGAAATTTTAAGGTTTACAATAGGCAGGACTTGAACCTGGGATTCCTCATTCTAAAGCTATCCATAAGACTGGCTATGCCTACCTATTCCTGCCTCACTAGAAGGAATTTTATAAGAAAATATATCAAAGGTCTCTCATTTTAGGACTGATTTCTATTGGAGTTGAACTATATTTGGGACTAATATAAATATTATGAGCAACACTCATATAAGTTCACAACCAGAATAGATGTAAGCAATTATCTAGACCAGTTCTCTCATTTTATACTTGAGGAGTTTGAATCAAAGAGATAAGGGCTTTGCCTAAGATAACATGGATATCTAAGTGGCATAATGGATACAGTGCTGGGCCTAAAGTCAGGAATTTTTATCTTCCTGAGATCAAATCTGGCCTTAGACACTTACTAGCTGTGTGTCCTTGGACCAGTCATTTAACCATATTTGTCTCAGTTTCCTCAACTGCAAAATAAACTGGAGAAGAAAATGACAAACGACTCTAGTAACTCTGCCAAGAAAACCCCAAATAATGTCATAGAGAGTCATACACGACTGAAAAATAACAACACCAACTGAGATTTGAACTCTGATCTTATGGTTCTAAATCATAGGATCCCTGAGGTAGTAGTAGAATAGATGTTTAAAGTTATCTATCAATGTGTCCTCCAGGGCCATCTATCTATAGAGTTAGAAGTCCCATGTCCATTGGATATATACCACTCATTTCACAGCATTAAAGTACCTTGTCTAAGGTAACATTGGTAGGAAGTGAAAAAACAGATTTGAAATCTCAACCTCAAGACTATAGACTTATAGCTGGAAGGCACCTCACAGGTCATCTCATCCAACCTAGTCTTTCCACAAAGGAAAAGAAATCCCAGAAAAGGCACGTGGCTTGTTCATTCACAAAGTTAGTATCAGAGTAGAATTGAAACTGATGTCAGCTGTCAGGATCCCTGATCTTCCCATAGTACCATGCTACCTCATTCTACTACGCCATGGTAACGGTATAGGGCAGTATGGTTTGGTAATATGGCTTCCCTAAAGAAATTACAGAATTTTATAGTCTTTGTTTTAAGGTGTGGCTACAAATCATTCGTCACATTCCATGACAGTATCGGTTGTGCTGGACCGTACAGGCTCGCTTTCCATGACATTGTCCAGAAAATATCCCAACAATTCAGTTGAGCAATCCTGTATTAGTGCCTACTCACATTAGCTGATAACCAAATCTTTCTGTGATAGCATTCATTGAAAGCATCTTCCTACCCATTGGAACTTCCAAGTTGATCACACATGATGAAGATAGCTCATCACATCAAGGCTGACCCTTGTCATCCAAGCATGTTTCCTACATATCTCCCATCATCATTATCTATTAGTCATCTCAACTCTTATCTTCCCACTGGATTTTGATGACTCTAGAAGAAAGAGATGGAAGTCCCTGACTTTGTGCTACTCTGACTGACTTAAATCTAATTTATGCATTTCAGAAGACATCATTCAATTTGGTGCTCTTCATATAAAAAAGACAACCACCACCACCACCACCACCTTACCACCCTACTTTCTTCCTTTTGCTTTGGGAACTGTAACCAAAACAATACCATCATTGTTTCTAGAGAGGGCATGTTAATGAACTTCCCTGTGACTGTACTCATTACAATGACTCCATAAATCAAAGTTCCCTTCCTTGGGGGTCACCATTTCTCTTGTCTTCCCCAGTATGTTATATTATTATTATTATTATTATGTTATGTTATGTTTATAAGCTCAGGGAAGTCAGGAATGGTATAATTTGTGTATGTGCATCATCAGTGCTTACCATAGTATCTGGCTCATAGTAAGCACTTAATAAATGCTTTTTTCATTTATTTGTTCATTACTTTACATATCAACTCAGCCACCTCAGTGAATAAACCAATGACCGTAGGTGAGGATTAATTACCCATAGTGGCAGCCCAAAAGCCCAAGGGTACAAGGAGAGATGGGTAAAATTTTGCATCTAGTGTATAAAAAAGGGCATTGGACTTGAAGCATGAAGATCTGGATCCTGGTGCTGGCTTGATCAGATACTAGGTGAGTGAGCTTAGTTAATTCAATTATATTCTCCAAGTCTTGGTTTCCTCTTTTGCTAAATGAAGATGACAACAGCTATGCTGTCTACTTTATGGGGCTTTAGTGAAGTTCAATTAATCAATCCCACCCACATATATTATATATCTAATATGTAGAGTGGAATGAAATGGAAAATCATTTATTAAGTGTTTACTATTAAGTATATAATAGGCATTGGGAATATGAAAGCAAAAAAAAAAATATATATATATATATATATAATTCCTTACATTAAGAAGCTTACAAGCTTAAACAGGGAGAAGAAGCCAATAAGATCTAGGAAGTTAAATGCTGGAAAGGAGTCAAGCCGTCTCGAGTTACCCTATGTAAGGAATGGAGACCATAAGCTTTGTTGTTTGGGGATTTACAAAATTATGCTCATCGAACTGAAATATTAGAGTTCAGCCAGCTCTAATATTAGTCTAGCACGCCCTCCCTAATGAGAAGAGAATGACCAGCCTCATGATCCTGAACTCTTCATGATCTCCTTTGGAGAGTGGGGGGAAAGTTCCCAGATCTATCTATCAAGGTCCTCTCTAGGGTCACCTGTCTACATGGCTAGAGGCCCCATGCCCATGTGGATATGCACATTTTACATGGATAGCAGACACCCTTCAATACTGCTTACAGAAGCCGTTAGTAAAGTGTGAAGCATTAAAATGATTAGAGTCATTCCTCTTCCCTCTCAGAGCTCATCATCTCGTTGATGGTGACGCAGACTGCCTTTGGCTAATCTCACTTTTTCTCAGCAAATTTTTGTTCCTGGGACTTTGTGTACTATTAGAGAGGAAGAGAGCAGGGTGTGAGTGACCTTGGATCTCACTCATTTGGATGACCTCATTCTCCACATCAAAGTCTGCTCCTGGTACTATGGCAACCCTTAGACTTCTATGATGCTGAAGGGCATCCAACGTTCTCTAAGGGAAATCATCTAAAGGTTGCATTTTCATCCCCAGGCACCCAAGTAACTGGATATAATAGAACCTAATTTAGTCCTTAGGCCTCTGAGTCAAGTCAGAGTGAAACAGGAAAGGTCAGATCCTCCTCCGAATTAGGTGTCACCCATCACTCACTATGGCTCTACTTTCTCACCTTCTTGAGAAATCCCATTTCTCCTTTCATTCCTTTTATTCCCAATGTTTTGATCTGAAGGGCAAGGAAGTGTGCGGCACCACAAACAATGCGTCTATTACAAGAGGCCCAGAAGTTGCAGGCTCTGTACCAGTCCCTGGCCAAAAGCATCCCGGAATCCCTGAAGGTAAGGCAGGGCGCAGCCAAAAGGAGATGTGGCCATCCCCGTGTCAGGAAACAAGCAGGAAGCAGAGAAATGTCAGCCTAGAGTAACCCTTCTTGATATCAGGCAGTCCCACTTCAGAGCTCTAAGTCTCAGTTTCTTCTTTTGCCAAGTAATATTTTGTCCTTTTATTTATTCCATCCCATCTCTTTTCTTCTCAAACTAGCCCTCTATTCTCCTTCCTTCTCACAGTGCAGGTACAGTCAGGAATGACTTATTTTCCCCTAAATTCTTCTCCATGTTGTCTCATCAATCCTCCAGAGACAATTTACTCAAAGTGCTAAAGACCTTTGACCTTTTCAAGGGCACCAGTGAAGGGCTGGGGCTCTCTTCTTGTTGCCCTTCACTCATAGTAACGATAGATAGCATTAACAGAGCTTTGACAAAGCACTTTACACCTTATCTCATTTGATCTTGACAACAATCCTATAAGGTAAGTGCTATTAGAATTCTCATTTTTAAATTGAAGACATTGAGGCTGACAGAGGTTGAATGATTTATCTAAGATCATACAGCTAGTAAATGTTTGAGGAAGGATTTGAGCTCAGGATTCCCTGACTCAGAGTTCCGCACTATCCATTGCACCACCTAGTGGTCTTCATGGATTCACTTCCTTTTCCAATCATATTCCTTAGAGGTTTGCTTTTACATTCAAGGCATCATTGGAAATAAACCATTGCTTATTAGTTTATTTATATCAATTGTAGAGTTCTCTAGCATCCTTTAGTTCACCTCAGTTTTCATAATGCTAAATTTGTAGTCATATAGCATCATCAAAAGAAAATTTTTATCATTTTTTAAAAATTTTAAAAAAAATTTACTTAAAAATCTACTACACTAGGCTCTGGCACTACAAAGGAAAAAAAAAATGAAACCAACCATCCTAGGATTCCAGAGGTTTACATTCTACAGGTATCGTACTTGAGGAATACAAAAAAGTAAATATGAAGTAGATCTGAGGCAGGGAGAGGAAGAAAAAGAGGGGGAAAGGGAGAGAGAAAGAGAGCAGGGGGGGGGGGAGAGAGAGAGAAAGAGACAGAGACAGAGACAGAGACAGAGAGATAGAGAGTCAGAGAGATAGACAGAGAGAGACAGACAGAGAGAGCACAGTTAGAGATTTAGTAAACTTCATTGGGGACCAAGTACCTAAAGTAAGCCTTAAAAGAAGAGGAAGAGGCTTAGGAGAAAAAGGAATACATTTAGTACTTAGGGCATAAACAAATGTACAGAAGCAAAAAAAAAATGGACTTCTAATTTGAGGAACAGCAAATAATCCAGATTGACTGGAACACTTTTTGGGGGGTCTATATGTGTGATTTCACTGACTTAGGGGATTCCCAATTTGAAAATGTCTTTGGTCAATGCAGTTTGGGTCTGTAACTTATAGTCTAATAGGTTCCCTAGGGTACTGAGAATTTAAGTAGCTTTGAGGTCTCCTAGTTCCCATTCGATAGAGGCAGAACTTGAATTTGAGATTTCTGATTCCATGGACAGCCATGCTACTTCTCTGGCAGGAATGGTAAAAGAAAAGAACTCATGTAAAACAACAGTGGAGAGGCCAGTGGAACAATATTGTGAAAGGCTGTAAATGCAGGACTGAGTAGTTGATGTTCTATCTCCAACACAATGGGGAACCATTGGAAATCATTGGAGGGCCTTAATAAGATGACTTAGTAGCTCTGTGGAGGATGGCTTGGAGAGAGAGAAGCTGATGACACAGAGCCCAGTTTGAAGTCTATTGCAATAGTCTATGTGGAAGATGAATGAGGATGGTAGCCTGTGGTTGGAGAAATGAATAGCATCTTTGTGTAGAATGGGTAGCATCTACAATTGATAGATATTGGTGGTAAGGAAAAAGGAAAATATTCAGTTTATTAAACTGGGATTTGGATGTTGGAGATATCCATTAAAAAGTGAAGCTTAGAAGAGTGGTGGTTTTAGTGCAGAAGTTGAATTTTGTTTGGCACATGTTGATGGGACAGTCAAGTGACAATCTCCAGCAATAGTTGACAATGAGGAACTGAAGTCCAGGGGATATATCAAAGCTACATAATTAAAGTGACAGATAAATAGATGAGCTTTTGTATCAGAGAGCAGCTTAGCACTACTTAACATGCTGTGCAATTTCCTAAATGCAATATAGCCCAGGCTCTTCCTTGGCTTCAATCCTGAGCCCAACTTTCATCCATCTACATCTCCTATGCAAGAAATAAGTCTTTTGAGATCAATTGAAGACTGAAGAGCTATGGAAATAGAAGCTGTTGTTGTTGTTGTTTTCTTATATCCCAAGAGGTGATGGAACATCTTTATCCCATTTATAAATTCCAGACTCTAAGAAATATAATGAATACCACAGAATAATGGGAAGCAGGAAGAGAAGGGAGGAGTGATAGAAAAGGATGAGCTAAAACAGAGAAAAAGAAAAATGTTATTTCCTGAAGCATTAGCAGAATACAAACATATATAACCATCAGTGTCTTCATTTGTCACCAAAACCACAATTGGCCTTGAAAAAGTGCTATCATCCCACTTATCACTAGCTCCCACTTCCATTTTACTTCCTTGCTTGACAACATTAATGAAATGATGAAGCTTTTCCAGTCTCTCTTGGCTCTGTCTTCTTATTACAGGTATATGGCTCCATTTTCCACATTAGTAGGGGAAATCCTTTCAACTTGGAAGTTCTAGTGGACTCCTGGCCAGAATATCAGACTGTCATTACTCGGCCTCAGAAAGAGGTAAGATCACATAACTGACAAGCACATATTATGTAACTCTTACTTGCTAGAACCTGATAAAACTAAGAAAGAAAGCAGTTCCTGCCCTCACAGAACTTTCATTCTATTGGAATAGACAACATGTTCATATATAAGTAGATAACAAATTTAGATATCTCATCATGGGGGTTAGGGGAATGGGTTCCTTGCAATCTGGAAAATCCTTGTAAAATTTTTTTGGCCTTCCTTTCATATCTGAGAAGTCTGAATATCTTCTTTTGCTTTTATGGGATATTTATAAATTGGAATAATTTAGAATATGGGATAAAAAGAAATTATGAATATTTATGAAAAGATAAAGTACTTTGATATTATACAATACACACATTTTGTGCTCTTCTGAGGTTCTAAGGTTTTTTCCTGTGGTGTCATTAGATCTTTATGTGTCACCTGATGCTTCTGCAAAACTCCCCCAAAATTCCCACTTCATTTCTTGTGCCAACACACAATATATTGGAAACACGAAGGGGAAAGCCATGATATACAAGGGATTTCTGTATAGTCAGAATAAAAGACAAAGAGATTTAAAGAGAGATCATTATTAATTGGAGGTGATTAGGAAAGGCTTCATGTAGAAGTTGGTAGCTTGAACTGAGTCTTAAAATGAATTTTGAAAAGAGTTTAAAGAGGAGGTGGTGTCAAGATGGCCACTTAGAAGCAGCAAAAGTTGAGTCCTCTGTGAAAACCCGTCCACACCAATCAAAAACAAAGTGCTTTGAGGGGAATAGAAAACCAAATCCAACAACAGGACAGAGCTGGGGGACCCTCCTGTTCAATTCAACTTAAAAGGTACACAGAGAAGGCTGAATTCTATGGTTTAAGAAAAAGAAAGAAAGAAGTCCCAGGATCCCATCCCTACCTACTGTGATGAAAGCTGGGTGGTTTTTGGGATCTCAGGAGGAGGGTTCCAAGCTGAAGGAGTGCCTTGCTACCACAAATACTCCAGCTCAGGATTCTGACCACATCTGATATGGAGGCAGCTGGAGGAGAGGGGCAGAGAGAGGGCAGCCTGGTCCCAGCCTTCAGCCATCACTCTCAATCTTGGGCCTCTGCCTTTGGTGGTCTTGGTCTCAGGACACATCCAACTTTGCAGATCAGCTCTGCCTAGTTTAATCTCATCTATTAATAATGCAGATAAGAAGCCTTCAGAGGTCAAAGAAGCTCAATATTCAACACCACTCCCTCACCTACTATGCTGAAACCCACAGTAAGAATCCAGCTGACTGGGATCCCGGGGCAAAGGCTGAAATCCCGACAGAGTATCTTGGTACTACCATGGGAAAGTCAAGGCTCTGACCAGGAAGCTGCTATCTAGGTAATGAACAAAGAACAAATGGAACAGAGGAGGACCAAGAAACACCAAGAAAAAACTCAGGAACTCCAAAGAATTGGACACAGGCTTTGGAAGGACTCAGAACACAATTCAAAAAACAATTAAGAAAGGCTGAAGATAATCGGAAAAAATAACTTAAAAAAGCAAAGCACATCATCTGGAAACAGAGGCACATTAACTAAAACAACAAAATAGTATATTAAAAGCCAGAATTGGCAAACTTGAAAACCAGGCAAAGAAAGTGAAAGGTGACATACAAAGAAAAACAGACCAAAATGAAAAGGATAACCAAAAAGTCAGGGATGAAATTCAGCCTTTAAAAATTAGAACCCAACAACTATAGTAAATGATTTTACAAGGCATCAAGAATCTGTAAAACAAAATCTAAAGAATGAAAAAATTGAGGAAAATATGGAGCATCTCATTGATAAAACATTGGACCTAGAAAATAAATCCAGAAGAGACAATTTAAGAATTATTGGACTATCTGAAAATCATTACAACAGAAAGGGCCTGGACATCATTCTACAGGAAATTATCCAAGAAAACTGCCCTGATATTCTTGAACAAGTGGGTAAAGTGGAGATTGAAAGAATTCACAGATCACCTCCTACATTTAATCTCCAATTGACAATGCCCAGGAATGTTATAGACAACTTCAAGGACTACCAGACCAAGGAAAATATATTACCAGGTGCTAAAAAGAAACCATTCAGATATTATGAAGCCACAGTTAGGATAACACAGGACCTGGTTGCATCACACTGAAGGGCCTGAGGGCTTGGAATATGATATTCTGGAAAGCAAAACAACTGGGTCTACAACCAAGAATCAACTACCCAGCAAAACTGATTATATTCTTGCAAGGGAAAGTATGGTCATTTAATAAAATAGAAGACTTTCAAGCATATCAAAAGAAAAGACTTGACTTAAACAGAAATTTTGATGCCCAAACACAGAATTAAAGAGAATCACCAAAAGATAATTAAGAAAGGGGGAAAAACACAACTTTTTTAAGGGACCTAATAAGTTAAAATGATTTGTATTCCTATAAGAAAAGATGATATTGGTAACTCTTAAAATTGTTATTAGCAGCAGGGTAGCTAGAAGAGGTATACTTAGAGGGTACAGTGACAAACTGTATATGATGATATGTCAAAACTATAAAAAACTAAGGGGAAAAGAGGATAATAATAAGAAAAATGGGAAGAGATGAATTGGGGTAAATTTATAATTCATAAAGAAGGCCAATATAATGGAAGGATGAAAGAGGTTGGAGACAGGTAATACTTAAATCTTACATGCTTTGGAATTGACTCAGAGAGGGAAGAACAATCAGATCTATTGGGGCAGAGAATTATATCATATCTTATAGAGTAATAGAACGGTAATAAATGGACTGATGGGGAGGAGAGCAATACAAGGGAGGGAGAGATTGGGGGGTCATTTAAAAGGCACTATAGCAAGAGGGAAATAATAAGAGGGGAGGGGTAGGAAGGGGAGTAACATTAGGGAGTGGAAAGAGGGGAGACTGACTAAAAGCAAAAAAAAATGAAGGGGAAGGTAAGAGCAATGAGAAAAAAGGCAGAATCAGAGGAGGAAAGTCCAAATGGAAGGGAATACACAGATAGTAATCATAACTGTGAATGTGAATGGGATGAACTCACCAATAAAAAGGAAGAGGATAGCAGAATGAATTAAAAACCAGAATCCTACCATATGTTGTCTACAAGAAACACACTTGAGGAAGGTAGACATACATAGAATAAAGATAAGATGGTGGAACAGAATTTACTGGGCTGCCACTAAGACAAAGAAAGTTGGAGTAATCATTATGATCTTAGACAAAGCTAAAGCAAAACTAGATCTCATTTAAAAAGATAAGGAAGGTTCATGAAAGGCACTATAAATAATGAAGAAATATCAGTACTCAAAATATATGTACCAAATGGTACAGCATTCAGATTTCTAAAGAAACTAAAGGAGTTTAAGGAGGAAATAGATAGTAAAACCATACTATGGGGAGACTTTAACTTTCCTCTATCATAACTAGATAAATAGAACCAAAAATTAAATGAGAAAGAAAGGAAGTGAATGAAATATTAGAAAAATTAGAGCTAATAGATATATGGGAAAAAATAGATAAAAAGAAATATACATTCTTTTCAGTAGCACATGGAAAATATACAAAGATTGACCATGGACTAGGGCATAAAAACATTGCAAACAAATGTAAGAAAGCAGAAATAATAAATGCAATTTTTTCAGACCATAATGTGATAAAAATAATAATCAATAGGGGTTCATGGATGGGCAAATTTAAAATTAATTGGAAATTTAATGAACTAATTCTTCAATTAGGTGGGTCATAGAAAAAATCATAGAAATAATTACTGATTTACTTGAAGAGAATGACAATGAGGAAACAACACATCAAAATCTATGGGATAAAGCCAAAACAGTACTCAGGGGAAAATTTATATCCCTAGGTGTCTATATTAACAAAATAGAGAGGTAAGAGGTCAATGAATTGGGCATGCAAATTTTTAAAAAAACACTAGAAAAAGAACAAATTAAAAACCCTCAGATAAAGACCAAATTGGAAATCCTAAAGATAAAAGGAGGAATTAATGAAACTCAAAGTAACAGAACTATTGACTTAATAACTAAGGCTAGGAGCTGGTACTTTGGATAAACAAATAAAATAGATAAAATACTGGTTAATCTAATAAAAAAAGAAACAAGAGAATCAAATTAGCAGTATCAAAGATGAAAAGGGTGATCTCATCTCTAATGAAAAATTAAGGTAATTAATAAGAACAATTTTGCCCGATTATATGGCAATGACTATGACAATATAGGTGACATGGGTGAATATTTACAAAAATATAAATTGTCTAAATTAACAAAAGAGAAAATAGATATTTGTATATACTTCCAACACAACTCAGCAACAAAAGTTAGAAAGAGAAATTCCATCTAAAACCACCCTAGACAATATAAAATATTTAGAAATCTATTTGCCACAGGAATTATATGAACACAACTACAAAACACTTTCCACACAATTAAAACTATATGTAAGGAATTGGGAAAATATTAATTGCTCTTGGGTAGGATGAGCTAATATAAAAATGACAATCCTACCCAAATTAAGATACTTATTCATTGCCATTCCTATCAAACTATCAAGAAACTTTTTTTATTGAATTAGAAAAAATTATAACAAAGTTCATTTGGAAGAACAAAAGATCAAGAATATCAAGAGAAATAATGAAAAACAATGTGAAGGATGTAGGCCTACAAGTACCAGATCTTAAACTGTATTATAATGCAATGATAATCAAAACAATATGGTACTGGATAAGAGACATAAGGGAGGATCAATGGAATATGCTTGGGGTAAATGACCTCAGAAAGAGAGTGGGACAAGAATCAACTATTTGACAAAAACTGTTGGGAAAATTGGAAAACAGTATGGGGAAAATTAGGTTTATATCAACATCTCACACCCTATGCCAAGATAAATTCAGAATGGATAAATGATTTAATTATAAAGAAGGAAATTATATATTTACTTATAAATTAGGCAAACATACAATAGTATACCTGTCAGATCTGTGGGAAAGGAAATATGTTAAGACCAAGCAAGAGATAGAGATAATTACAAAATATAAAATGAATAATTTTGATTACATTAAATTAAAAAGGTTTTGTACAAACAAAACCAATGCAACCAAAATTAGAAGGAAAGCAACAAATTGGGGAAAATCTTTATAACAAAAAAGTCTGACAAAGATGTAATTTCTCAGATTTATAAGGAGCTAAGTCTGTTGTACAAAAAATCAAGCCATTTCCCAATAGATAAATGGTCAAGAAACATGAATAGACAGTTTTCAGATAAAGAAATTAAAACTATTAATATGCACATGAAAAAGTGTTCTAAATTTCTTATAATTAGAGAAATGCAAATCAAAATAACTCTGAGGTACCACCTCACACCCAGAAGATTGGCTCATATGACAGCAAAGGAAAGTAATGAATGTTGGAGGGGAAGTGGCAAAATTGAGACATTAATGCATTGCTGGTGGAGTTGTGAATTGATCCAACCATTCTGGAAGTCAATTTGGAACTATGCCCAAAGGGTTTTAAAAGACTGCCTGCCCTTTGATCCAACCATACCACTGCTGAGTTTGTACCCCCAAGAGATCATAAGGGAAAAGATTTATACAAAAATATTCATAGTTGTGCTCATTGTGATGGCAAAAAACTGGAAAATGAGGGGATGCCCTTCAATTAGGGAATGGCTGATCAAATTGTGGTATCTGTTGGTTATGGAATATTATTGTGCTGAAATGAATAATGAATTGGAGGGATTCCATGTGAACTGGAACAACCTCCAGGAATTGAAACAGAGCAAAAAGAGCAGAACCAGGAGAACATTGTACACAGAGACGGATACACTGTGGTACAATGGAACCTAATGGATTTTTCTACTAGCAACAATGCAATGATCCAAGACAATTCTGAGGGACTTATGAGAAAGAATGCTATCCACAACCAGAAAAAGAACTGTGAGAGTAGAAATGCAGAAGAAAAACATATGATTGATCACATGGTTCGTTCGGAATATGATTAGGGATATGATCACTCTATTGCAAATATCAATAAAAGGAAATAGGTTTTGAACAATGATTCATGTAAAACCCAGTGGAATTGCTTGTCAGCTCCAGGAGAGGGGAGGGGAGAGGGATCATGAATCATGTAACCATGAAAAAATATTCTAAATTAATTAAATAAATAAAAATATACAATTAAAAAAGAATAATATTCTATTCTGGTCTTTTGTTGTTTCTGTTCAGTCATTTCTGTCTAAATCTTTGGGACTCCTTTGGGGTTTTCTTGGAAAAGACACAGGAGTGCTTTGTCATTTCTGTGACAATGATATTCCACTTTCTTTCCCCCCATCCTGCACAGGAAATGACTGATGACATGGATCATTACATAAACTGTTATCACATCTTCACCAAAGCTCCTGAGACATTACCAGAGATCCTGGAATCTAATAAAGTCATTAACTGGGATCAGAGTCTCAGAATCCAAGGTAACCATTTAGAAGCAAACAGAATTTCTTAAAAAACAGATAACATTGATTAAGCACCAACTATATGAAAGGTATCATTGTTGGCATTTGGTATATGAAGATGAGAATGGCATGGTCCCTTCCCTCAAGATCCTTATGATCTAGTTGAGGAGACAAGACAGATGGACAAGTAAGTGAGACAAAAATCAGAATACTGGTTAGTTGATAAGTTTAGATATTATGATCTCTATCTAAGGACCAAGAAACTTCTCACCAAAATCACAAAATGGTTTCCCCAAAGTCACACACCTGAAAGTGGTAAAGCTGGATTTCAAACCAAGATTTCTTACAAATTCAACTACATTGTAATTTCCTTGGGAAGGAGCTCTGAGGAGAGGAAATAGCATTATGTCTTTCCTAGCCTCTGATCATGGCTTTGTCATTGCCTTCCAGCATGAACCTAAATAACACTCTTTATTTCTAGGCTTTGGTATCATTTAAAATGAAGAACATGAAGTAGATGATCTCTAAGATTCTACTATTATTAATGTCTTTTTATACCAACTATGAGCTTTCTCTTCTCCTCTCCTTTGCACCTCAAGACCTCTTTACATCACCTCCTTACCTCTCTTCTTCTATTCCAGTCACTGAGGAGCAGAGGTCATTTTCCTTATCAAGACTGATCCTTCTACTTGTGCATTTGATCCCTTCTACTCTCTTCTCAGAGCTTGCCCCATCAATCATTTCCATTTTTAGACTTTATTTGTTCAATGACTTCTTTCAACTATCCATAAATAAGGACAAGACTCTCCCACCTATAAAAATAGTTAAGAGACTGAAACAGACCAGTTTATACACCCCATTCCTTTTATGTGGTTGTGATTTAGTCTTTTAGTGAAAATCTTTTGGATTTTCAGTCATGTCTGACTCTCCATAACCCCATGGAGCATCCATGGGGTTTTCCTGGCAAGGATACTTAAGAGATTTGCCATTTCTTTTTTTCAGAGGAGCTTTTTGTTAGGCCATCAGAGGCTAAGGGACTTGCCCAGGGGGCCACACAGCTAGGAAGTGTCTGAGGTCACATTTGGTCAGCACTCTATCCACTGAACCACCTAGCTGCCCAACCCTTTTAATCAAACTCATAGAGTCATATTCTTTCATTTATTCCATTTCCTTACCTCTACACTCAAACTACTTGCAATCTGACTTCTGACTTATCCACTCAACTGATACTGCTCTCACCAAAGCTACCAATGATCTTTTCATTGATAAATCTGATTTTCTATTTTCGGTCCGTATCCTACTTGGCATTCACAGCTTTTGGTTGACCACTCCAAAATACTCTCTTTGGCTTCCATGAAACTGATCTCCCCTAGTTTCCTTCCTACTTCTCTGATTGTTTGAGTTCAAATTCTGACTCTGACACTCAAATTTTGTTTATGTAAACTTAGACAAGTCATTTAGCTTCTCTAGGTCTTCATTTCTTCATTTTTCAAAATGAGGTAATGATAGCATGGATTCTATTGAAGGCTCCTTCCCAAATCATTCTTTTAGTTTATTATTCTAAGTGCACAAGAAGAGTATAAATATGTATCTATAATAAATATGAGTAAGTCAGAATGTCCTTATTCAGCACTCATTGAGGGTTGGACTTTGTGTTGAGCTCTGGGGATACAAATACAAGCAATAAAGGAAGGAAGGGAGGGGGAAGGGGAAGGTACACACCTGGAGGGCAGGGGGAGAAATGTGGAGAATTGGAATACAATCAAGAGAAGAATGAAGCAGTGAGTGTAGCTGAACTGGACACTTTTAGAAAATAGTGGTTCCAAGAGGAACCCACTTATTGGTCAATAAACATTATTAAGCACTTACGATGTGCAAATAATCAGACAGAAAATCATTCTAGCTTATGGAATAAGAAAAGGATAAGAAAGTAGAGAAATAGCTGTCATTGAAGAAGTGACATCAGAGTCAAGAGGAGGAAATGGGTCAATTGCCAAAAGTTCAGACACTAATGATTCTTCCAGTTTGCAGAAGTGCTTATTATATATGTCCTAATATCATAATTTATTGAGTTAATGAATAAGATTAAGAGCTGGACTCAGAATTAGAAACTATGGGGATGTCCATCAATTGGGGAATGGCTGAGCAAATTATGGCATATGTTGGTGATGGAATACTCTTGTGCTATAAGAAATGATAACCAGATGATTTCAGAAAAAAGCTGGGAAGAGCTACAGGAACTGATGCAGAGTGAAATAAGCATAACTGGGAGAATATTGTACACAATAACAACAATATTGTACAATGATCAACTGTGAAAACTTGCTTGTTCTCAGCAATGCAATGATCTGGGATAATCCTGAAAGACTTAAGATGGGGAACACTATCCGCCTTCAGAGAAAGAACTACTGGACTCTGATGGATGTGAATCAAAGCATATTACCTTTCAGTTTGGGGTATTTATGATTTATTTTGGGCTTTCGTTTTTGTATGAGTGTGCTCTCACAATAGTGACCAATATGGAAGTGTTTTGCATGATGATAAAATTCAATTAAAAAAAAGATTTAGAGTTAGAGTGAATTAGACTAGATGATAGGATCATGGATTTTAGGGCTAAGAAGGATCTTAAAGACCATTGAGTCCAATCTGTTTATTTTATAGAAGGGGAAAGTGAGGCCCTTGGTGAAGAAATAATAGCTGGGATTCTAACCTAGGGTGTCTGATTACAAAGTTGATGCTGTTTCCATTAACTTGTGCTCTCTCAGAAGATGCAAAGAAAATCTAAAACAAGGTCTGTGTTGCCTTCATCTTTCTCTTCCCCAGGTTTACAACAGAGTTTGGATGAGAAAATAAAAAGTGTTGCAGCTTCAAAATCAGTGCAAATAGATTATTCCAAGTGTTTTCTCTATACAACAGAAGCTACACTGCAAATGAAGTCTCCCAATAAAAGAATATTTAGGAAATCCCAGGAAACAGATAACCAAAATATTGGAAAGTTTAAGAGGTAGGAACATGTATAACCTCCTATTCTAATATCACATTGTAAAGATTAAAATTAATATCCAGTACTCCAAGTATTATATTTAATAACATTTATTAAATATTTATCTTGAAGTATAAGGAAGTAAGGCTAGTAAAACTAAAAAAAAAAACGCTCCTCCATCCTCCGCCATGAAACCAGAGAGACCACATGGGTGGAAAAAAGAAACTGAACGCTCCCTCCATGTAAGGAGACACACAAACAGGGAAAGGAAAAGGGGATTGTGGGAAATGTAGTGGGAAATGTTCAAGATTCTAAATCAATACATATCTCCCTGTGATCCTTTGGGAGACCAGTCTCCCCAGTGGATCATGAAAACATAATTAACATAACTTTAACTAGAGTTATATGCAAATGTTACAGTTTTCAAAGGGAAATTACAATAATTTGGGGATGAGGAAAAAAAAGGGAAAAGGAACAAAACCAATAATAGGTGCATTTACAAAAATCCATTTAGGGGGCAGTCCCCTTTGGCATAATAGTGTACATTCAAAACAATAGCATTTCAACCCCCCCAAAATTCAAATTCACCATATCTCAAAGTTCACTCTAGATCTTCTGATATAGAGTGTGGTCTCTACAGGCATCTTCATGGCACCTTCTAGATTCTGGGAGGTAGTCTCTTGTTCTAAATTTGGCTCAAATTAAAGTCAAAGTTCACAATAATAACATAGTCCCCCCTGAGGAAAATAATAATACATCCCCCCCCCCCAGGAGGATACCATGATGCATATAGGAATTACACAGGGATACATGGTTGAGTCATAAGGCATATGAATCAAGTATCAAAAAAAAATTCAAGGAATCAAAGAAATTAAAATTTAAAAAATAACTTCTGAGTCAGATAAAAAATGTAAAAAGAAAACTTGAAAAAAATTCTGGGAAGAAGGGGAAAAAATCACAACTCACAACAGGTACTTTTAGTGATCCATGTCCCATAAGCATACAACAATTAGTCACTAACCCAATTTAGCAGTCTGGACTACAGTAAGTTGTCACATCATGAGAGAAAATAGAAAAAGAGACTAGATCTAGTGACAAATTGGAAATAGAATTTCCTGGTTCAACACTTTTCTTCATTTTTTTGGGATAATGGAACCAGAGCAAACGATGTCATATGCTTGATATAGAGTGTGGTACAAGTAAGTCCTGCATTAACACTTGTTAAACAGCTGAAACCTCGAGTCTCACACATGATCAAGTCATTGTGCTTTTTGTGTGGAATGCCATCAATCCCTGTAGCATTGGTTTGGTTTCCTTTACCTTTTTTGTGCTTATTTGGCACTTTGCAAATCAAGTTCTGTGCTCCTTTGTGGTCTGTTTGTCCTTGGATTAGACATAGAACTAAAGTCTCATAATAGTTAAATAACTAGTGGCAGGTTGCCATAGTCCAAAGCTCTTTGGGTATATTTTTTATGTGCTAGGCAAATGTATATCTTAGCTTATGCTATTGAAAAAAGTAAAAATAGTAAATTTTTTTCAATACAAGTGACATATGTGTCAAAAGCAAAAAAAAATAAGAAAAGAAGGAAAAAATCAAATACTGTTGACACATGTAGGAAGAAAACAAAATGTTAAAAGTGTGTATATTTCACAATTACAGAGATAAAGTATAGGGACTAGTTTTCAAAAAATGAGATTCATTTCCTCTTTGACTTACCAAGATCCGCAGTGTGAGTGCAAATAAGACAGATAAAATAATGTGAGTGCAAATGAAGTAGACAAAGCAATAATACATTCAAGAAAATACAAAAACAAACAAACAAAAAACGTAAAGGCACAAAATATTACAAAAGGTACATCAGGTCAATGAGGTCACTAATACAGATTTTCTTCTATGAGGTGGTACATGTGTTGCCCTACAAGGCAATTTGAGCAAATACAAGGATCAACCAAATAAAGTATAACAATATAGTACAAATCCAGCAATAAATAAATCCAAAAACAATCAATAGTCAAATACAATCAGTGCAAGTAATTATTCACCATCAACAGAAGGTACTTGTTTTACATGGCTTACAATGAATCCATGAGTCCCTCTCTCCAATTTTTATGGCTATTGATGTAGTTAATAGGAACTGTAATGGTCCATCATAAGCAGGTTCAGTCAATCCAGTACATTTGAAATTCTTTATGTACACATTATCACCTGATTTTAAATCATGATGTGAGAAATCAATGGGGCCTACTTGAACACCAGCTCCAGAGTTGTGGAGTTCTTTCAATTTTGTTTGTAATTGTCTGATATATGTAGCAATGGTTGTATACCCTCCTAACAGTGAGGTATAGAAAGGGGCAAATGGTTGTGCCTGAATAGGTGGATGTCCAAATAGCATCTCAAATGGTGAGATGTGTAAAACACCTCTGGATCTGCTTCTGAGATAAAATAGCACCAGAGGTAGAATTTCAGGCCACTTTACATGAGTCTCTGTGCATAATTTGCCAATCATGGTTTTAAGTTCTTTATTCATTTGTTCAACTTGTCCGGAGCTCTGGGGATGATATGGTGTATGAAATTTAGGAGTTATCCCCAGACATGAATAAATTTGAAATAACACTGAATTGGTAAAATGAGTTCCTTTATCGGAATCAATACATGCTGGCAGGCCAAAACAAGGAATAATTTCTTTCAAAAGGATTTTAGCAACAAAAGCCACTGTTGTATGAGCAGTAGGAAATGCTTCAGGCCACCTGGTCAGTTGATTGACTATGACCAGACAAATTTTATACTGTCCAACTTTTGGTATAGAGATTGAGGGTTTGAGTGCCTTTTTGGTTGCAAAAATTGTAAAGATTAAAATTAATATCCAGAACTCCAAGTATTATATTTAATAACATTTATTAAATATTTATCTTGAAGTATAAGGAAGTAAGGCTAGCAAAACTAAAAAAACTGATCCTCCCTCCTCTGCCATGGAAGTAAGTACCACTTGGACTGAAAAAAGAAACTGAAAGCTCCTTCCATGTAAGGAGATGCACAAACAGGAAAAGGGGATCATGGGAAATGTAGTCTCCCATGTGCCACAAACTCTGCACCTCAGCCTTTGGACTTCAAAGCCACATGAGGGTACATCAATAGATGATAATGCACAAAGACAATAGTCATTCTCGGTCACCGCGAGACTATCACTAGACACTAGGGTTCAAGATTCTAAATCAATACATTATCCTGGATTGTTAATAATTAAAGGATTAAATTTCATTGTCTAGTTTGTGGCAAAAAATAGAGACATGAAATACCCATGGTCATTACTTAACATCCTCATCTGATTCCCCATTGTGGAATGGAGATATGCCTAACTCATGGGAACTCAAATTCTGCCGCGTCCAACCTCCTAGAGAGCCTTAGATTAGGAACCACAATAGATGGTGCAACATGCCTTTGATCAGTCCAATTGATTTTAGAGGGAGCCAACACTAGAAACACGGTGAGTAGTTGAATCTTACAAATTTGTCTCAGTCAATTTATTGCTGAATATTTTTGATTATTTTAATAGAAAGTAAGTAAAGGACATAGGCATGTGTACTATATAAATACAAAAATGTCCTGATTTATGGGCCAGGAAAGAGAATAATCTCACATTTCATCAAGAGCAAGTCACTGTATCAACCCAATGTAGGATCACCAAAAACATATTTGAAGGAAGGAACAATTTCTTCTAAGTCGTCCACAGTGTCTGAGACTCTGGAGGCTCCAGGAACTCACTTCCCTCTACCTTTCTCTCTCTAAGAGTTGTCAGTTATCTGGAGAAATCTCTTCTTCATTCATTCGGCTAGATAGTAGCTTCAGTGTTCCCAAAGCCTCTCAGGAGTCACATCTCCTTCCTTATTCATAGGCCAACAGCTTCAAAAGGTTTTCCCTCAGAAAACCTGTCTAGTTCATGTGGACAGACATGTTACTTAAGCTTCTTGAAGTCAGGATTTGTTTTCCTCCATATCCACAACACCAAGAACAATATCTGACACATAGTAGAAACTTACTGATACTGTTTTCAAAGCAACTCTTGACGAATGTTGAAGTTATGATCTGTGTCAAAAGGAAAGTTGGACGAGTGTAAAAAATGGAGATTTTCCATCCCCAGAAGTCCTTGGTATTTCTCAGAATTCCCTATAATCTCACCTGAGTCTCCACATAGGTGAGATCACAATTGATATTTAATTGGCAGTAACACCTCCCTCTCTCTCTTCAATTGCAAAGATGTAGGGAGTTAGTGGTAAGCTAAGCACCGGGATTCTGAATTGGCTAATCATGGTTTTTATTTTGTATCTTCTTTATTCCTTGATTTCTAATAATCCTTAATAAACCTCATAAAATATAATATTCTATTATTAGATATATTATTTAATTTTTACACAAGGCAGTCAATAAATACTATGCAGCATTATCATGAGGGACATGCAAAAATGACATGAAAAAATAAATAAGAAACGGTTGTTTCCTTCCAGAAACTTACAACCCAGTGAGAATAATGGGATTTCCCTAATGAATATACTAGGTTGAAGGATGGTAAGGTGATAACTTGGTAAGCAAAGGACAATGAGATTAGATAAGCAAATGACCATTACAGCTGAATGACCTTGCATCTACAACTGGAGAGGTGCTAAGAGGCTATTTAGTATGGCCCCTTACTTTCACATATAAAAAGGCAAGGATGGAAGTGTGGTTTGACCAAGGTCACAGAACCAGAAGGTGGGAGAGGTATGATTTTAATCCATGTAATCTTTTTTTTTTAACCCCTTACCTTACACCTTAGAATCAATACTGGGTATTGGTTCTAAGACAGAAGAGTGGTAAGGACTAGACAATGGGGGTCAAGTGACTTGCCCAGGGTCACACAGCTAGGAAGTGTCTGAGACTAGATCTGAACCTAGGAACTCCCATCTCTAGGCCTGGCTCTTAATCCACTGAGCTACCCAGCTGCCCCCTCCATGTTATCTTATTACAAAAGCCAGTCTGTTTTCCACTGGACCACACTGAGATCAGGGAAGGCTTTATTAAGAAGCTGCCACTCAATCTGAGATTTAAAAGAAGGCTAGGAAATCAGTGGATTATGATATGCCTGGAGAGAAGGGAGAGGGGGACATGAGAGTCATAGGTAACTAATACAAACAAAGGCCTGGAAGTGGGAAACATATGTAGTGGATTTGAGAAACAAGTGGGAATGAAAGCAATCATTTTCCTTTGTTTATTCTTTTCTTTTGCAGTGAAGTTGATGAGTTCAAACCTACCTTCCTGGATGTCTCTCATTCTGAGCTGGTGAACAAAAATTGGAAATTTGGAAAGAATGAGAAGAGTCTGAGATACATCAAAAGATGTATCCAGAACTTTCCTGCATATGGTCTGCTTGGTCCTGAGGGGAATCCCATATCCTGGAATGTGATGGATGCAGCCTGTGAATTAAGGATGGCTTATACCCTGCCAGAATATCAAGGCAGGGGCATGTTAAGGCAGATGATGAATCCATATATGAAATATCTTCAACAGAATGAGATTCCTTTTTATCTCTTTGTGGAAGACAAGAATGAAAACTCCCACAAAGCAGTGAGGCAACTGGGTTTCCAAACCATGCCTTGTGGTTGGCACCTATGGCAAAGTATCCCAACAAGATTTCAGCAATTGCCTCATTTCTAATTCAGGCTTTAGAAGTCTCCAGTTGTAAACTCCACTTGTATTTTTATTATATCTTATTTCAACATTGGACTCTCCCTATCTTGCTCAGATTAGAAGGGCAGCAGCCATTCATGGTCCCAGTCCCACTGCTAATATGCACAGAAGCTTTGACTGGCTCAAATTCCAACCCAGGCCAGTTTGGTCTTTCTTCAGCATCTTGGTGACCCCCCAACCTTAGAGGCCAGAAGTAGTTCAGACATCTGATTGGAGTCAGTGTTATTGCAGCTCAGAACTCCTGAGCTCAAGTGATCCCTCAACTTCAGCCTTCCCTTAACCCAGCAGACAACAGAGATATGGGCTACCATGTCCAGCTTCTTCCCCAGCTTTTCACAAATTCACTAGAGGCAGTATCCATTGAGGTCAGCCTTTGAATATGAGAGATGATTGTCCTCCATTTAGTGAGCCTATCTTTATGGAGTGAACTCAAACACTGCCAATACTTCAAACTAACTCCTTGCAACTTCTCAGGCTGTTCCTCATGTCAGAAATGCTCTCATTTCTCATCCGAGGTTTTACATAGTTGTTCCTCTCCATCCCCCTTCAATGCTAGAGTCTTCTCCGACCAAATTATCTTTCATCCACTCTGTGGATATCTTATATTACATGTTATTTACATGTTGTCTCCCACAATATGGCAGCACCATGTGTGCTAGGGTTGGAATAAGGAAGACTCATCTTCATGAGTTCAAATCTTGCTTCAGATACTCGACCCTGTTTGCCTCGGTTTCCTCATCTGTAAAATGAGTTGGAGAAGGACATGGCAAACCATTCCAATATCTTTGCCAAGAAAACCCCAAATGAGGTCAAGAAGAATGAGAAAAAAATTGGAAAAAATGACTCAAGTCCAACTCCTACATTATAATTTTTTAAAGTTATGATCCTAATAAACAGAATAAAATGGAAATCTCCATATATGTGTATACATATATGTAAATAGTGTATAATAGAAGAGAATTTGCATAGAAAACTGAAGATCTCTATTGTGTACAACTTGCTTTGCTTTTAAATATATAATAAATTCAACATGTAACTTTCAAAGCCATCTTGCTGTTGTGATCCTAATTCCAACCCTTCCTGCTACTCTTCAGTTCATTTTTTTTAAAAGGATCTTTGAAAGACCTATACGAAGTAATGAAGAGTGAAAAGAGTAGAACCAAGTGAACATAATATATAGCTAAAGAATCAACACCTGAAGAATATCTTGTGGATCCAGAGGATGAACTGAGAAATAGAAACATGAAAGACACGATCTACATATACATATCTTTCTATTGGATGATACCTTAATCCATAGTATAGGAAAGAAAAGAAAGGATAGAGATACCCAGGGGAAAACTCATACTAAATAAACAAACATAAAAACGAGCAAAAAAGGATCTTTAATGGCCCTCTTTCTTTCCTTTTTAAAATTTTTGCTTTCCTAACCATATTCTACTTTCTCATCTTATTCCGCCTCCAAATGCAGAAAAGAAAAGGAAAAAAAAAACCCTTGTAATAAATGCACATGATCAAGGAAAAATAATTACTGACTCTGTGAAGGTGTGTCATTTTTTTATCTGGGGTCCCCTACTTTTCTGTCATGGAGTAGGTAGCCTCGTTAGTATCAGTCTTCGAAAATCGTGGTTGGTCATTATATTGATTAGAGAGTTCTTTTAGTTTTTCAAAGGGGACAATGCTGTTATTGAATACATTGCTCTCTTGGTTTAGCACGTCTCACTGCACATCAGTTCATACAAAGTTTCCCAGACTCCTCTGGAGTCATTCATTTCATCATTTCTAAAGGTACAATAGTATTCTATCACATTTACATGCCATCGTTTGCTCATCTAATCTTCCAAAACTTGGCCATCACCTTGGTTTGCAGCAAAGAGGTTCTATAAATATTTATACCCATATGGGTTCTTTTTTTCATTGTTTGCTATCTTTGGGATATGTTATAAGGAAAGTAGGAGCAGGAGATCCTGCAAGGCAAAGAGCAAGCTTCCAGAATTCTAGGAGAGTGACAGAACTTGGCTTTTGACTGGTGACAGTCGAAGCTAAGGGGGGCAGTGAGTCTAGCTCCTTGGGTGGACCTCGTGAGTCTAACTAGTCTCCCTCTCTTGTGACTGTATCCCTTATCCAATGGCTGATTCCTATGTCCCTGTATGTGTATCTTCTGGCTGATTGAGTGATTTCCAACAGAGCTGCTTAAGACATCCAAGTGCCATCTGTTAGTGAGACCTTTCCTCTGAGCCCTGTTCCTGCTACCTTCCATTCCTTACCATTTTTATATATATGGCGGTTAATTTGGCCAGTTGTAGGAATTTGATTTGTAGGTAGAGAAGTGTTAAAATGGTATAGGTTATCAACTTTATTTGGGGAGGGGGGGAAGGTTATTTACAGTTTTTAGATAGATCATCCCAATTCCCATCCTTCCCTTATCTTAAAATAAACTATTATTTTAGTTACATATATATAATTTCAGATTGCTATTTCAGGTATAAATCCAGTGGTTTTATCATTGGGCTAAAGGTTCTGCGAATTGGTGGCGTTTTTAATCATAGCTCCAAATTGTTTCCCAGAAGGCTGGAGTTTCACCATAATGCCAGAATTAATGAGCCCATTTTTAGAAAAATGGATACAACCCCTCAGTGGTGGTCACCTACTGCCAAGTGGCCAAGGAAAGAAGAATGTTTCATTCTAGACCATCAGAGAGATTGTGAGTGGAGTCGGAGGGCAACAGACTGCCAGATCTTCCATAGTACCAAAGGTAACAATGATTTAAGTTATTTCCATGGTGGAAAGATGAGGGGGAAGAAGGTACATATAGGAGGTGGGCGGAGGTTGGCAGATGGTAAGATGACTGACAAAAGTTCATGCATGGAGAAATCCTCTGGGGAGAAAAACGTAGCAAAGTCACTTTCGTTTGCTGTGTGACTTTGGACAAATCACTTTCCTCCTCTAAATCTAACTGGACACACAATATGACTCTGGGCAAGTCAATGGACCCCTCGGTGCTCAAGAAACTCTCCAAGTCAAAACCCTTGGAAGACATTGACCACATCAACCAGCACTGGTAAAGAGAGTTCTCTCCCCCAAGACTTCTCTATCTGAATGAAATCAAAGGTTCAGTCCTAGTCCATTTGGGATAGCTTCTTGAGAGGAGGCAGGAAGAAGGAGACATTAGGAAGCGTAGGTGATGTCAAAATAAAACATACTAACTAATTTTTTAGGTGTATAATTGCAGCCTCCTGTTCAGCATAGATGGCCTCCAAGCTCCCTCTTGGTTATGATTCTATGATCCTATGAGAGTGGCTAATGGGAAAAATGGATAAAGAATAATTTAGATCAGGGATTGTTCAATTAATAATAACAATAGCTAGCATTTATATAATGTCTACCATGTGCCAGGCATTAAGTCAAGAATATTACCTTATTTGATAATAACAACTCTAGTGGGTAGAAGCAATTATTATTTCCATTTTACAGTTGAAGAACCTGAAGCAGAGAGAGGTTAAGTGACTTGCCCAGGGTCACACACCTGCTAAATGTCTGAGGTTGAATCTGAACTCAAGTATAACTGATTCTAGGCCCAGAGCTCTATCCACTATACAACACAGCTGCCAACTGAACAAATATTTATTAAAACAAACATTATGGCCCCAGTTGATCATCATATCAATGAAATAAGTTGTTTCTACCAAAATATTAATTAAAGAATAAAAAACATAAAAGGATGTCTTTTGCCTCTTTTTGAATCACTATTACTTTGCATGGTGCCTGACACATAGTAGGCACTTTATAAAGTTGATCGATTGATTAAAGTTGAAGAAATAATTCACATCTCTACAGTTTGTTTCAGACTAGTGAAACAATGAGATTATGTCTCCCTCTTTTGGTCATTAGCTCTAATTGCTATTCCACAACACATGAACCCTAAGGATCCCTTGGTAGAGAAACTGGGTCAAGACAGATCAAGAATTGCTGAGACTAAGATTTCATTATTCTGAGGCTCCTTTGCTGATATGAATCACAGACAGATAGCATTTTATAACTCGTGCTCAGGAAATCAATCAATCAATCAATGCACATTTATTAATCACCTACTGTGTGCCTGGCACCATGTGCTCATTTTATAGATGAGGAAACTAAGGTCTGGAGAAATTATGTAACTGACCCAAGGTCTCATAGCCACCAAGAGAGGACACTACATCCCATTTCCAACTATCTACTGGACATCTTGAACTGATGTCCTGTAGACATCTTAAAAATCCCACCTGTCTGAACTGAACACATTATCTTTAGACCCCAAACCTCCCCTTCCAAACTTCCCCATCACTGTCCCAGTCACCCTGATTTGGAAGGTATATGCCATCCTCACCTCCTCCCTAAATCTCATCCCCCACCCCATTCCCCAACCCAATCAGTCCTCAAGTCCTGCCTTCACCAAGTCCCTTAGAGACAGCACTGATTCCTCTGTCACAGCACCATCTTGGTACAGGACCCCATTCCCTTATGCTCAGACTCTTTTCATAGCCTGATGGTCTTCTGCTTCAAGTCCCTTCCCACTCAAATCCTATTCTACCCAGCTGTCAAATGGATCTTCTTAAAAGGCAAGTCATATCCTCCATATCATTGTAGCCCCCATTAAATGAACTCCAAGTTATTAATCTATCAGACCCAGATCACATCCCCTGTTTGGCTTTTAAAGCCTTCATCCCTTGGGTCTTTCCAGTCCTCTTACATCTTAGCCCCTTCTACATACTATATATAGCCCAGTGACACTGACCACTTTGATGTTCTGCACTCACAGAACTCCATCTACTCTTAGCATTTTCATCAGCTGTGCCCCCCGGGATGCCTAGTTTACTCTCCCTTCTCATCAATGCCCCCTAGCTTCCTTCCAGTCTCAGATGAAGTTTTGCCTTCTGCAAGAAGTCTTTCCTAGTACTCCTTAATATTGGCAACTTCTGGGGGCAGCTAGGTAGCTCAGTGGATTGAGAACCAGGCCTAGAGATGGGAGGTCCTAGGTTCAAATCTGGCCTCAGACACTTCCCAGCTGTGTGACCCTGGGCAAGTCACTTGACCCCCATTGCCTACCCTTACCAGTCTTCTGCCTTGGAGCCAATACACAGTATTGACTCCAAGACAGAAGGTAAAGGTTTAAAAAAAATATTGGCAACTTCCTTCTGAGGCTGTATATATCTGTATATATCTTATTTTATACATAGTATCTACATGTTGTTTCTCCCATTAGAGTGTGAGCTCCCTTTTTGTTTTTGTTTTGTTTTTTAAGCCCTTACCTTCTGTTTTAGAATAGATACTAAGTATAGATTCCAAGGCAGAAGAATGGTAAGGTTAGGCAATTGGAATTAAGTGACACAACTAGGAAGTATCTGAGGCCACATTTGAGTCCAAGGCTTCTCATCTCCAAGCCTGACTGTCTATCCAGTAAGCCACACGGTTGCCTTGGAAATTATTTTTTTCAATTAATACTTTTGCTAATTCTCTAGGATTTTCAGGCATAGTTCTATCTTCTCTTTGCTGATCTTTCTACTTTCAATTGCTTTCCTTTAAATAATGGCTATTGTTAGCACTTCTAGAGCAATTCCCAAACACAATGGGAAAAGGTGAGAGCCTTGCTTTATTTTTTTTTTAAAATATATTTTATTTGATCATTTCCAAGCATTATTCGTTAAAGACATAGATCATTTTCTTTTCCTCCCCCCCACCCCCCATAGCCGACGCGTAAGTCCACTGGGCATTAGATGTTTTCTTGATTTGAACCCATTGCTTTGTTGATAGTATTTGCATTAGAGTGTTCATTTAAAGTCTATCCTCTGTCATGTCCCCTCAACCTCTGTATTCAGGCAGTTGCTTTTTCTCGGTGTTTCCACTCCCATAGTTTATCCTTTGCTTATGAATGGTGTTTTTTTTTTCTCCTGGATCCCTGCAGATTGTTCAGGGACATTACACCGCCACTAATGGAGAAGTCCATTACGTTCGATGATACCACAGTGTATTAGTCTCTGTGTACAATGTTCTCCTGGTTCTGCTCCTCTCGCTCTGCATCACTTCCTGGAGGTTGTTCCAGTCTCCATGGAACTTCTCCACTTCATTATTCCTTTGAGCACAATAGTATTCCATCACCAACATATACCACAGTTTGTTCAGCCATTCCCCAATTGATGGGCATCCCCTCGTTTTCCAGTTTTGGGCCACCACAAAGAGCGCAGCTATGAATATTTTTGTACAAGTCTTTGTGTCCATTATCTCTTTGGGGTACAGACCCAGCAGTGCTATGGCTGGGTCAAAGGGTAGATATTCTTTTGTCGCCCTTTGGGCATAGTTCCAAATTGCCCTCCAGAATGGTTGGATCAGTTCACAACTCCACCAGCAATGAATTAATGTCCCTACTTTGCCACATCCCCTCCAGCATTCATTACTTTCCTTTGCTGTTATGTTAGCCAATCTGCTAGGTGTGAGGTGATACCTCAGAGTTGTTTTGATTTGCATCTCTCTGATTATAAGAGATGTAGAACACTTCTTCATGTGCTTGTTAATAGTTTTGATTTCTTTATCTGAGAACTGCCTATCCATTTCCCTTGCCCATTTATCAATTGGAGAATGGCTTGATTTTTTGTACAATTGATTTAGCTCATTATAAATATGAGTAATTAAACCTTTGTCAGAGGTTTCTATGAAGATTTTTTCCCAATTTGTTGTTTCCCTTCTGATTTTAGTTATATTGGTTTTGTTTGTACAAAAGCTTTTTAGTTTGATGTAGTCAAAATTATTTATTTTACATTTTGTGATTCTTTCTATATCTTGCTTGGTTTTAAAGCCTTTCCCCTCCCAAAGGTCTGACATGTATACTATTCTGTGTTTACCCAATTTACTTATGGTATCCTTCTTTATGTTTAAGTCACTCACCCATTTTGAATTTATCTTGGTGTAGGGTGTGAGGTGTTGATCTATTCCTAGTCTCTCCCACACTGTCTTCCAATTTTCCCAGCAGTTTTTATCGAATAGTGGATTTTTGTCCCAAAAGCTGGGATCTTTGGGTTTATCGTATACTGTCTTGCTGAGGTCGTTTTCCCCCAGTCTATTCCACTGATCTTCCTTTCTGTTTCTTAGCCAGTACCAAGTTGTTTTGATGACTGCTGCTTTGTAATATAGTTTGAGGTCTGGGACTGCAAGGCCCCCATCATATGTGTTTTTTTTCATTATTTCCCTGGATATCCTTGATCTTTTGTTCTTCCAAATGAACTTTGTTATGGTTTTTTCTAAATCAGTGAAGAAGTATTTTGGTAGTTCAATGGGTATGGCACTAAATAGATAAATAAGTTTGGGTAGGATGGTCATTTTTATTATATTGGCTCGTCCTATCCATGAGCAGTTAATGTTTTTCCAATTGTTCAAGTCTAGTTTTAGTTGTGTGGCGAGTGTTTTGTAGTTGTGTTCATATAGTTCCTGTGTTTGTCTTGGGAGATAGATTCCTAGGTATTTTATTTTGTCTAAGGTGATTTTGAATGGGATTTCTCTTTCTAGTTCTTGCTGCTGAGCTGTGTTGGAGATATATAGAAAAGCTGATGATTTATGTGGGTTTATTTTGTATCCTGCAACTTTGCTAAAGTTGTTGATTATTTCAATTAGCTTTTTGGTTGAATCTCTAGGATTCTTTAAGTAGACCATCATGTCATCCGCAAAGAGTGATAACTTGGTCTCCTCCTTGCCTATTCTGATGCCTTCAATTTCTTTATCTTCTCTAATTGCTACTGCTAGTGTTTCTAGTACTTTGCTTTATTTTTGAGCTTTGTAGGAGAGATCCATGACAGAGGTCTGAATTCAAGGAAGAGTGACAGGCTGAGGGGATGCTAAGTCTTCTCTCCTCCATGGGGGAGGGGACCCAGGAGATCTGGAATCTTAAGAAGGAAAAGGTTCTGACTGAGGGGCAGTTAACTCTCTCAGCCTTGAGACAGCCAAAGAAGAAGGTCTTGTTAAGACTAGATCCAAATCTTTCTCTTGGTGACTGAACACCATCGCCCACTGATTTCCCAACTGAAAGTAACCAGCCTGAGAAAAAACAAAGCAGCTGACAAGATCACCCCACAGCTTCTAGTGCCCTGAACTCTGTTCAGTTGGGACCAAGACCAGGGCCAATCAAGCCTGACTAACTGTATCAGTTAAAATTACTTTCTCTGCTAGAAGTATTATATTTTTAGAGGTTTATTAAAGATTAAGAATTAAAGAAAATACAAAATGAGAAAACATGTGTCTAGGCCCAGAGAGCCCATTCACAACCACTCACATCTTGCCTAATAGGTCAAGAGCCGCGTGTGCTAAGAAGCGGAAGTAGGAAGAGAGAGCCAAGGAGGATACAGTCAGTTTAAATACCCCATCTCACTCTTGGACCAGGTGAAGTTCCAAAGCATTTTGGGAAGTGGCCAAGGACTCTTGGGAATTGAAGTCCGGGGTTCAAATCTCCATTTTTACATTTCCCTGTATGATTTTTGTTGGGAAAGATTTTCCCCAAAAGGATCATGAAAACACAATGAACTTAAATATTACAATAATTTGAGGATAAGAGGAAAAAAGAACAAAACCAATAACTGCTGGGCACATTGGCAAAAAGCCAGTTAGGGGGCAGTCCCCTTTGGCATGAAAGTATACATATAAATAAATATTCAATCAACCACACCCAAAGTTCATTCTTGATCTTCTTGTGCAGCTTGTGGTCTGGAGGCATCTTCATGGTGTCTTCTCCAAACAGTTCAGTTTCTGGATTCATAGAGGTATCATGTTTCTTTACCTGAAATTCTTCTTAAAAGCAATTTAAACTTTGCAATTTAAAATAATAATATTTTTACATTTCCCCATGAAGAGGGTGATTGAAAAACACAGGATCACTTAGGGATTCATGGCTGAGTTATGAGGTATATGAATCAATTGGCAAGAGAAATTAAAAAGACATAAGAAAAATCCAAATAAAAAGAAAATTTCTGGATAAAAATATAGACTATCAAAGTCTTATGTGTAAAAATTCCAAGTAAAGGAAAAGTAAATCTATAACAGGTCCTTGAATCAAGGCCCAATTAAAATGATCTAAGCAATGATGCATTTACCCAGTCAGTAGCCAGGAGTACAGAAAGTTGCCATAGTATGAAAAACAGAAAAGGGACTAGATTATAGGAGCCAGGTTTGGAACCAAGTTTGGGATACTTGTCTGTAAATACTTTTACAAAGAGTGTGGATACAAGGAAGGCCTATGTCATAATGTATGTTAAACATAGCAAGCATGAGTCTTCACACTAGGTTCAAGTCCTTTATATTGGCTTGGAAGTGCATCAATCTGTCCTGGATTGGCTTATCTTTGGCCCTATGCAATGGCTCTTTTGTGTATATCTTGTCCTGGAATCAGACAGAATCATTAAGCAAAGTCCCATAATTTTTTAAAACAATTAGTGACATCATTTTTATAATCTCAAGCTTTTGGGGGGGCATGCATTAGTATTATAGCAAATGTATTTTAAACTTATAGTACTGAAAAATCAAAAAGTTAAAGAAAATTTTAATACTGGTGACATGTGCTTCAAATATAAAAAGGAGAGAAAATTTTAAAAAAACTGAAATAGTATATTGCACATGCAAGAAAAAATATAATAAAATAATTTCTTAAAAATTCAAAAATATATCTTATAATCATTGATACACTGTGTCAGCTAAGAAAATATAGAATACAAGGCTTTCCCACCAAAAATGAGATCCATTTCCTCTTCATATCTAGCCATGATCCACTGTGAGTGTAAGCAAACAAATTTTACAAGGTAACATTTTTCATTTTTAAAGAAGAGTAGTACAAATATGTAGATATCAGTATCCTCAAAATTCTCAATAGCCCAGTTAATTACAATAACAAACAAACACACTATCATTTTTACACGAGTTGATGTATGGCATTTTTAAAAGCCTATGAACTGAGGGATATTTTTCACAATTTTTACAAACATAACAAATCTTTCAACCTTGATAAACATATTTTTAAACAAAGTAAAACTTATTTGGGGTTTAGCACATCAAGAATTCTAGATGTCATTCTGGTAGAAGTAAAATGAGCTGAAGAGTATAAATGAGAGGTGCTCCCCTTTTTCCCTTTGGGAGGCTTCTAGGGGTACATGCCCTGGGATTAACTGCCCAGCTTCCATTCACATTTTTAGAAATGCAGGAGGTTGGGGATTATAATTGTATTTCACTTCAGCTACTAGAATAGGTCTTACCTCGTGTTAGGGGCAGGCAAAATGACCAGAGATTGTTAAGAAAAATTGTAAAAACCATGTCTAAAGAACCCTTAAAATCAATTGAGATATTTAGCACATTAAATTTTCCAAAGGTTGTTATAACAATTTTCTGATGGAGTCCATCTATCCTCTATGTGACAATTTACAAAGTCAAAAATAGAAAAGGCTGTTTTTATATGAGCTTACTCAATAATGTTTGTTCAGCATAGTTATAGGGGAAAAACAACAGAATTTAACAGTAGTTAAAACCCAGTACATTAAAATGATTCAGTATTTCAGAATAGTATTGAGTGTAATAATATAGGAACT
The DNA here is from genome assembly GCF_027887165.1 of Monodelphis domestica. NCBI lineage: Eukaryota > Metazoa > Chordata > Mammalia > Didelphimorphia > Didelphidae > Monodelphis > Monodelphis domestica. Next base: position 17,623,288 of record NC_077232.1, on the reverse strand, counting down.
TAAAATTACAAAGTTAAACCTTAAACAAAACAATCAGTAAAATGCAATAGAATACAGAGATTTTTTATAAAACATGGAGTCTGAAATGTCTTAAAAATATAACCTCCAGTCTCTTTAAAGTTCCTTGTTTTTTTGTTTTTTTTTTATCCATTTAGATGCCTCTTGTCAGAAGGCAGGAGATTGGTAATGGGTAGGGAATGGGGGTTAAATGATCTGTCCAGGGCCACACAGCTGGGAAGTATCTGAGGCCAGATTTCAACTGAGGACCTCCCATCTCTAGGCCTGGCTCTCAATCTACTGAGCCACCCAGCTGCCTCCCCTAAGTTGGCTAAAGAGTTGCAGGGAGCTGAATTTTTCCCCTGAATATCATGTGATATAAATGAAAGCACCAATACAGTCAAAAGATATCCTTTTAAATATCCCATGCTTGTAAGTTCCTGTTTTGAAAAGCTTCTATGTTCTTTCCCTTTCTTTCTCCCCTCCTGTTATCCACTGCCCCCAGTTCACATGGAGGCTAATCATAGCCCAAGGAAAAATTCATCACCCCATTTTTTACCAGCCAGTGGAAGTGAGTCCTGGGCCTGGGGTGGTAAGCCAGAATTGCTGGGCTAGGCGGTTCATCTGGGTCTGGAATGTAGGCAGCAGGGTGGTCCTGGGCTGGGGCCAGGTGAGTGGCAATCTGGGTCAAACAGCAAACAGGTCTGGAGTGGATGGCTGCAGGCAGGAACACAGGCAGGCAGGGCCAGGACCAGGAGCCTGTGAGCTATCTAATGTCTGGAATGAGCTGAATCAGCAACAGCTTTGCAAGGGTAAAAGTCCTTGGCCAGAGAAACGTGGCTTAAAAAAAAAATTCTAGGCAGTACCTATGAATAGCTGAACTTAGTAACAGTAGAAAAAAGAATCAGAAGATTGGGGGTATTTTGTCTTTCCGATGTGGTAAGCCATAACTGTAGCAGTTAAAATTACTTTCTCTGCTAGAAGTATTATATTTTTTAGAGATTTATTAAAGATTAAGAATTAAAGAAAATACAAAATGAGAAAGCACGTGTCTAGGCCCAGAGAGTCCATTCACAACCACTCACATCTTGCCTAATAGGTAGAGAGCTGCGTGTGCTAGGAAGCAGAAATAGGAAGAGAGAGCCTAGATGGATACAGTCAGTTTAAATACCGCATCTCACTCTAGGACCAGGTGAGGTTACAAGGCATTTTGGGAAGTGGCCAAGGACTCCTGGGAATTGAAGTCCAGGGTTCAAATCTCCATTTTTACATCTCTCAGGGGGCTCAAAGCTGTCCAGGCCTGGGTTCCCCAACTTGAGGGGGGAGGAAGGTATAGCCAGTTAGGAATACCTTTCCCTCTTTCCTCATAGACCCTTTCTTACAGCCATTTCCCTGTGTCATTCCTGATTGATCACCCAGAATAAAGTTTGTTGTTTTCTCCCAATTGAATGCAGTGTGAGTGGGGAAAACGTTCTAGCTGTGGGGGGAGAAGCTCTTATATATAATAGCAATAGAAGGAAGTAAAGGGTCCATTTGGGTGGGGAGCCATAACTGAGAGGAGGCTGAAAAGAGGAACTACAGACTCACTTACCCTTTCTCTCCCTTGGCCAAATTAAATATTAGTTATTCCTCCTGAACCCCAAGAAAGGGAAGTCTCCACTCTTTCTCCCTCTCTCTCTTTACAACCAGATTAACCCTCTATTACAGATCCTAGTGTTTCCTCATTGCTTAGAATGTTGCTTTTGGTTTAAAATGGATAGTTGTTTTTGTTTTTATTTATGTTTTTAGAAAAATCCCCCTCTGTCCAGACTTTGTATATTTGGGGCATAAATCAGCATTATACTTCATCAAAGGCTTTTCCTTTTTTGTTTGTTTGTTTTGTTTTGTTTTAAAATTAATTTATTTAGTTAATTTAGAACATTATTCCTTGGTTATAAGAATCATATTATTTCTCTCCATCCCCTCCCCCCACCATTCCCGAAGCTGACGTGCAATTTCATTGGGTATTACATGTGTCCTTGATCAGAACCTATTTCCATGTTGTTGCTGTTTGCATTAGGATGTTCATTAAGAGTCAACATCCCCAGCCATATCCCCTCGACTCATGTATTCAAGAAGTTGTTTTTCTTCAGTGTTTCTACTCCCACAATATTTCTTCTGAATGTGGATAATGTTTTTTTCTCATAGATTCCTCCAAGTTGTTCTGGATTATTGTATTGACATTAATGGAGAAGTCCATTACATATGGTCTCTGGGTACAATGTTTTCCTGGTTCTGCTCCTTTCACTCTGCATCAGTTCCTGGAGGTTGTTCCAGTTCACATGGAGTTCCTCCAGTTCATCATTCCTTTGAGCACAATAGTATTCCATAACCAACATATATCACAATTTGTTCAGCCATTCTCCAATTGAAGGGCATTCCCTCATTTTCCAATTTTTTTGCCACCACAAAGAATTCAGTTATGAATATTATTGTACAGATCTTTTTCCTTATTATCTCTTTGGGGTACAAAATCAGCAGTGCTATGGCTGGATCAAAGGGCAGACAGTGTTTTAGCATCCTTTGGGCTTAGATCCAAATTGAAAGGCTTTTCTTATTGACGGAATCATGCCCTCTGGGGTGTTTTATCTGGTCTCCTTGACTAAGGGTTGCAATAAAATAAATAATCTGTTTGGAACTATGTCTGGTTGTTTTAACTGGGTACTCTGGCTTGTGACTAGAGAGCCGCTACTAGGGGACACCTGAGGGTACCTAGTTACAATGGAGATAGATGAGAGATAATGCTAGAGAGATACTGCTAAAGGGGATTACTCTGGAGCTGCCTATTGATCACCAGTGGCTAATAAGTCAAGATGTTCCCTACCCTCTTCTTCCCTTCACCTCCCAGGTTTCAACCAACCCTTTTGCCTCCCTTTCCCCTCCCCCGGTCTTAGTCAGCCACCTTCTAAGTAACTTAGGGGAACTATGAGATTTCAGAGAAATATTCTTCACTCTTCTATTCTCAGGTAAAGGGGTTTTTTGGGAACAACAGGATGAGGATTGAAACTGAGGTAAGAGGGATGAGGTTGTCCCTAATCTACAGGGAGATTTAGGAGGGTGTGGGAAATGTCAGTCTGGCCCCAGCGGTGACTCAGAGACAGCCTCTTTTCTTCTTTCTTCAGTCAGATAATCTCTGCTTGAGTAATTCAAGTCCAGGCTCTGTCAAAAAAAAAAAACAACACAAAGGTCTCTTGTTGAGTTACTTGTTCTCTTTTTGCTAGAATAACTTTTTTCTTATGCTATCCAAGACTAGTCTTCATTCACATAAGGTTTTGTGTAGTATGTTACCCTATGGAACTCCAACAAATCTTGGTTTCACTGTTTCAGCATGAATGGTACTTGTCATGTTTTAGAAGTTGGAGAATAGAAATGAAATTGAGTATCTATATCTCCTCCTCCATTTCTCAATGTGTTTCTTGATATTCTCCTTCCTATCCAAAATCTGTATCTGCACAATCCATGTAATTCAATGTATCTATAAAATCATCTCCATTATCAACCCCTAAACTTGCATAAATTTCTTCTAATGGTATACAACTTGTTCTGTGCCCAAGGAATAATCCCTCATCATAGTCTTGGTAGGATTTTGTTTGCACTGGTTCCAGGTATTCTATCTTCTCACTTGTATTTCACACATCCCCTTCTTCGTCTACCTCTTCATAAAGCTTATAAAACTGATAAGGCATTTGTTCTAAATCATCTTCATCCATTATTATCACACCTTCTGGTATTCCTTCTGATTCAGTATCTGAATCTGAATCATTGAATCCAATCACTATGTTCTTTGGATTTTGCTCAATGCCATGTAAACTTTTCTCAGATGTTGATAACTCTGGCTTTGCATTTTGATCTAAGGCTATGTCACCAGCTTCTGTGTTTTTCAAATCAGTTTCAGGTTGTTTCTCAGTACTAAGCTTTAGAATCTCATTTTTAATTGGTAAACTTGATGGTATGGGGTTATGCAGATCTGCTATACCGTTAACAATCACAGATCCTACTCTACCACTAGTCTAAGGTTCATGTTTATCTTCATTCTCATTTGATTGTGTAAAGATAGGAATCATTCTCTCTAAGAAATTATTTTCTTCTGGGAATAAGTTGGCATGTCCCCCTGCATCACTAGTAGGATGTGTGTCTACATTTTGTCCCACAACACAAACATGTGTTCCTGGCTTTGTAGCTAAGGTGTTTATAACTACTGACTCAGTGTTCATTTCTTTGCTACTCTTTGCCAGGTGCATCTGTAACTCAGTTAATTCTCTTTGTTTTTATCCATTCCCAATGAAGTCTATATCATAGGTTGTATTCTCAACTGCAATGGAACATGAACCTAAATCACAGCAGTTGCTTTGACCCTTAGAACATTGGCTTCAAGTCTGTCTTTTGAATCCATGGTAGTTTTTTTTCCAGTTGATAAGAATTCCATTCCATCCTGCTTTTCAAATTTAACTGTAGGGAGGCAAGATGGTGGCTCAGAAGCAGCAGAAGTTCAGACCTCTGAAAACTCTTCCTTACCGATCACAAACTGACTGCTCCTAGGAGACTGAAAATCAAATCTAACAACAATACAAAGCCAAGGAACCCTCCTTCTGGACTCAATCCAAAAGTTGTACCCCCCAAAAGCCAGAATCCGAGAACACTTGAGTTTAAGGAGAAGGCAGAAGGAATGTCCCAGGACCCCCCCCACACACACACACACAAACTTAGAGCACTAAGCCTGTAGAGACAGGGGGAACCTCTGGGTGGGCAAAGGCACTGGTCTGGAGGTTGTACATTGCAGGCAGGACTGTGCAGGGCTCAGAGCATTGAACAAAGGTGGAGGAGAAAGAGCTGGAGAGGGAGGGCAGAGCTAGCAGCATAGACAGAGCTGTGAAGACCCTCCATATTGATCTAGCCTTCCATGAGGTTTTGGCCTGAGGGCACATCCAGCCCATCCCAGCTGAACTTAATCCTATCAAAAGTCTTCAGAGGTCAGGGAAGCCCAATCTCCAACAACCCGCCCTCATAGACTTCTGGATTTTAATTTAATCCAATCAAAAGCCTCCAGAGGACAGGGAAGCACAAATTATAACACCCCTCCCCGACAGACTGCAGGGAGAGACCTTCTGGCAAAGCTCCAAGAGGGGAGACTGACAGAAACCCCCCAAACCAAAAAAAAATGAGAGGAGCAAGCACACAGACAAATGAGGAGCAAAAAAAGGGGCAAATATGAGCAAACAACAGAAAAAGAAGAAAGAAATAACAATAGGCAGCTTCTGTTCAGGTAACGAGCAAAGAGAATATGAAACGGGGGTGGGGGGGAATCAGCAAAGGAAAAATCAGAAATCCCAGCAAATTGGATACAGGCTTTGGAAGAACTCAAAATGGAATTCAAAACACAATTGAGAGGCTGAAGAAAATTGGGAAAAGAACTTAAAAACTAAGATAAGTCATCTGGAAACAGAAAATAGTGTCTTGAAAGCCAAAATCAACAAGCTTGAAAATGAGGCAAAGGAGATGAAATATGAGGCAAAAAGGATGAAAGAAAGTCTCCAAAGAAAATCAGACCAGAAGGAGAAGGATGACCAAAAAGCCAGGGATGAAATCCAGTCTTTAAGAACCAGAATACAACAACTAGAATTGAGTGACCTTACAAGACAGCAGGACACTATAAAACAAAACCAAAAGAATAAAAAAATTAGGAAAATATGAAACATCTCACTCACAAAACAGAAAATTTAGAATATCATTCGAGGAGAGACAATTTAAGAATCCTTGGTCTACCAGAAGACCATGGAAAAAGAAAAAGCCTGGACATAATACTACAGGAAATTATTCAAGAAAACTGCCCTGATATTATAGAACAAGAGGGGAAAGTAGATATTGAAATAACCCACAGATCACCTCCTGTTCTTAATCCCCAACTGACAACACCCAGGAATGTTGTAGCCAAATTCAAGAACTATCAGACCAAAGAAAAAATATTACAAGCTGACAAGAAAAAGTCATTCAGATGCCATGGAACCATAGTGAGGATAACACAGGATCTGGCTGCATCTACACTGAAGGACTGAAAGGCATGGAATATGATATTCTGGAAAGCAAGGGAACTAGGTCTACAACCAAGAATCAACTATCCAGCAAAACTGACTATATTCTTACAGGGGAAAGTATGGTCATTCAACAAAATAGAAGAATTCCAAGAATTTGTAAAGAAAAGACCAGACCAGAACAGAAAATTTCATGTCCAAGCACAGAACTCAAGAGAACCATCAAAAGGTAATTAAAAAAGAGGGGAAAGAAGAAAAACAAAAAAATTTTTAAGAGACTCAGTAAGTTAAAATGATAGGTATCCCTAAAAGAAAAGAGGTCATTGTTAACTCTTAAAGACTATTGTTATCACTGGGGTAGCTAGAAGAATTACACTTAGAGGAAACAGTGACATACTGTATAGGATGAAATAACAAGACATAAATAGGTATATAGATAATGGTAGTCTCTCGGTGACTGAGAATGACAATTGTCTTTTTGCATTATCATCTATTGATGTACCCTCATGTGGCTTTGAAGTCCAAAGACTGAGGTGCAAACTTTGTGGAATATGGGGCATGGACGCCAGTTGTTACGGGAGATGCGGTTGTGGACTGGTGTCGGCATTCACACACATCGGCAAGATGTCGACGTCATTCATCTTCAAAGGTGGGGGTGGCATGGTTAATGTAGGTACGCCAGCTGCTTCTGTCAGAGGCAGCAAGTTCTAGTTGCTTTGGTGTAATGCCAGCCCACTTCAAGTTGGACTTTAGCTCATCCTTGAATCTTTTCTTTGGTCGGCCTTGTTTCCTGAGTCCAGCTGACAGTTTACCATAGAATACCTGTCTTGGTATTCGCTGTGGGTCCATGTGGATGAATTGTCCAGACCATCGTAGCTGGATTTTGAGGACCATTACTTCGATGCTGGTGGAGTTGGCTCTGTTGAGGACTTCCTGGTTGGTGATACAGTCCTGCCATCGGGTGATACGGTCCTGCCATTGGATCCTCATGATTGACCAGAGAGAGTGCTGGTGGAATTGCTCCAGCTGTTTCATGTGCTTCCGGTACAGTGTCCATGTCTCACAACCATATAGGAGCAAGCTGAGGACCACTGCGTTGTACACTTTGAGCTTCGTCGCAGTGCTTACACCGCTGTGTTGGAGGACTTTGGAGCGCAGCCGCCCGAGTGCCTGGCTGGCCTTTTGGATCCTGGCATTAATCTCGTAGTCTAGGGACCTGTCGTTGGCAATGGTGCTGCCCAAGTACTTGAAAGTGTTGACGTTAGAAAGCTGTGTGCCATCGATTGTAATGCACGGCTGGTTAGTTGGCCTCCCTGGTGCAGGTTGGAACAGCACCTCAGTTTTGCTGAGGCTGATAGTCAGGCCAAACAGTTTTGTTGCGGTGGAGAACCTGTCCACAATGTTTTGAAGATGATTTTCTTGGTGGGCCATGAGAGCAGTCATCTGCGAAGAGAGCTTCCAGGATGAGTCTCTCTGTTGTCTTTGTTTTTGCAGTCAGGTGGCGAAGGTCGAATAGTGAGCCATCCAGTCGGTATTTGATGTAGATGCCCAGGTCTAGATCCATCACAGCATGTCGTAATACCTGGGTGAAAAATAGGTTGAATAGTACCAGAGTGCAGACACAGCCTTGTTTCACACCACTGGAGATGTTGAAGTTATCAGAAGTCTCTCCACCAGATAGGACTTCCCCTGTCATGTCGACATGAAAGAGCTGGATCAGTTTGACAAATTTTTCTGGGCAACCGAGCTTGCTAAGTATTGCCCACAATTCGTCCCTGTTCACTGTGTCAAAAGCCTTTGTCAGATCTATGAAGACAATGTAGAGACTCAGGTTCTGCTCGAGGCATTTTTCCTGCATTTGCTTCACCATGAAGACCATGTCGATGGTGCTACAATCTGGTCTGAAGCCACATTGTGATTCAGGCAGGTTCTGCTCTGTGGATATATAGATATATGTATGCATAAATACATATGCATGTGTATATATGTGTGCATATATATACATATATATACAACTAGAGCTAAAAAAGAGGTTAATACTAAAAGAAATGGGGAAAGAAACAAAAGGGGGTAAATTTATATGTCGCAAAGAAGCTCATGGTGGGAGGGGGAAGAACATCAATACACTGGAAGGGTAAAGAGGTTGGAGACAGGAAATAATCAACTCTTACATGCATTGAAATTGACTCAAAGAGGGAAGAACAATCCAATCCATTGGGGCAGAGAATAGATTTGTGCCCTATAGGGGAGTAGAAGGGTAACAAATGGACTGGTGAGGAGGGAAGCTGTAAAAGGGAGGGAGTGGGTTGGGGGTAGTTTTAAAAAGACTGCAAAGAGAATAATGGGGGGAATAAGAAGGGAGAGTGGTAGAAAGGGAAGTAAAATAAGGGAGGGAACTAGGGGGACTGATTAAAAACATACATTGGTTTGGAGGAAATAGTGAAAGAAGAAAAGGCAGGACTAGGAGTAGAAATTAAAATGCTGGGAAATACACAGCTGGTAATCATAACTCTGAATGTGAATGGAATGAACTCACCCATAAAACACAAGTGAATAGCAGAGTGGATTAGAATCCAAATGTTGTCTGCAAGAAAGACACACGAGGAAGATAGATGTGGATAGAGTGAAAGTAAGAGGATGGAGCCAAATCTATTGGGCATTAACTGATTAAAAAGAAGGCAGGAGTTGCAATCATGATATCTGATGAAACCAAAGTAAAAATAAATCTAGTTAAAAGAGATAAGGAAGGTAATTACATCCTGATAAAAGGCTGTATAGACAATGAGGAAGTATCAGTGCTCAACATGTATGCACCAAATGACATGGCATCCAAATTTCTAAAGGAGAAACTAGTGGAGCTCAAGGATGAAATAGATAGAAAAGCAATACTAGTGGGAGATCTGAACCTTCCTCTATCTGAACTAGATAAATCAAACCAAAAAATAAATAAGAGGTAAGAGAAGTGAGTTAAATCTTAGAAAAATTAGAATTAGTAGATATGTGGAGAAAAATAAATAGGGACAAAAAGGAATAAACCTTCTTTTCAGCAGCACATGGTACATTCACAAAGACTGACCATATATTAGGGCATAAAATCATTGCAAACAAGTGCAAAAGAGCAGAAATAATAAATGCAACCTTCTCAGATCACAATGCAATGAAAATAATAATTATTAAGGGCACATGGAGAGGTAAATCAAAAATTAATTGGAAATTAAACAATATGATTCTCCAAAACCAGTTAGTCAAAGAACAAATCAGAGAAACAATTAATAATTTCATTGAAGAAAATGACAATGATGAGACATCCTTTCAAAACCTATGGGATGCAGCCAGAGCAGTACTCAGGGGGAAATTTATATCCTTGAGTTCATATATTAACAAATTAGGGAGAGCAGAAGTCAATGAATTGGGCATGCAAATTAAAAAACTAGAAAATTCAAAAATTAAAAATCCTCAGATGAAGACTAAATTAAAGATCCTAAAAATCAAAGGAGAAATTACTAAAATTGAAAGTCAAAGAACTATTGATTTAAAAATAAGACTAGAAGTTGGTACTTTGAAAAAACAAATAAAATAGACAAAGTACTGGTCAGTCTAATTAAAAAAGGAAAGAAGAAAACCAAATTGACAGTATCCAAGATGAAAAGGGAAACCTTACCTCTAATGAAGAGGAAATTAAGGCAATCATTAAAAACTATTATGCCCAATCATATGGCAAAAAATATGGCAATCTATGTGATATGGATGATTACTTACAAAAATATAAATTGCCTAGATTAACAGAGGAAGAAATAGATTACCTAAACAACCCCATATCAGAAAAAGAAATTGAACAAGCCATCAAAGAGCTCCCTAAGAAAAAATCCCTAGGTCTAGATGGATTCACAAATGAATTCTATCAAACATTCAAAGAACAACTAACCCCAATATTATACAAACTATTTGAGAGAATAAGCAAAGGAGTTCTACCAAATTCATTTTATGACACAAATATAGTACTGATCTCAAAACCAGGCAGGTCACAGAGAAAGAAAACTATAGACCAATCTCCCTAATGAATATAGATGCAAAAATCTTAAATAGGATACTAGCAAAAAGACTCCAGCAAGTCATCACAAGGATTATTCACTATGACCAGGTAGGATTCATACCAGGAAGGCAAGGATGGTTCAATATTAGGAAAATTATCCACATAATTGACCATATTAACAAGCAAACTGACAAAAATCACATGATTATCTCAATAGATGCAGAAATAGCCTTTGATAAAATACAACACCCATTCCTATTGAAAACACTAGAAAGTATAGGAATAGAAGGGCCTTTCCTAAAAATAATAAACAGTATCTATCTAAAACCATCAGCAAACATCATCTTCAATGGGGATAAATTAGAAGTCTTCCCAATAAGATCAGGAGTGAAACAAGGATGCCCATTATCACCTCTATTATTTAACATTGTACTAGAAACAATAGCGGTAGCAATTAGAGAAGAAAAAGAAATTGAAAGTATTAAAATTGGCAATGAGGAGACCAAACTATCACTCTTTGCAGATGATATGATGGTCTACTTAAAGAATCCTAGAGAATCAACCAAAAAGCTAGTCAAAATAATCAACAACTTAAGCAAAGTCACAGGATACAAAATAAACCCGCATAAGTCATCAGCATTTCTATATATTTCCAACACATCTCAGCAGCAAGAATTGGAAAGAGAAATTCCATTTAAAATCACCCTAGACAATATAAAATACTTAGGAATCTATCTGCCGAGACAAACACAGGAACTATATGAATAGAACTACAAAACACTCTCCACACAATTAAAACTAGATCTAAATAATTGGAGAAACATTGATTGCTGATGGATAGAATGAGCTAACATAATAAAAATGACAATCCTGCCCAAATTAATTTATTATTTAATGCCATACCCATTGAATGACCAAAAAACTTTTTTACTGAATTAGAAAAAAAAATAACAAAGTTCATTTGGAAGAACAAAATATCAAGGATATCCAGGGAAATCATGAAAAAAAAATGCAAAGGAAGGAGGATTTGCAGTCCCAGATCTCAAACTATACTATAAAGCAGTGGTCATCAAAACAATTTTGTACTGTCTAAGAGACACAAAGGAAGATCAGTGGAATAGACTAGGAGTAAATGACCTCAGCAAGACAGTCTATGATAAGCCCAAAGATCCCAGTTTTTGGAACCAAAACCCACTTTTTGATAAAAAAAAAAACTGCTGGGAAAATTGAAAGACAGCATGGGAGAGATTAGGTTTGGATCAACATCTTACACCCTACACCAAGATAAACTCAGAATGGGTGAATGACCTGAATATAAAGAAGGAAACTATAAGCAGATTAGGCAAACACAGAATAGTATACTTGTCAGATCTTTGGGAAATGAAAGACTTTAAAACCAAGCAAGAGCTAGAAAAAAATCACAAAATGTAAAATCAATAATTTTGATTATATCAAATTAAAAAGGTTTTATACAAACAAAACTAATACATTGAAAATTAGAAGGGAAGCAACAAATTGGGAAACAATCTTCATTACAAAAACCTCTGACAAAGGTCTAATTACTCAAATTTATAAAGAACTGATCCAGTTGTACAAAAAAATCAAGCCATTCTCCAATTGATAAATGGGCAAGGGACATGAATAGGAAATTTTCAGTTAAAGAAATCAAAACTATTAATAAGCACATGAAAAAGTGATCTAAATCTCTCATAATCAGAGAAATGCAAATCAAAATAACTCTGAGGTATCACCTCACACCTAGCAGATTGGCTAACCTGACAGCAAAGGAAAGTAATGAATGCTGGAGAGGGTGTGGCAAAGTTGGGACATTAATGCATTGCTGGTGGAGTTGTGAATTGACCCAACCATATTGGAGGGTAATTTGGAACTATGCCCAAAGGGCACTAAAAGACTGCCCTTTGATCTAGCTATAGCTGGGTTTGTACTCCAAAGAGATAATAAGGAAAAAGATATGTACAAGAATATTCAAAGCTGAGCTCTTTGTGGTGTCAAAAAAATTGGAAAATGAGGGGATATCCTTCGATTAGGGAATGGCTGAACAAATTGTGGTATATGTTGGTGATGGAATACTATTGTGCTCAGAGGAATAATAAAGTGGAAGAATTCCATGGGGACTGGAACAACCTCCAGGAACTGATGCAGAGTGAAAGGAGCAGAACCAGGAAAACATTGTCCACAGAGATCAATACACTGTGGTACAATCTGATGTAATGGATTTCTCCATTAGTGGCAATGCAGTGATTCTTAACAATTTGGAGGAATCTACGAGAAAAGTCACTATCCACATTCAGAGGAAATATTGTGGGAGTAGAAACACTGAAGAAAAACAACTGCTTGAATACATGGGTTGAAATGATATGGTTGGGGACGTAGACTCTAAATGAACATCCTAGTGCAAACACCAACAACATGGAAAAATAGGTTCTGATCAAGGACACAAGTAATACCCAATGAAATTGCACGTCGGCTGCAGGAAGGGTGGGGGGAGGGGAGGGAGGGAAATAAAGTGAGTATTGTAACCAAAAAAATTAAATTTAAAAAATTAACTGTAATATTACCTCCAATATTTTGAATATGATTATTGTGTTCAAAAGTAATTTCAGCTTCATTTTCAGTTAATTTTTCCTTATCTATATCATTCATTGCTGGATGAAAAGATTCAGCTTCTGGATTCAAATTAGATATATTTTCTAAGGGTAACTGTGCCAAAAAGCTCTTGGGAGAATTAACTAAATCTGATGGGATGCCATGATACAAATCTGTGAATGGTTTTACAACCTTTATATTTTCTTCTTTAGCAACAGTAACCTTTAGGGAATTGAAATTGTGTCTCTGTATCTGTCACAAACTTTTGCTTGAGTTCTTGTGACTTATTCTTTCTTTCCCTTTTGCATAATTCAATCCCATTATCCACTCTACACTGGAGAAAGTTCCATAAGAAAGATTTGATTTCCTTAAGACTTCTTTCCCATGTGGTGACTATACAGTTCTTATCAAAGTCCCTTATCTCATTTACAATTTCTGAAATAATTCCCTTTATATCTGTTTCTGACTCTTTAATCTGTCTCTGCCTTTGTCTTGCTTTAATGCATGTACTATCATTCACAGATTCACTTTCTTGCACTGAATTTTCACTATTTCCCAAAGTTTTTTTTTTACTATTTTCAACTGCAGCCTCATTCTCACAATTTTCTTCTATCTTCAAGTGTCACACTATATATCTTATGGGCCTGGCTTCATAACTCTTTTCTGAGCATATCATAGTACTTAGGCTTTGCTCCAGCATTAATTGCATTTTGCATTTCTTGAAAATCATTAGCTTGTTTTGAGGACTGTAATAGTCAAAAGAGTGTTTGCCATAAACTGTGACTGTGAAAATATGGTTTCAAATAAAAAATATAGTGGTCACCATGAGAAAATTCCCAAATATTAAATATACCCAAGTCAGCTGGGTTTTATAGAGATTTTAATTAATACAAATAAAGGAATTAATGAAAGGGAGAGAGAGACAGTAAGAGGAAATAATGATAAAAGAGCTAGGCCAGTCCAGGCTTAAGCCTTAAGAGAGAGATCAGTCAGTCTTTAATCCACTCACCACAAGATTTGTCCCAAGCAAGATTCTAATGTTCAGAGAGACCCACCAGTTCAGCTCCTCAGCTCAACTAAGTTCAGCCACCGAGCCCTTCAATTCAGCTTTGGCAAGCTGACTTCCTTAAAGGCCTTTCTAACCTCCTTTTAAAGAGAATTTTCTCCTATGTCACCTTCCCTAAGTTCTCACATCTACCAATCACAGTAGACATTTTCACAGGATTTACCATTCTTAATTCACACCTTCTTTAGTTCTCAACTTCTCTGGGTAGACTAAAACTTTTGAGTAAGTTCACACCTCTTTGCCCTTTGCAAGTTTGCAAGTTGCCTGACCTTTTAGTGATTAATTTGACCTTCATAGGTACTTAGCACCCTTTTGTATTAGATCTAAAAATAGACCTAGTTTAAGGGTTTTTGCCTCACTATACGTATGGGTTAAGTACTTTTCATTGTTCAGTAAGGAGTTTACAACTTTATCTTCCCCTAAAGTATGCTTAAGTATGGGTGGAGTAAGGTTAGAGTTCTCACATTCCTGATCAAGTACCTTCATTGTTTAAAATGGGGAATGGTCAACCAAATGTTCCAAGGTAGAGTCTGAGAATTTTTGACATTCACAAGACTGAGAAATTTTTAGATTCACAGGACTTTAATTTGTAGTGTGAACAAGTAGACTTCTTGTACCTAGTTTGTATACTTTGTTTGTCTTTGTTATTACTCTCATGTTTCTTCTTCAAAAAGCAATTTCTAATCAAGTGACCTTTCTTGTGACAAAAGAAACATTTCCTAGTCTCTCTCTGCACTGGTTTCTCCTTGTAACTAGGTTTCTGGTAACTAGATTTTGTGTAAGTCCTAACCATGTTCAGATTTTTTATTTCATCAATTTCCTTTTGTTTAAGATCATTTTCAGTCCTCTCTAACTTTTCCTTCAGGTCTTGAGCTTGTTTGCTCTGTTCTGAATTATTTTCATGTAGGTAACTTGCTGTATCAATCAATTTGATCAAGCCCACTGAGTCATACTTAGGGAAATAGTTTTTGAAAAAAGTTTTTAAATTAGGTGTGCATCCCCTGAGAAATTGCCTACAGTCATGGCCAGCTGATTCCTTGCTGTTAGCTTCTAAACCTAAGATGGAATCTTCCATCTCTGACAGATGGTCTATGTATGTGGTAGGATGTTCCCCTTTACTCTGCAAGATCTTGTCAAACCTAGCCCATGCATTAGGTTTTGAACAGCATAGTTTTATGGCCTGAAGTAAATCCTCCCTACATTTTCTCAGGTAGGACATGCAAGTGGGATTGGCAAAGTCCATATCCACCCTTTGCTCTACAGTTAGCCAGCTAGTTAAATTGCTGTCAGATCTAGTCTTCTCCAGGAATTGTCTCTGTTCATGAGGGTTGAAAAGTTCTGACAATAGGAACTCAGCATCTTCAAAATCTGGATCAAAGATCCTGAAAGCTAATTTAAGCTCCTTTTGTTTTTTGAAAGGATTTTCTATAAATTTAGGGAAATGGCACTTTATGGATTCAAGTTCCTGAGAGGAGAATTGTCTATGGGCTTTGGAGTGTATCATACCAGAATTATTAGTTAGCTTAGTGACCTCTTTGTTTTCATTGTTACCTTCATTTTCCTGAGGTACATTCTCTGTTTGCCCATTGTCCTTGCCCATAACCAGATCTAGCCCTTTTTCCTTAATCAATTGCTCAAACACAGCCTTAATCATGCCTTCCAGGTTGTTATCAATAGCCAAAATCTTATCTACTTTAAGGGGAACCACAAATCTAAATATCTTCTTCACTTGCATCAGAGTTTGCAAGACAGCCATAAAGATTATGTACAATTATCCCAGGACCTGCCAGAGTACCAATTCCTTTTGGAATGGCAACTGCAAAGCAGACATTGTTACATTGCCTACATAATCCAAAGTTTCTACTAACCTATGGGTAAATTTGCTATACAAAATGTGGTAAACTGAAAAGCAAGCAATGGCTGCAATGACCACCACTCCAAAAACAACTTGTTTGAACATTTTGTCTTTCTTCCTTTACTACCCTGCTTGTAAAAGGATCATGGGGTTCAGTCAAACTTGGGGTGCCAATTGTAATTGTAAAATAAATAATCTGTTTGGAACTATGTCTGGTTGCTGTAACTGGGTACTCTGGCTTGTGACTAGAGAGCTGCTACTAGGGGACACCTGAGGGTACCTAGTTACAATGGAGATAGATGAGAGATAATGCTAGAGAGATACTGTTAAAGGGGATTACTCTGGAGCTGCCTATTGATCACCGGTGGCTAATGAGTTAAGATGTTCCCTACCCTCTTCCTCTCTTCACCTCCCAGGTTTCAACCAACCCTTTTGCCTCCCTTTCCCCTCCCCCGGTCTTAGTCAGCCACCTTCTAAGTAACTCAGGGGAACTATGAGATTTCAGAGAAATATTCTTCACTCTTCTATTCTCAGGTAAAGGGTTTTTTTTGGGAACAACAGGATGAGGATTGAAACTGAGGTAAGAGGGATGAGGTTGTCCCTAATCTACAGGGAGATTTAGGAGGGTGTGGGAAATGTCAGTCTGGCCCCAGAGACAGCCTCTTTTCTTCTTTCTTCAGTCAGATAATCTCTGCTTGAGTAATTCAAGTCCAGGCTCTGTCAAAAAACCACAAAGGTCTCTCTCTCTCAGCCTAGGTCAGGAAAACATCAGAGAAGTTTCTTTCCTGGTCAGTAAACCCAGAGCCAAAGTCTCAGTTCCTCCTCTGGCCAGGCTCCCCAGCTGCCTCTCCTGGGACCATTCCATTTGGAATCTTCACCTTGATTGACAGACAGATCCTTCACCTTGGTCTGCATGTCTGCCTTGTCCTGCAAATCCTCCCTTTCTTCATGCCTCTTCCACAGGGCTCTCCTCACTATGAATCATCCATCATGAGTACTAAGATGATTTTCCTAAAGCATCATCAGACTGATCGTGTCACTCTCTTATTCAATAACTCCTAGGCTTCCCTTTTACCTCCAGAAGCAGGGAAGGAAACAAGAAAAAACACAATTAGCTACTTTCTATGTGCCAGGCACAGCACTAGGTGTTTTTACAAACATTATCGCACACGATGTTCATAATACCCCAGGAAAGTAGGGGCTTTTATTATCCTCGTTTTGTAGTTGGGGAATTGGAGGCAGTCATCAGATAAGTGACTTGACTAGGATAAATAATTAATAATTAACTAGCTAATAAGTATCTGAGGATGAATTTGAACTCAGGTCTTCTTAAGTCTAGGCCTCTATCTGCCTCTAGAAGCCAATATAAAGTCCTCTGTCATTTAAAATTCTTCATAGCCTGTCCCCTTCCTACCTTTCCAGTTAAACACTTTCTTCTCCCCCATAAACTCTACAATGCAGCCAAACTGAGCTTTTTGCTGCTCTTCTCACAGGATGATCCATTTCCCCCACTTAATGCTGTTACACTGTTCCATCTTACTCCTGCATGGAATCCTCTCCTTCCTTACCTCTTTCTTTGTTTCCCTGGCTTCCCTCAAGACCCTCATTCAAATCCCACCTTCTGCAGAAACTTCTCCCCATTCCTTCCTGGTCCTCTCCAGTGTGTCTCTGAGTTTTCTCTATTCCACATGCACCTAGTTATTTATAGAAGGATGCCCTCTAGCACCAATCAAACTACTTAGGCAGAGCTCGAAACCCAAAACTGATTTGTTAGGAGAATCTGGCCCCCTCCAACAAATAGGACCCTAGACCTTCCTCCTGGTCTGAGATCCCTACCTTTATTCCCTTTGGTGCCCAGCCCCATCCTTGTATGCCTGGCTAGTCCATACACCAGGGACTTATCTCATTGGTGAACTTCGACTCCTTGGCACTCCACTTGGTCATGTTGCTACCAAATCATAAAGTGGGCAGACAGAAAGCAACCAGCCTATCTACAGCCCATCTTTAAGACACCCCCTCTTAGCAACGGGTCCTGGGCACCTTAGCAACAGACCTCAAGTTGAAATGATTGGCTATTGGGCCAAATCTCTCATCATGGGTCATGGGTCATGAGGAGGGAGGGTTCAGAGTGGAATATCTCAGGTCTTTCCACTGAAGCTTAAGACATCCAGATAAAAGCCTCCTTCAAGCAATACTGACAAGATAAAATTTGACGTGAGAGGAAAGACTCTTAACCTACTGGATTCTAACCTATGCCTAGTTACTTCTGATTATTGCCTATTAATAATGAGTAGCTATTCACCACCCTTACGGAATCACATTCAACCAGAGAATACTGATCAGAACTAATCATGTTTCATTATTTTTATTTTTATTGATTTAAGATGAGCAAGGGTCTCCCAAACTAGGGTAGGAGTCAAATTATTTCTCTCAAGTGAATAAAGCACTGATCTTGGAATCAGGAAACATCTTCCTGAGTTCAAATCTAGTCTCCTACACTTACTAGCTATGTGATCCTGGGCATATCATTTTACCCTGTTTGCCTCAGTTTACTCCTCTGTAAAATGAGTCAGAGAAGGAGATGGAAACCAATTCAGTATTTTTGCTCAGAAAACCCCAAATAAGGTCACAGAGAGTTGGGCAGGATTGAACACAACCGAATAACAACCACTATCACTGTGTAAAATCAAAAAAGTCTATAGTAATAAAATATTATATTTTAAAGGGTTTATTAAGGATTATTAGAATTAAGGATACAAAATAATAAAGAAATCAAGGATACAGAATAAAACCACGTTTTTGCACATGGCTGATTAGCCCATTCAGAACCCCCGTGCTTAGCTTACTTGCTACATCATTGCAATGGAAGAGCAGAGCATAGAAGAAGGAGAGGTAGGTGTTACTGTCAGTTAAAATACTAATTGTGATCTCGCCCAGGTGGAGACTCAGGTGAGATTATAGGGAATTCTGGGAAATACCAAGGACTTCTGGGGATTGAAGTCTAGGGTTCAAATCTCCATTTTTATAACTGTTAGATTTTTTTTCACTTTGAAAATGCTTTAATAAGTGTTGATAACACTGTTTTGCAAAATGTAAAGGATACAAATTCTTAATACAAAAAGAATAAATTAAAAGCAGATTTTTTAAAATTCTGCAACTTTTTCTACAACATACATCTTTTTAAATTGATTACAGTCAAACAGAATCCAATAAAATCATTTTACATGCTCTACAGTCAGTTTCAGGAGCAACCTAATCTCTCCATTTTTTAAACTATAGTTCATTTTACACAACTTGTAATAAAACTATTGATATTAATGTATATGTAAAACTTTATACCTAGTTAGCTAAGCAATAACTGGTCATCTGGTAGCACCTGGTTGGAGTTTGCTATGTTTTGAACTAAACTAATACTGAATGAAAACAAATTTGTTTTTTTTATCTTTAACATTTTCAACACTCAACTGCATATAATAGACTTTTTAAAAATCGACCTCCCTCACAATATAATCTAGTGTATCTGGGAACACCAGTTTTCTGGCTAAACAGGAAATTTCATACATATATTCAAAGAATGCAATAGTGGCTTTAGATCAGACCATGGGCTTAATATTTCATTTTATTATTTTTTAAACAAATAGGTTTTGTAAGAAGTTTGCAAGTGCTTTTGTACAATAGCTATAATTTCTCCCATCATAAGATGTTTAAACACGTTTATCTCATATGACTAACATTTATGTACATTTGTATGAATTGAATGCAGCTAAACAGTAAAATCTGTTTTGCTTAATCTTTCATCTTCACTACCATACAGGCATGCAATCTGCTTGCTGTTCCCCTTTCCTTGTCTTTCTTCCCTTTCTTCATCAAAAAAATCCCCAATTGACTTTTTAGTAATAAATTTTTCCTCTCATCACTTTTGTGACTAAAATCTGTCTAAATTTTCAAATCTTGACTATATTCACTTTTGAGTGTAAAGTTTAGACTAAGCTTTGTATAAAAGTAGTGTATGTAGTTGCTGTCTCCTTATCCCATTCTTAGTCTTTTGTCCCTTATTGCCCATGCCCAACGAGCTCATAGAGAATTTCTGTTCAGCCTGATTTTGTCCCTGACTCACTTTTAAGGTGTGTGTGTGTGTGTGTGTGTGTGTGTGTGTGTGTGTGAAACCTAAAAGTGTAACAATATTTAATGGATGGGGACAAGGAAGAGAAAAATAAAAATGTTTACAAAAATAATTATACTTCATAAGTTGATAAAAATATGGGGTAACAAAAAACTGACCAGCATTTACACTGGCCTGTATATCTCCAGTCTACAAATACATTTTTTTCTTGCCAATTGGTTTTCCTAACCTGTTAGATTTTTTTGTAGTTGGACTTGAATATTAAAATTGGTGGTTGCCAGGGATTTAATTTCTAAATCCCAAAATGAATTACTAAAGTAAAATGTAATTTATTGGTAGTTTATTTTTACAATAGAGAGAAGATATTAAGGAAGAGAGAAAAGCGGAGAGAGGGAAGGAGGGATTGC
The DNA here is from genome assembly GCF_027887165.1 of Monodelphis domestica. Taxonomy (NCBI): domain Eukaryota; kingdom Metazoa; phylum Chordata; class Mammalia; order Didelphimorphia; family Didelphidae; genus Monodelphis; species Monodelphis domestica. The sequence continues at coordinate 17,603,132 of NC_077232.1, read as the reverse complement.
TCTGGCTTCCTCAAAGCCAGGTAGAGATTCTAAGCCCCAGCCAGGGGAAAGGACTCAAGACAATGGGCCTTTCTCGGGGGTTCACACCTCCAAAAAGGGTAAGGAAACTAAATCAGCCTTTACACTCACCATGGTGACCATCTAAAAGGAAAGCAGTCAGAGGTCTCCTGCATGAGCTCCTCCAGGGGTCCAGTTCCACAGCCAAGTATCTTCACTCCAAGTCTGAGTGTTTGTCTTCCAGTCTCTCTTCAAGTGTCTGATGATTCTTCCAGTCTCTCTGAGTGACTTCTTCCAGTCTCTCCTCCTAGTGACTCTTCTTCACTCCAAGTCCAAGTGACTGATCACTTCCAGTTTAACTCCGAATGACTGAATGACTCTTGATCCATCGATTGATCCTGTGTAGCTCTGTTTCCTCTATTTAAAGATCTTTTTCTCTTGTGTCATCTCCCCTAAATTTTACATCTACCAATCACAGTAGATGCTCCTCTCCAGGACTGTCCACTCAATGTATCAAATGGGTGTCACACCTAAGTTAGTTAACACTTGTGGTTAGTTAACACCTTTTGTGGTTAGTTAATACTTTTTGTAGTTAGTTAACACTTTTTTTGTAGTTAAAATGGGTAGATCTACTTTAAATACTGAGTTAACACTTTGGAGATTAACATCTAAAAATAGACAGGGGATTTCAATTTAATCTTCACTGTCAAGGAAGAGCTAAGAACCTTCATTGTTATAATCAGGGGAGAGCCAAATCCAATCTTCATACCACCTAGCTGTTTATGTATTTTTATCCTGATTAGAATGTGAACTCTCTGGGGTAGGGGTAGGAGAAGGGAATGAGAGAGGCACTCTTTGGGGCACCTAGTAGGTGCTTAATAAATATTTGAATTGAATCAAATTTTTCCCGTTATTTGGATCTCAAGTGCTTAGCATAGTGCCAGGCACATAGTAAGCACTTAATAAATGCTTATTAGCTTGATTTAATTATGCTTAATTATGTTAATTTAAGGCTAAGCCATCCTTATATCTTTCTTATAAATTCAACTGCTGTGTATCAGTCAGTTAAGTAGAATAACATAGAATTGGACCTTGTGAATTTTAGTTTTTCTCCATTTAGCTTAGTCTTTAGAATTTTAGCAACCAGGTATGTCTACACCCCTACTTAAAGATTAAGGGTTGAGGAGGATGGCCTATGACCAACATGTGCTAGCAAGTGACAAATAAGAAACAACTGACAAATCCCCTTGGCTGTCCTACTCAAGCTTAAACTACCATTGGTACATGTGAGACGCAGGAAGGAATGTAAAGAACAGTCTATATATTTCACGTCACTTTCTTCTCGGCACTCGCTCACTCTCATTCTCTCTCACAGAGACGTTGGTCTCTGTTGGCAGTGTGGGGAGCGCTGGGTAGCATTTTTGGCATGCTTGCAGCTCTTGTTGGGTTTTGGCGTTTGTGGCTTGTTGATGAGGTGACTGGGAGAAGTTCTGTAGCATGGGTTAGGTGAGGTGTCTTCCCCGTGTGACCTTGGTGAGGTGACTGATTCCTCCTTTCCTCCTTTCCTTGACCTCCAACTCCTATATGGCTTGCCAGAGCAGTCCAATTCCCTTTCCTCTCTCTTCTTCTTTTTCTTAATTTCTTCCTACTATTGTAATTAAACCACCATATTGGGATTGAATTTTAATCCCTGACAACCACTAGTATAATATATTCAGTCAACAACCCTAATTTTATCCTTAACAGTGTGGCTAATAGCATGCCTCCCCCTCAAGGCTGTTATGACGATCAAATGAGATAATATTTGTAACATGCATAGCCCTGTAGGAATGCTAGCCATCTCTATTATTAATGAATTTTTGGAAGAATTTTTCATGACAGAAGGGTGTGACCAGGATTTTATTTTAAAATTGTGTGGATATTCATTAAGGATATTGGTTGCTATCTTTGCTTTGTCTTTCATTTTGGGTATTTACATTCTAATTATCTCATAAAAGTAGTTTGGCAGAATGCCTGCTTTCTCAACTTTTGAATTTAAAAAATCCAGCTAAATGGTAGGGTTGGAGACTGGATTTATGATTTCATTTATATAAGGAATTCCTAGATGAGGAAACTCCCTTTACCAAAGAAGATCAGCATTGGTTCTGCAGTGAACGGTTTTGTAGAATTCTCAGGCACAGAAAGAAAGAATGAATTTCAGGAAATCTAAGAGCAGAAGGTTGGAAAATGAGCCTGCAGGTCTAGGCAGACCAATGAAACAGAGAATAACTGATGTTCATCTTGGGAGGAGGCAAGAAGAGATGGGATTAATTGTTCTTTGAATGTTTGGTAGACAGGAAATCATTGTAGATAATAATTACTGTGAATGACTTGGCTATTCTCATGAATACAAAGATCCAAGACGATATTAAAGGACTCATGAAAATTGCTGTCTACCTCCAGAGAAAAAAATAATGAAGTCTGAATGAAAAACAAAACACCCTTTTTTTTGTCTTTCTTCATTTTCCTTGGGGATTTTTGTCTTTGTTTTCTTTTGCAATATGACTAATAAGGAAATATATTTTACATGACTACACATGTAGAACCTACATCAAACTGCTTGCCTTCTCAACGAGGGGGAGGGGACAGCAGAATTTGGAACTTAAAATTTTAAAAACAAACTGGTTTTGCATGTAATTGGAAGGATAAAATATATGTGTATATATTTTAAATTTAAATTTTATTTTTAAAAATATTTTTCCATGTTTATATGACTTATTTTCTTTCCCTCTCCTCTTCTCTCCCTCCTCCCAGAGCCGATAAGCAATTCCACTGGGTTGTACAAATGTTATCACTTGATACATATTTCCATATTATTCATTTTTACCATAGAAAGGAAACCCTAAATTATATATCCATATAAACAATTAATAAATGATGTCATAAGTTTTTCTTTTGCATTTCTATCCTATAGTTTTTTCTCTCAATGTGGATAGTGTTCTTTCTCATAAATCCTTCAGAAATGTCCTGGATTATTGCATTGCTAATAGTAGTAAAGTCCGTTACATTGGATTGTGCCACAGTGTATCCATCTCTGTGTACATTGTTCTCCTGGTTTTGCTCCTTTTGCTCTGTGTCACTTCCTGGAGGTCTTTCCAATTCACATGGAATCCCTCCAGGTTATCATTCCTTACAGCACAATAGTATTCCATCACCATGAGACTCCACAATTTGTTGAGTCATTTTCCAATCAATGGACACTCCCTCATTTTCCAATTTTTTTTGCCACCACAAAGAGCACAGCTATGAATATTTTTGCACAAACACTCTTCTTTATTATCTCTTAGGGGTGCAAACCCAGCAGTGGTATTGCTGGATCAAAGGGAATGCATTATATAGATATATATAGATATATATAGATATATATATATAGATAGATAGATAGATAGATAGATAGATATAGATATAGATAGATAGATATAGATAGATAGATAGATAGATAGATAGATAGATAGATAGATAGATAGATAGATAGATAGATAGATAGATATAGATAGAGATATAGATGTTTAATTTAGTAGAATTTACCTTTAAATCCATCTGGACAAAGTTTTCCCCCAAATCCTTCCTTTGATGGATACTTCAAAGTTAGTTCAATATTTTTTTCTTCCTGAGATTATATTATTTACAATCTTTCTTTTTTTCTGAATATTTTACATTTCTGTAGAAAATCCTTTATTTCTTTTGAATTATTATAGAATAGTACCTTGAAGGTTTTGTTTTTGTTTTTGTTGGTCAGTCATTTCAGTCATGTCCAATTCTTCATGGTCCCATTTGAGGATTTCTTGGCAGAAATACTGAATCACACAGCTAGCCAGTGTTTAAGGATGGATTTGAATTCAGGTCTTCCTTACTTCAAGTGCACCTCCCGTAACAACTGGCGTACCATGCCCCTTGTGCCACAAACTCTGTGCCTCAGTCTTTGGACTTCAAAGCCACATGAGGGTACATTAATAGATGATAATACACAAAGACAATTGTCATTCTTGGTCACCGGGAGACTACCACTATATAGCCCGATACCCAGCAATTGGATTTATACAAGGGATGCAAGGATGGCTCAACCTTAAATTAACATGATCAAAATATGGTCTGCCATTTTCTTCTCCAGCTCATTTTACAGGTAAAGAAATGGAGGCAAATAGGCTTAAATGACTTGCCCAGGGTCACACAGCTAGGACGTGTCTGAATCCAGATTTGATCCCAAGTCTTTCTGACTCCAAGCTGGGAAGAAAGGCTATTAAATGATGCAGTGGGTTTTAGGAGATCAATATTTCTCTGATTGTCTATGGTTAGAAAACATAAAAGGCTGAATTTGAATCCAGGTCTTCTAGGCTCTCATGCAAAGGCAATGACTTTTCAAAGGAGAAAAAAGGGGAGTTCCTATGGGATCATGGGTATGAGGGATGGGGGTGAGGAATGAGACCCTTGGAGGGGGAAGGAATTGGATTAAGGCCATTCCTCTTACCTCTCTCATCTCTGCCTCCCAACCTCAACTATCCCTACCTTGTCTCACTGGTCTACCAAGGATATTGTTTCCATGTTCTTGTGAGACATTTCAGCCCACATCACAGGTGTTCCCTTGAAGAGGAGTTTGGTTTGGAAGTTGCTCTGATTATTAATTATGCATGTACTGGGGGCAGCTAGGTGGCCAGGCCTAGAGAAAGGAGGCCCTGGGTTCAAATGTGACCTCAGCCACTTCCTGGCTGTGTGACCCTGGGCAAGTCACTTAACCCCCATTGCCTAGCCCTTACTACTCTTCTGCTTTGGAACCAATGCACAGTATTGATTCTAAAATGGAAGGTGAGAGTTGTTTTTTTTTTTATGTGTTCTCAGACACTGTTTCAATCTGAATTCTAGGGGCAGCTATATGTCACAGTGGATAGAGAGTCAGCTCTGGAATCAGGGGGTCCTGGGTTCAAATCTGATCTTGGACACTTCCAAGCTATGTGACCCTGGGCAAGTCACTTAACCCCCATTGCCTAACCCTTACCACTCTTCTGCCTTGGAGCCAATACACAGAATTGATTCTAAGGCAGAAGGTAATAGTTTAAAAATAATACATCTTGTGCTTTAGGGAGGAGAAACTGCCTGACAAGGTTCAGTCATCACGTTATATTGATACCATAATTCCTTTATGATATGTTTGCAGAGCAAAGTGAGTTGGGGTCAAGTTATCCAAAGTAAGCCGTTAACTTAAATTCTTTCAGGGCTGAGAATATAGAATTTAGTCCTGGAAAACAGGCCATGCAATGCAACCATATCACTTGACTGTTCAAAGTGAGGTGCAGAAAGGAGCAGAGACTTGGCCAAGCAGCAGAACTAACATTCCAACAATTCCAACCTAAGGTTTCTGACTCTAAAACCCAGCTGTTGCACATGCACCTGACTTTCTTTCTTTCCTTCAGCTCCAATGACTTGTGTCTAGAACATATTCTTTTTTTTTTTTAATAAAACCCTTACCTTCCATCTTGGAATCAATACTATGCATTGGTTCCAAGGCAGAAGAGTGGTAAGGGCTAGGCAATGGGGATCAAGTGACTTGCCCAGGGTCACACAGCTGGGAAGTGTCTGAGGTCAGATTTGAACCTAGGACCTCCCATCTCCATCCACTGAGCTACCCATCTGCCCCGTCTAGAACATATTCTATAAATTAATCAGTTGATAAAGGCACCAGTTCTTAGCCTTCCTTCTGTTTTTATTTATTTATTTTAAAAACCTTTAGCTTCCATCTGAGAATCAATAGTATGTACTAGCTTCAAGAGCAGTAAAGGCTCTTGGCAATGGGGGTTAAGTGACTTGCTCAGGGTCACACAGCTAGGAAGTATCTGAGGTCACATTTGAACCAAGGACCTCTCTGCTCTGGGCTTGGCCAGTTCACTAACCCACTAGCTGCCACCTTACTCTTCATTTTTTATGTTCTTGCTAAATAATCAAAAGGAGAATCAATGAGTCTGAAAGAGACAAGAAGTTTTATCAGCTTATTTCAAATGATGAACAGTATAATCCAGTGCCCAATATGGTGTGTAATTGAACCCTTGGACTTCATCTCCCAGAATCCTTTTCCCTTCATCTGTGTAGCATCCTTGTGTATTGTTTATTAAGTTCTGAAACTCCACCTTTTTCTCTCTCTTTTCCCACGACCGTGGCTTGGTTAACTCCCTCTTTGCTCTAGCTTTTATTTTCCTTTATTTCAAGTTATTATTATTATTAAATCTCATTAAATATAATACTTGTAGTATTTGGATATTAAATTTTTATCTTACAACGGTATGTATGTAGACTGTGCAGACAGCCAAGCAGGGCTCAGATGATAATGACAAGATGCTAGAAATGAACACATGACCCAGGCTTCACAGGATGGAGATCAAGTGGAAAGCAGCTGATGATTCTGGATGCTGTAACATATCTGGAATATCCCACCTCTCCCCTCCTCATACTTCCTGCCTCCTGAGCTGCCAAACGGAAGTCTTGGAAAGTAGAATGTGTTGCAGTAGGAGGGGAAAATGATCCCCTAAATATTTTGCTGCTCTGAATTATATTTGATTGATTTTCTATATACACCCATCTGGTTATATCATCCCTCTGCTCAAAGATCTCCATTTTCTAGGAAATCTCTGATATGCTTCTATGCAAGGGGGCTTTCTGCTCACATTTCTCTCTCTTTTTATCCTTTTAAAAGATAAAACAGAAGCATATATCGTCTTGCCCAGGAACCTGAAAAAGAAGGGACTAGAAACACTACCTTAACTCCCAGCGAGCTCTGTAAATGTAGCAAGCAGGTTGCCATTACACATCACCCAGACAACAAAGAAGTTGGATTTAACATTGGAATATGAGAAGAGTCTAAACAGTTACAGGATAATATTTGTAAGGCTTATGGAGCCCTCGGTGACAGCATATATACTGCTCTGATGAAGACAGAGGTTGTCCAGAATGAGCTAAAGAAATGACAAAAGGAGGAGATAATAGTGTCTCTAGAAGGAACTAATAGGATATATGGGAACTTTGGGAGGCACCTGAATTGTCTGCCTAACAATTTCCATTTTCATATTACATTCAGAATAATTTGCAACAAAGCAATAGAAGTATTGACCGGGAATGTTTCACATTTTACATTTTAGTGGTAGGGAAAGAGAAAAAAATTACTAAATCCAACTATATTTGCAGAGAAGGTAGCATTCTTTGGGTCTTTGGTATTAAAGGAGAGAATGGAAATGATGTCTTGTGCCAGGATGATCGATTTCTCGACTGGGTGATAGAAAATAGGTGGAGACTAGTCAACAACAAGATCAGATATTAGAAAAATTTCTCAGTGGGAAAAGTAGCAGACCAAGAATCAATAAAAATCCAGATCATAAGAGAGCTAAACAGAAAGATGAGGAAAGTGATTTTGCAATAAAACTCTATCAAAACGGAACAGATGGATTTCCCTGGTACCATCCAGGAAGATGCACCACCACTCAGTGTTGATGGCAAGTTTTGGAAGCCAGAGATGACAACGGGGACCAGGAAACTAATTTCTTCAGGAGCTAAGCCAGAGAAAATTGATTTCTAAAGAGACCATCTTAGAAACATATAGTTATCTCCTATAGGAAACATAATTAGTTGATCATTTCTTTAAGGAAGAGTTAGAAAATGAATCATTGTACTATTTAATCTACATTAAAAAAATTTGGTAAAGTAACTGAGGATGTCATGGCATCTAAAACCATTAAGACACTTGCTACTTTAGTTGACTCTATTGGTTATATACATCTGACCAATAAAAAGCACATCTATCAGTGGTGCTTGCTTTGTCTTTTGGGACAGGTACAGTCTTACTTGTTGACAAACACTAAATGGCATAATTGATAGGGTAGAGGAGCCACAATGGGCAGAAAAGATTAGTGAAAATACATTTGTGACTTTCACTAATAAAAATCCTAATTATTCCCCGAAAAGATATGGCATTAAACCCTGATTTGAAGTTTCAAGTATATCTCTTGATTACACCATCCTAAAACTGAAGGAAAATGACATTCCTGAGAGTTTATTTAAGTATAAACAGAGCACTGAAGTACCCCACAATGGACAGATGAAAAAAATTGACCCCTGTGCCATGATCCCTTTAGCAGAGAGGTGTCAGACAGTTCTCCAGGATAGGCAGAATGAAGAATCCAGTCTTTCAAACTGCCCTGCAGGAAGTTTCAATTAAAGAAATATGATGAATTCTCGATTGTTTGACCTGTGACCAGTTTCTTCTGTGGATCCTCTGGCTCGCCAAGATTTGATGGATCTGGATGACTAGTGGCCATGCACATTATTGGTTTCAAATACCTCTCTCATGCTGAGAAACGGTGACATTGAGTGTGGGTTTTCTGGTGATTCTATTCACCTTAAAGCATGAATCACAACTCCTTTTTCTTTTTTTCCTATTACATACAGAAACATTTTTGGCAACAATTTTCTGAAATTTTAGGATTCAAATTCTCTCTTTCTCCCTCCCTCCCTCTCACTCCCCCAATGGAGTAAATGGTTTGAGATAGACTATATCTATGCTTTCATGCAATACATATTTCCATATTGCTCATATCATGATAGAAGACACACAATAAAAAAACTCATGAAGAAAATAAAGTGGGAGATGGTGTGCTTTGATCTGCACTCAGTTTCTTCTTTGGCTATGGAGAGAATTTTTCATCATCAGTCTGTGTGGGACAGGAGTGAGAAGTCACTCCTGAGGGGGATCCCTTCCTCACAATTAAATTTCAGAGTCAGAAATTATGAGCAGAAAAAACAGAGTTTATTTCACTTTCATGAAAAAGGGCATGGCCTCTAATGATAAGGCAAATGCCCCCTTTTTTTGGCTGAGCCTCATCTTTTATCAGCTTTGAGCACAAGTCCCATTCCCTACCTCCTTTCCCTGTCTGCCCCCCAGAAACTGGGGAGCAAAACCTTACAGTCTAAAGTTTTACCCAATCAGAAAATAGAACAACTACAACTTTAACAAGCCAAAAGCTTGGCTCAGTTAGCAAACAGCAGAATCACAAACATTTACTACCTTGTAGTCTGCTGGAACATGCTCAGGGAGTTGCAGTTAGGAATTTCCAGGGATGATACTCAGCATGTCAGAATGTTTGAAATATATAAAATGGAGATTTTGAGCCTTTGGACTTCATCCCCCAGGAGTCCCTTAGTATTTCCCAAAATTCCATTTTCCTGCATTCCCCATTTTTCATGATTAACCCACAGAAACTAGCACATTGCTTGGCCAGGGGGCTTTTGGAAAACATATTCTGGGGGCAGCTGGGTGTCTCCATGAATTGAGAGCCAGTCCCAGAGACAGGAGGTCCTAGGTTCAAATCTAGCCTCAGACACTTCCTAGCTGTGTGACCCTGGGCAAGTTACTTAACCCATTGCCTCGCCCTTACCACTCTTCTGCTTTAGAACCAATACACAGTATTGATTCTAAGACAGAAGGTAAGGGTTTAAAAAAAAAAGAAACACACTTGAGGCAGGTAAACATGTACAGGATAAAGGTAAGAGGATGGAGCAGAATATATTGGGTTGCAACTGAGACAAAGAAGACAGGAGTAGCAATCATGATCTCAAACAAAGCTCTGGACACCCAGAAGTTCAATTAATGGAACCAATATTTGTTTATTAATCCATTGATTAATAATAGGTACCTAACTGGTCAGGGCAGCTTTCCTGGTGAAAGACACCCCCTCCCCCCCAGGCAAAGTTACAGACAGTTTTTATAGGTTTACATATGTGAGAGAAGTGAAAAGGTAAAATGAGCTCCCACAGAGCTAATGAAGTGAAATGTGGCCTGGGGCAGACTGACAAGGGAAATCAAGTCATATCAGACACTAGCCAGATGTGCCATCTACTGGGGTGGATGGATATTCTTTGTATATCTTCTATACGGAATTTATCTCGCCCTTGAGGAACCATCCCCTGACCATCTGTTGTTACAGCCTGAGAGAGCATATTCCTGAAGTCTGCTTTTTATAAGGGAAAATATACTTTTTTGATTACTACCTTTACCAGGGCCTTTGTTTACCTTTATCAGGGCCTTTGTTTTACTCTATTTCACCATGTCACCACCTTATTCAATGAGCGCCAGTGACTCCCTATTCCCTCTAGAATCAAAGGTGAGCTCCCCGTCTTGTATTTAAAGTTCTTCCTGATACAGCCCCAAACTCTTTTCATTCATGCTCTGGTTGGGCCACACTGGCCTCCCGGCGGCTCCATCTTTAGCCTCCTTCCCTTTTCTCTGGCTCCCTTCATTCCTGGAACACATTCTCTTCTCACCTCCGTCTTGGGGTTCCCTCCTTTTTTCCTCCCAGACTCAGCTCAAGCACCACCTGCTGCATGAAGCCTTGGTTTACTCTATGTAAATGATCGCGTGTACGTGACGTAATATGCTCCAGTGTAATAGACAGGCTCTCATTTATCTCTGCAGCCGGCTTTCAAGCAACTGCAGGAGCTCATGTGTGTTTCGGGTGTTGAAAGATTTGGGAAGTGACTTTATACAGCCTGAAGGATGCGAACTCCAAGGGGTTGAGGATTGGAACGGGTTTGGAGGGATGAGGGCCGGGGGCCTCACCGGCATAGTGACCACTGCTCGGGCAGCGGGTCAGAGACGAGAATCTTTGGCCCAAATTCAAAGCAGACGTGGGCAAAGACACCCTCGGAACAGCTGCGGTTTAAAATGAACGCAAAGTTTCCTCCTCTGGGACTGATTTCCAGCTGGTACAATAAATGCATCGTGCCCCGCCACGCCCTAGCTGGCCACGCCCCTCAGCCTCCCTAGGCGGCGGATCAGCTTTCGCCTTGGATCACATCTTTCATTCTCTCTGGGCGGTGGAACCGAGACTTAGCTAATCGCCGTCTTCTCTTCCCTCACGATTCCCAAACCCGCGGAGGGCCGGGATCAGCACGTTTTGGCTGGCGCTGAGCTGGGCTGGTGAGGCATTGGGCGAAGGAGCTGAGGGCGGGCGAGAAGGGGACAGTAAGGGAGAGAGAAAAAAAAAAAAAACATAACTAGAGATGGGGGCGGGGGAGAGGGAGAGAAGAGGAGAAAAGACTTCCTTCATCCTGATCAAAAAGAGACTTCATGGACCTTATCACGTTCCTTTGCAGGGGACAAGGAGACCGCGGTCAGAGAGGCCAGCAGACAATTTCAGGCTCTCCACCCCATTCCCATTTTACAGTTGAAGAACTAAGGCTCAGGGAGGATCAGCGACTCGCCCAGGGCTCCACAGGTAGTAAATGGCCGCTCTGGGATTGGCAAGTGGTTCCTGGGATCACAAGTTAAATTCTTTTCGTGATCTACCTCTGTGGAACTGGAGGAGGAGGAGTGGCACTGTCCAGTACGCGTCCGTCCACCCGTGCTTGGGACTCACCTGACCTCCGCCTGCTCCTTCACCTGCTGCTCCTGTCCTGCCCGCTGTTTAAGCGAAACATCCATTCATTCTCACTTGTCTCCCTCGTTCTCCCTCCCCTCTCCCTCCTCTTTCCTTCCCTTCTCTCCTCCGTCTCCTTCCTTCTTTCTCCCTCCTCCCCACTACCTTCCTTTTCTCTCCCTTTTCCTCCTCTCCCCCTTCCTCTTCCTTCCTCACTCTCTTCCCTCTTTCTTTTCCTCCTACTGAAAGTAATAGCATTTATCTCACACTTCTGCATTTTGAGCTTCACCGCAATCTTATGAGATTAGTGCTGCTCTTATCTTCATTTTACAGAGACTGATAATGATTTCTCAAGAAGTGAAGTGACTTGATTTGAGTCAGACCACTTCTTACGTGATTTAAACACCAATTTGACACCCTTTGTGGCTACTGGTGTAGCAACATCTCTTAACCCTGCCTATCCTCGTCCTTCTCCCTTGCGCTTGTGATCTCTCTTCTTCCTCTTTCTCCATTCCCCTTAGATACTTTGTCTTTTTTTTTTAAATCCTTACCTTCTATCTTAAAATCAATACCATGTATTGATTCCAAGGCAGAAGAATGTTAAATGGGCAGTGAGGGTGAAGTGACTTGCCCAGGGTCCGATTTAAACCCAGGACCTCCTGTCACTAGGCCTGGCTCTCAATATGCTGAGCTTCCTGGCTGCCTCCAATGCCTAGGATAATTAAAAGTTTGTTTTGTGGCTTCCAAATGATTTTTTTTTTCAGTGCTTCTGCTTCTTTTGGTATATAAAAAAAAAAGCATTCTGGGTCCTTTGGCCAGGGGGAAGAAGCAACAGATTGATGCTGCCATCCTGTAGCTTTAAAGGGATGTAAAACGGTGTTCCTATTTAATTAATTATTACTAATGGTGAATAATTGGGGAAAGCTTTCTGATGTGCAATGCCAGGAGAATAGTTGCCTTTTTTTTCTTCTTCCTCCATCCCCAACAACTAAAGTTTTATTTAAATTCACACATTTATGTACCATGAAAATTTGTCTTACCCAGAGCCCTCCAGTGGCTCATCCTAAAGTACTCCAAGATGTCTCCTCATGCCATGGAAGTTACCTTGGATTTTTCAAAGACCATTCCCAACTCATTTGAAATTCACAGTCCTTGATTGAATTCCAGACTCTATCTTGTGACTTTGGACAAGTCATTTCCCCTCTCCTTCATCAGTAAATTGACATGGTTGAATTGGATGCTCACTGAAGTAGACCTTTTCATCTCTAAAACTCTACAGTCATATATATTATATGTATATTGAACACATATACATTAGTGTATATAAGGGAAGCCTTCAAAGCTGGGAAGCTTTAAAAGCTCTCATATATCCAAGATCTATAATGAACAGATTTATTTATTTACTATTTTATTTTTTCCACAATCTTGAATTAATTCTCTCCTTCCCTCACTCCCCCACTAAGATAGTAAGCAATCTCATATGGATTTTACATGTACAATAACATAAAACATTTTCCTATATTAATTCTTTTATGTAAGGAAACTCAAACAAAAAATTATAATAAAGAAAGTGAAAAAGTTTGCTTTAGTCTAGATTCAAACCTCCATCAGTTCTTTCTCTGGAAGCAGATAGTATTTTTTTTTATCATTAGCCCTTTGAGATTGTTTTGGGTTATTGTATTGCTGAGAATAGTTAAGTTATTCAAAGTTGTTCATTGTGAAGTATTCTCATCACTGTGTACAGTGTTCTCCTGGTTCTGCTTATTGCACTCTGCTTTCGTTTGTGTAGATTTTTTCCAGCTTTTTCTGGGCATCTCCTGCTCATTATTTCTTACAGCTCAATAGTATTCTATTATAATCATATAGTATAACTTAACCATTCCCCCAATTGATGGCTATCTCCTCACTTTCCAATTATTCACCCCCAAATAAAGAGCTGTTTTAAATGTTTTTGTACATATAGGTCCTTCCCCTTTTTTCTTTTCTTTTTTTTTTTTTTATCTCTGGGATACAAATCTAGTAATGGTATTGTTGGGGCAAAGGGTATGTACTGTGTTATAATTCCTTGGCCATGGTTCCAAATTGCTCTCCAGGATGGTTGAATCAGTTCACAACTCTACCCAAAAGGGCATTCCTGTCTCAATTTTCCCATATCCTCCCCCAAAACAAAGAGTTTTGCCATTTTCCTTTTCTGACATCATAGCCAAACCTGTTAGGCACCTCAGAGTTGTTTTAATTTGTATTTCTTTAATTAATAGTGATTGAGAGCACTCTTTTTGCATGACTATAGAGAGCTTTAATTTCTTTGAGAACTGCTAGTTTATAATTTATCTCCTGGGGAATGGCTTGTATTCTTATACATGCAACTCATGGAGAAACGAAACCTTTATTAGAAACTTGTAAAAAAATTTTGTGCCATTGTGGTGACTGTGCGTTACTTTTCACCCTATTTCCCTTTGTTTAGTTTATGACCACCACATCCCCTAATGTTCCCTCTTTTCTATGAGCTTCATGTCCCTTCTCTTCTCTGCTTTCCCTTCTACTTTCCTATTGGGTAAGATAAAGACTATACTCAGTTGATTCTGTGTGTTCTTCCTTCATTGAGCCAATTTGAGAAGAGTAAGATTCATGTGTTCCCTTCCTCACCTCCTCTGTCTTCCCCTCCACTGTAAAAACTCTATTATGCTTCTTATGTGTGAGAATTTACCCCGTTCTACTTCTTCCTCCCCTTCCTTCCTTCCCATCTTCCAATGGATTCCTCTCACATCTCTTAATTTAATTTAATTTAACTTTACATTCAGCTAACATCCCTGCTCTCTTTCTATGTATACTTCTTCTAACTGCCCTAATAGTGACAAATTTCTTAGAAATTACAAGAATCACCTTCTTGTAAAGGGATGTACACAACTGAGCCTTATTGAATAGCTTTTGATTTTGACTTGATTTCTCTTTCCTGTGGAGGTGGCTCTGGAGATCTGTAAGTTTTCAGTTCTTCCAAGGTGGTTTGGTGTAAGGAGAGGTGTGTTCAATACTCTTCTGGCCTGAGCTCTGGTCTGTGAGCAACTACAAGCATCCTTTCTCTCTTGGAAATGTGACAGGAGCCCCCTGCTTCCCCGTGGCCACAAGTGCTGGTGTATGCTGGTCTGTGGGCAATGCAGCAGGAATCTCACTCCCAGAGCCAGCAAAGGGAGCCCAGTCATCTCCTTCTGAGCAGTTGTCAGACACCTCTCCCCCCCCACACACACACACACCTCCCCTGTCACTGTCTATGGCTGAGAGCTCTGGGAACCTGCGTCCAAGACCTGTTGTCATGATGGAGCCTGCCTGGGTGCTCCACTTCCACCCTGGGCAATAGATGACTCCACCTTTTGTGGGTTTTGGTATTCCCGAATTTGTTTTGAGGCATCATGTCATAGTTTTTTGGAGGGTAAATTGGTAAAGATCAGGTGGGTCTGTGTAACTTCACCATCTTGGCTTCCCCTTATTTATTTAATGGCACTAAAATGAATTGATTTAAATGTATTTTATATCAGCTGTTCCAAAAGGTCAAGGGATATGGATAGGCAGGTTTCAGAGGAAAATACTCAATAGACCCATGGGAAAAAATGCTTCAAATTTCTAATAATTAGAAAAATTAGAAAAAAATGCACATTAAAACAATTCAACTGTAAAATGGGGATAAGGATCAATGAGATATTTCTAAGGCATTTAGCACAGTGCCTAGCACATGGTAAGCACTTAATAAATATTTGTTCTCTCTATTCCATCTGTTTTTTTAAATCCCTTACCTTTTGTTTTATATCTTATGTTCTATAGGATTCACAGAATCAAGTCAACTTCTGAGACATTAACCCATTGGAATTAGTATTTTCTCTTTTCTTTCCATCTATCTTCCTACAACCAAGAGCCCCAGAAGGCACACACACAGTCCTTGGAAGGTTATCTACTAAAGAAAATAGTAGAAAAATGGACAAGTATGTAATCCGGGTAAGTGAATGCTCCCTACACATGCCCATGGCAGCCTGGGCTACGCTAGATGTATAGTAGCTACTTGAGGACTCTTTAGACCAGCATTGGCGAACATTTTTGAGATTGTGTGCCAAAACTGCACCTTCAAGTTGCCTGTGAGCTCCCCACATTACCCCAGACAGTGGAGGGAGGCAGTGCTTACCTGGGAAGGCTGGAGAGAGGGGCGGGGCATGCAGGGGAGGGTGATGGAGCAGCCCCCTCTGTGCTACCCCAGCACTTGAGCCCCAGTTTCACTAGCGCAGTTCTAGACCATTATTTCCTTCTCTAGTTGTCCCAGTTGATGAAGCTGAGCTCAGCAAGTATTGTGATTCCCAAGTATTGTTTAGCAGTCGGGTTCCAGTAATTTCTGATCCAAGACCAGATCCCGTGAACTCTTACCATAATTCAGATTGAAACAACATTAGGAATCCCACTCCCCACCCACTGTGCTAAGCCATTGAAGTAGCACCTTTCAAGCTTTCTAGTCACAAGATCTCCAGACCCTTTTATAAGTGCTAAAAATTATTGAGGGCCTCAAAGAGCTTTGGTTTATGTGGGTTATATCTATCAATATTTTCATATTAGCTATTAAAACATAATGTTTTAATTATTCAATATTTTAAAAATATTTATTTTAAAATAACCATAACAACCATGACTATTTTAAGGAAACTTAACAATATTTTCCAAAAATTTTTCCAATCACTATTTTTTTAAAAGGCAAAAAATAAAATACTTGATTGGAAAAAAAAGAAAGATGATAGTATTCCTCCCAGCATTCTGCAAAGGTATCAGGATGGATAGACTTTGATGAGGTCTAGCAAGAGAATGTAGCAAAACCATTCTTCTTCCTTGCATCCTACCAGGTCGCCTAATTAGGCCACAGTAGGGTTCAAAAGTATTTCTCTTTAAAGAATTCATTGCTAGTGTGCAAAGGGCTCTTCAGAGTATTGGGCTTAAATTGTAAGCTACAAGTGAAAAGGAAAAAGAAGTGTCAGATCTACATTCCTGTTTGTATTTCAGACATTTATTTTTTATTCCTCTTTTTTATTTTTATGTCTTTTATGATATTTATAATATTTTTCATTTTTATATTTATATAATATTTTATTTCTTAAATCTTGGTTACTTAGGGAGATTTTCTTTGGATTAAAATCTGGGATCATTTCTGCAAAAGAAAGATGTTTTATCAGCCATACAAATAAAATACTTTTGCTACCTGCTGGATACATGAACTTTTGGGGGCAGCTGGGTGGTTCAGTAGGTAGATGGAGCACTGGGTTTAGAGTCTAGAAACTCATCTTCCTGATTTCAGATCTGGCCTCAGACCCTCCCTGGCTGTGTGGCCCTAGGCAGCCATAATCCTCTTTGCCTCAGTTTCCTCATCTATAAAGTGAGCCCAGAAGGGAGGTGGCAAGACATCCCAGTACCTTTGCCAGGGAAACCCCAGATTGAGTCACAAGGGGTCAGATATGACTGAAAAATGATTGAACACCTGAACTTCGAGGAGGTTCATGTCTGATTGCCGTGGCTTATAAATTTGCTTTAATATAAACCGTAAATTGTGTTCTCTACACCATCCATCCTGTGCCATTTGGTGGTGAGCATCATCTGTGCTCCTTTTCCCCCTTTCAGCTCCTGGCCCAATGCAGAGCCCCCATTCTAGAACTTGTCCTGGTACAAGAATAACGAATCACCCTGAACTTGGAACAAACTATCTTGACTTCTCTTCCTGTTCTAATTTGTCTCTGATCCCTTCCTGGTCCCACTTCCTCTATGACACCTGGCCATTTCACTCTTATGTAATCATATATAATTATACATAAAGGAACTTCTTTGTTTGAAAGAAAAAGATCCTGAAAAAGCATAACATATTATAACAACACTGAGAGGGACTGTGATGTAGGAAAGAGGGTGCCGATCCTGAACCGGAGCGACCTGGATTCACTCCCCCTTGGTCCAGTTAGAATTTTCTTGGCAAAGATCCTGGAATGATTGGTTTGCCATTTTCTTTTCCAGCTCACTTGACAGGGAAACTGAGGCAAACAGAGTAAAGGGCCTTGCTCAGGGTCAGACATCTAGGAAGTGTCTGAGATTGTTTTGATTTGTATTTCTCTAATTATAAGAGCTTTAGAACACTTTTTCATGTTGTAATAGAGTTTTTTTGGTTGTAAAGAAAGAGAGGGAGAGAGTGGAGACCTCCCTTTCTCAGGTTGGGGTTCAGGAAGAATAGCTGAGGTTTAAGTTAGCCAAGGGAGAGAAAGGGAAAGTGAGTTTGTCAGCCTCCTCTCAGTTATGGCTGCCCACCCAAATGGACCCTTTACTTCCCTCTATTGCTATTATATACTAGAGCCTCTTCCCCCACAGCTAGAACTTTTTCCCCACTCACACTGGATTCAATTGGAAGAAAACAACAAACTTTATTCTGGGTGATCCATCAGGAATGACAAGGGAAATGACTGTAAGGAAGGGTCTGTGAGGAAAGAGGGAAAGGTATTCCTAAGTGGCTATACCTTCCTCCCCTCTCAAGTTGGGGAACCCAGGCCTGGGCAGCCTTGGGTCCCCTGAGAGAGTCATGCTTAGATCACCCTGGTCTTGGTCCCAGCCAAACACAGTGAAGACCCAGGGCACTAGGAACTGTGTTTCTTCTCTGACTGGTCACTTTCAGTTACAAAATCAGTGGGGGACGGAGTTCAGGCACCAAGAGAAAGATTTGGATCTTTTTCTCAGGATCCAGTCTGAACAAGACCTTCTCCTTTGGCTGTCTCAAGGTTGAGAGAGCTAACTGCCCCTCAGTCAGAACCTTTTCCTTCTTAAGATTCCAGACCTCCTGGGGCCCCTCCCCCATAGAAGAGAGAAGATTTAGCAGCACCTCAGCCTGTCACAATGTACTTATTAATAGTTTGTATTTCTTTATCTGAAAATTGCCTATTCATGTCTTTTGCCCACTTATCAATTGGGGAATGGCTTCCTTTTTTGTACAATTGATTTAGCTCCTTATATATTTGAGTGATTGGACCTTTGTCAGAGTTTTTTGTTATGAAGATTTTCCCCCTCAGTTTGTTGCTTCCCTTCTAATTTTGATTGCATTGGTTTTGTTTGTACAAAAACATTTTTAATTTAATGTAATCAAAAATATTTATTTTACAATTTGTAAATTTTTTAACCCTTTCTTGGTCTTGAAATTTTTCCTTTCCCAAAGATCTAACAGGTATACTATTCTGTGTTCACCTAATTTTCTTATAGTTTCCTTCTTTATATTGAAGTCATTCACCCATTCTGAGTTTATCTTGGTGTAGGGTGTGAGATGTTGATCTAAGCCTAATCTCTCCCATACTGTTTTCTAATTTTCCCAGCAGTTTTTGTCAAATAGTGGATTTTTATCCCCAAAGCTGAGATCTTTGGGTTTATCATACATTGTCTTGCTGAGGTCACTTACCCCACAGACATTTTCATTTTTAATACATATCAGTGTTTCAGGTTTATTATTTTAGCCCCAGAATAGAGACAAAATCATCATATCCACAAATTTTAAGAAGATCAAACTGGTGAGGAAACAAATGTTCTGTCTGAATCTCAACTCAGACTGATCTAGCTTGATGGCTGGTCCTTTCCAGACTGATCCTGGAATTTCCCAGAGTGGTCAAAGGACCAAACAAGTCCAAAGTTGCATGAGTAATTTGGCATCTCTTTAAAAATTTCCATTTAGGTCAGCAAAGAGAATCAAATTCCTTCAACCACTTCCCAAAGGCTTACCAGGACTGGTGAGAAGAGATCCAGAAGCTCTGAGAAGGGCACTAATAATAAACTTAGAAAAACAACTTCAACTGAGAAGCCAAGTCCGCAAATGGCTTTCCAGGAAAAGAAATTGACAATCACTTTGAACGGAAACAAGAGGAAGCATCAAATCTCGCACAACAACAGAGCCAGCATCTTGGATGCCATTAAATCACATACACTTGCCAGCAAGGAAATAGCAAAGCAACAAGCTAAGGAGATGTTGGTAGAGGGGACAATGGGAACTGAGAAAGGGTATGTTAACCTGGGTATGCCTCTCCGCTGCGTGCCTGAGAAATCTCACTTTGATATTGTATTTGCCAGACATAAGAGTCAGAGAAAAGATGGCAGTGAGTATGTGGGACGTTATGACAGCAACACTGGAGACTGCATCAAATTCTATGTTTTTACCATTGGGAAAAGTGTAAAGAAGATTGTGAAGTGTCTTGATCTTCACAAAGATGGATGTAAACTCTGTGTTTATGCCTTCAAAGGAGAAACCATAAAGAAAGCCTTGATCAAAGATGGCAGATTTCTTCCTTTACTGGAAACCAGAGAGTGGAATCTGATAGAAAATGTTGATTCCGTTTTCGAAAACACTCAAAGAGTGGATGACTTAGAGGACAGACGTTTTGAGGTAGAGGTCAAAAAAAGGAGATCATATAGCATGTCAGCCAGAGCTTCTCATAGCTGTGAGGTGGAGCAAAGGCAAAGCTGTGAGTTAGAAAGGCACATTTTGGATCAATATCCCAGTTTGACAAAGGAACGCAGACAAATCAGTATCATTTCTGATCGAGAGAGTAAGGAAAAGAGGAAGAAAATCAGGACCCTATTTAACATGCATAACAGAACTTTTGGAAACTAAGCTCAACTTCCATCCCAGTTAAAGTAATTAAATTTCTGAGTAATCTCAGTAACTCTGTGGGATACATATTCTGGAACAACAATTCTGGAAACCATGGAGGAGCCACCTGTTTTGTCTTGAAGAATCACTACATTCTTACTTGTAGTCATGTCGTGAACTTCATAGTAGGTGCAGAGGTGGAACTGGAGGAGGCAGCACAAGTGATCAGTGGCTCTGCTTGGGTGACCTTCTCTTTTGAAGATACTCATGGAAGTAGTGGTCCATTGAGAGTGGTCCAAGACAAGGAGTGGTCCATTGAGCCTTGGTTTGAAGTGTTTGACAAATCCCTGGATTATGCAGTGTTGAAACTGAAGGAGAATGGCTCTCCCATTCCCATGGGTCTATGGGACCAAATTGCTCCTCCACCAAAGAATGGCATCCTGCATATCATTGGTCACCCAGGCCAACAGAAAAAATCAGCTGATAATTGTGTTATGATTCCCCAACTACTTCTGGAACAGGTATGTCAAGACCACATCCAGGCCAGTGTGGAAAGTAACTCTGTCTTCATGTTTTCGCCTAGAAGTTTCCAGAAGGGTTTTAAGAACCAGAAGCTAATCACCTATGAAACCTGTTTCATCCAAGGGTCTTCTGGCTCCCCTGTCTTCAGTGCAAATGGGGAGCTAGTTGCCATGCATACTGCAGGTTTTCTATATGACCACAAAGGAATAAATTATAGCATCATTGAGTTTGGGCATTCTATGACGGCTATTGCTTGGGATATTACGAATCAACATGAGACCTTCTATAGCTCCCAATTCTTAAGTCAAGATGATGGTGAAATGGTGAGGGACGATGAGAGAGACTAGAATCTGTCATCTTAAAAAGATTGTTCTCAGGTTGGCGGTGCTGAATGCTTTACCAATCTGTAAAAAATGACTAATGAATTTCATGACATAAAATAATACTTGGAACAATTTCATGTAATCAAGCACACTTAAAAAGAGGATCTTTTATTCCTTCATGAAGCATTTATTAAGCATATCTTGCATGCAAGGTGCTGGGGGTAAAAATCTCAGTTCATAATCATTGTATGCATCTGTCTTAGTACTAGCCAAGAAAATATCAGTTTTGTGAGAGCTCTTTTCTGTATTTTAATCCCCAGTGGGCACAGCAGGTGGAGGCATCCTGGATAGAGTGCTCTGGAGGACCTGAGTTCAAATCCAGCTTTAATCCTTTTTTAGTTATGTGGCACTGGACAGGTCACTTAACTTCTGCCTCAATTTCCTCAGCTATAAAAATGGGGATTCTAGAAAAGGAAATGGCACACTATTCTAGGAGCTTGCCAAGAAAATCCCTTAAAAATGGGGTCATGAAAAATCAGACACGATATAAAACAAGAAGAAAAAATGGCTGGACGAATAGATATTTGACAGCAGAATTCCAGAAGAACTCAAAATTGAAAACAATGGCAAATGATCCCTCTAGAGATGATTAGTTTCTTCATGCCACCCATGAGAAATCCTTGGACTACTTCCTTCATTTTTCTTGAACAGGACTTGTAGTTGGCTGTACTGGCTATCTTCTAGCTTATCTGATTGCAAATATATATATTTTCAAAATCATGTTATCCTTACTATCAATAAAGCATATCATATCCCACACCTGTTTCCAGACATTTTTGGTTAGTAGCAAAAAAATTTTTGATTCTTAATGTTATCCCCAAAAGAAGGGCATCAGGAAGTGCTTACAGGGTCATTATAGGACTATGCCAAGGGCAGGGAATGGGAATTTCCCATCATCAGATGGTGGAGTCATGGCACAGGGAGAAATTCACCAAGCCACAGAATCAACCAATCAAAAAGCATCGATCAAGTGCCAGGCAAGGTGCTAGGTGATGGGGATGCAGATACAAATGATCTCTCATCCCAAGGAGATCCCAGCTTCATGGCGGACAGAGTAAGCCCATGCGTGGGCTTTCACACCCATGCACATGTATACATCCCTTTGCAGAAATATATGATTCTGTATAACATAAAGTAAATAAATGCAAGTAGTTTGGGGAAGGGGACAAGCTTCAATTAGGCACCTACGATGTGCCAGTCACTGTGCTAAGCACTTTACAAATATCTCATTTGATAAGCCCGAGTGCTTTTTGGTGTAGATACTACTATTATCCTCATTTTACAGATGAGGAACATAAAGCAGAGATTAAATAAATGACTCACCCAAGGTCACAGTGATGAGATGTCTGCTGCAGGATTTGAACTCAGGCCTTTCTGACCCCAAATCGAGCCCTAAGATAACTGTTGGGATAGTAGGCAACAGTTTACAACATTTTAAGAAAGAACTGAGTCTTGAATTCTCTCCTTCCCCACTGAGAGAGTAAGCATTCTCATACAGATTTTACATGTGCATTAACATAAAACCTTTTTCCATATTAATCTACCTTACAGCTCCCCTTACAGATGAGGAAACTGAGGCAAACAGGGCTAAGGCTGCCCAGGGCCACATAGACAGTGAAGGTCTGAGGCCAGATCTGAACTCAGGAAGATGAGTTTCCAGACTCCAGGCCCAGCACCCCATCTAGCTACCGGATCACCCAGCTGCCCCAAGAAGTACAAGTATCCGGCAGGTAGCAGAAGTATCTGTGTGGCTGATAAAATGTCTTTTTCACAGAATTGATCCCACATGTAAAATCTCCCTAAATAACCAAGACTTTAAAATATAAAATATTAAAATTAAAAATATTATAAATAACATAAAAGATGTCTAAAGAGAAGATAAGAGTTTAAGGGAAAAACGTCATCATCATGAGCTGCTTCTGTTGAATAGTGCCCATTCCATGTCCCAGGTCTCTCAAGGCATAATTCAGTTTAATCAATAATAGTAATAGTGACAAGAATAGCTACATTCGTATAAGCTGGGCTGAGGGCCAGGCTAAGTGCTTTACAATGATTTTCTCATTTGATCCTCGTAGCCACTCTAGGTGGGTGTTATTGTTACCCCCATTTTACAGATGAGGAAACTGAAGCACAGTGTAGACATACTCTGAGGAACAACACACTTTGTGGTTTTGTAGGGCAGCAGGCAGCAGGGATATCATAGATCAGCATATCCTTGTCCACTCTGCACAATTAGTGGATGGTCCTCAATGAGCTCTGACAGCCCTTCCAGCTTAAGATTCAAACCTAGTTGTTGGAATGTCGTCCCTCCCATTAGACTGAACTCCTTGAAGGCAAATGCTGTTTTTTCCCTTGGCTCCCATGAAAAATATCACAAGGTGGTAAGGGGTGTAAACCTTATGAATGTGTCCTGGGTCATTCCCTTCAACCCAACAGCCAGTGGCATGGTGCTCTTACTTGGTTTCTTCCCCATTGGTATGACAGAGTGGGCAGGATCAGCCAGATCCTGCTTTGACCATCTCTCAGTTACAGCTAGGAATTGGTCTCACGTTATTGTTGGGCTCTGATTTCTCTGCTGGGCATTTAGTTGTGGAGTTTCTCTCTGAAACAGCTTCCAGCTTCAGCTGGAAACCTCAGCAGAGGGGCTGCCTCTTTGCCCAAAGAGGAAGGGCACCCTCTTTTCACTTAGACCCTGATCTCTCAAATTCAGGTTTCTTAGGGAGGCTGAGCCTTCACCCACCCAGAGGATTTGACTTGGAAAACCTCGGAGCTGCTCTTCTTCCTATAAAGAGAATCTCTCTGCTGCTTTGGTTTGTAATATGCCTTTTTCCCTCTAGAAGGAGAATCTTTACCACCAGAGGCCATATTCTTTTGGAACATAGAGTACAAGCCCCATACGTAGCGCCCAAAGACATTTAATCTGTCTGTGAGCCTCTTCCTCTTGCTCACTAGAGCAATCAAATGAAAAAAGCTAATAAGCATTTATTTATTCATTCATTTATCCATTTATTTATGTATTTACTTATCTATCTATCCATCTATATCTATCCATCTAACTCTCCATCTCTCCATTTATATTTATCCATCCATCCATCTATCTATATCTATCCATCCATCTATATCTATCTCTCCATCTCTCTATCTATCTATCCATCTATCTCTATCTGTTCATCCATCCATCTATCTATCTATCTATCTATCTATCTATCTATCTATCTATCTATCTATCTATCTATCTATCTATCTCCCTTCTCTTCCTCCTTAGAATCAATACTGTGTATTGGTTCCAAGGCAGAAGAGCAGTAAGAGTTAGGCAACAGGGTTAAATGACTTGCCCAGGGTCACCTGGCTAGGAAGTATCTGAGGCCAGATGTGAATCCCGTTTCTAGACTTGACTCTTAGTCCACTGGGCCACCTAGCTGCTGCCCCTTCCTTTATTTATTCATAAGCTTTTACTATGTGCTAGGCAGAGTAGGTCTGTAAGGATGGATTGCAAAAGGGAAGATGGAACTTTGAATGAAGAACTGGTTAACAGCAAGTACTGTTGGGAGCAGAGGATGCTGGGAGAGAAGAACAGACGTAGAGGAGCTCCGTGAAGAATTCTGGGCTTTGGAATGGAGATCTCAAAGAGGCATTTTCCTTGCTAGCGATCTTGCCAAGAGCCATTGGTGGACTCAACCTGTGTTTGCCCTGTGCCTACTCTTACAAAGCTATTTCAACAACACAGCTCCTCTGAAAGCATCTTACCAGTGTCAAGACTCTTCAGAGAGGGTCGTGGACTCTGCTGGAGGGCCAGCTCTCTGTCCTTAACCTTTTGCACCTGCTCTGACCATTTCTTTGGCCCAGTAGTATTATAACAGGAGTGACTGAGATAGAGGGGAAGGGAAGGAGAAAGTCTGGTTGGCTTGACAGCTGTGCGAGTGCCAGACCTTTTAGGACCTAATTCAGGGACCCCGATTCTCCCATCCCAACTCCCCAACTTTCCTTATAGCCCATTAAACCTTTTATCTCGCAGTCAGGTACTTTTCAAGTGACTCCTTTTAGGAGCTAAGGAAGGTAATTTGCTGAGGCTATAGTTCAGCCTTAGCAGAGACCCCTCCCCTGCTGAGTCAAAGGACTGGGGGGAGTCTTGACTCCTTGGCCTCCTCCCCCAGGGAATCCGGGGGTACTCATTACTTCACCCAACAGGGGAGACCTTCCTTCAACTCCCCTTCACCCTCACATAACTGGGGATCCCCTAATTCCCCAGTAGCACCCCTTGACAGCATCACCCAGGAGGAGTGTGAGAGGGAGACTAGGAGCCAGCCCATCAAGGTTCCTATCACTCCACATTGACTCCCTTCACAACAAGCTCCTGTTTAGATCATCATTTATCATCTCTAAAGTAACACCAAAGTCAAGTTCATTAATAATCCTCACAGGTCTTAGAAATACTGTCTCTGTCCTCCAGGCGCTTATATACTTCTATCACAAGATCTCCGACCTGGGCTTTTAGCTGAATTTGCTTTTCAAAAAATCCTGCTCCTTATTGCTTAATTTCCAATTGTCAAATTACACTCTGTCCGAATCATTTTATTTATTTATTTATTTTTAAACCCTCACCTTCCATTGTGGAGTCAATACTGTGTATTGTTTCCAAGTCAGAAGAGTAGTAAGGGCTAGGCTATGGGAGTCAAGTGACTTGCCCAGGCTCACATAGCTGGGAAGTGTCTGAGGCCAGATTTGAACCCAGGACCTCCCGTCTCTAGGCCTGGCTCTCAATCCACTGAGCTCCCCCCCCCCCAAATCATTTTAGGGATATGTTTTTAACCAATGACCAAGGAATGGCTGAGCCTATGATGAGCCCCTTCCTCCCCACCTTATCTTCTAAACTGTGAGACCCTCCTGGTGTCCACTACACATTATAAGAGGAGGATCATAGAAAGATAAACTTAGATAAGGTTAAGTTTTAGAATATCAGATGCTGTCTCCAGAGCTAGCATGAGTTCATTCCAAGAATTCTGGAAGGGATCTTGGAATGTCCAGGAAGCTGGAGGAAGCTGTTTGAGTGAGCAACTGTCACTTCCTGTCCCTAGTTGGGAGAGGAAGGCTGCTCTCTTCTGAGTCTTCCCTACCTTAACCTTTTGTGGATGAAGAAACTTGTAAACTGCCTTTGGAGGTTCCTTTGTCACCGGAGAGAACTTCTCCCAGAAGATCTATCCATACCCGCTGTTTTTACCACCACTTCCTGAGAGAAAGTTTACCTGAAGATCCTGCTTGTGGGGCTCTGGGGGATTTCCTCAGAGCCAAACTCAGCTCTGAGTGAACTCAGCCATCTTGGGTTCATTCTTAGTAAATTTGGAGACAACTTCTGAGCTAACTAACTAAGCCAACAACTGAGGATTGTAGTCAGGTGGATTAGAAAGATTTTGGTGGGAAACTAGTCAGTCAGGAAGAATTAGAGTGGCCGGAAGACCTAAAGAGTCCATCGTGAGACGGATGTTGTCAAACAGAAAAAACGCAGAACTATTAAATAGTCAAAATCACTCTTTAATCAAGGGAAAAGGGGTTAGCGCTGCTACTACGACAACAGAGCTGCTCCCCGAGACTGCAGAGTCTGGATGCTCTGGCCACTGACCCTTGGGAGTGCCACCGCCTCAGGATGGGCTCCAAGGAACAAAAGAATTTGGGGAACCTATATATATATACCATTTGGGGAGTCCAGGGACAGGGAAAGATGATTGACATCACCATAGCTACAAGGAAATGGGAGAGTTCAAACTACACAGACAGGAAACAGTCAAGCTTGGGAAAGGAATCATAGCTAGAGGCTAGGGTGTAAGAGAAGGGGCTACTTACAATGGATACTGAAGGATGGTTCCTGCTCCAGTGTGGATCTTCTTGGGAAAGGTTCTAATACAATAGGGGAGACTACCCAAAACAAAGAGGGTCCTTAGCATATGCTTAGTCTCACCCAGCCAGGATCGTCATTTCCCTGAGGGTCTCCTACCCAGTCTAAAACTGCTAGCTTGGAATTCCCTTCAGGGTAGATTCCCATGGGAACAGGGAACAAGTACAAGTTTTGGGGTCTCCAATCTACAAGCTAAATCTAAAATTGGGGTTCATCAGATCTCACTAGGCCACAAGTTTGGGATTCCTAAATTCCATGTTGACAGTAGGTAGCTCCTTCCCTGACACCCCAGGCTCTGATTAGGATTCCTTTCCCAAGCTTGATTATATCCTGTCAGTATAGTTTGAACACTCCCATTTCCTTGTAGCCATGGTCATGTCAATCATCTTTCCCAGCCCCTGGATCTCCCCAAATGGGTCCCCCAAATTCTTTTGTTCCTTGGAGTCATCAATCTAGCATAGGTGGCTCTCCCAGGGCTGAGTGACCAGAGCATCCAGAGTTCAATCTTCGGACTCTGCGTGGACATGTGGCGCACAGCTCATGCAGCACTGTAACCCCTTTCCTTAATTAAAGAGTGGTTTTTCTGACGATTTCACAGTTCTGTGTTTTTTCCCAGTCAACAAAAAATAAAGATATTTTTTATACAATTTAGTCTCCAAGGCTTATGTGCGCTGGTCCAGTGAAGGAAGGCTCACTTTGCTTTCCCTTCACAAAAGGGAACTGAGATTCTTACACACAGCCAATCTAATCCAGCGTCCTATTGTGGATGTCACCATCTCTCTACATTATTTCTTCAACATGAAAAAGGAGTGAGAAGGATAAAGAGCAAAATGCTCCTTCCCCAAAAGGCTGCCAGAAGACCCTGCCCACCACCTCTTCAGTCCCTTTCCTCCTCAGCCCTGCCTTTGCTCTGCAACAAGCTCCCCTGTGTAAGGTTGGCAAAGGGTTTTCCATAGACCCCCCAGTGGGGCGAGTAGTGGGTCATTCCCACTTACAAATGATGAGGAAATGGAGGATCTGGTCGATTATGACTTGTGTAGTCACCCAGCTGGTAATGAATCCTTTAAGGACAAGGACAAAACCAGGGCACTGACTCCAGGACCAGCACACTAGTCATTCCCCAGTCTGGCCATAAAGACTTGAATGTTTTTGCTACCAGTGGTCTGGGTGGTGGTGAGAGCAACAGCTTATGATTCCCCTCAGAATTCACAAATCACTTTCCGGACAGCCACCCTGTGAGTGAGGCAGTGTGGATATTCTTAGCTCCCTTTTATGGAGGAGAAGATGGAAAAAGGTCACATAAAGCTCCCAGAGCCATTAACAAGTATCTGAGCCAGGATGCCAGGCTGTGGCTCCTTCCATCATATGCCACATTTTGTCCTGCCAAATGAAAAGTGGCACCACAAACGTTCTGAGCAATGGGATGAGGGAAGAAAGGAGTCCTACTGGCCATTTCTCCATGATGGCAGGTGAATCAGAGGGCTGCTCAAGAATTTCTCCTTCGTATTTGCTTGGGGGACATCTTAATGGTAAAAAAGTAGAACAGATTGTCCTAGGTTCTTGAAGACCAGTATGTCCAGACAGAGAAGCACTGGTATATCTTTTTTATTTTATTTTATTTTCTCTTGAATTCCATGTAAAAACAACTTTTAACACTCATCTTTTCAATTTTTTTAGTCCCCTATTCTTTCCCTTCCCATCCCTGAGCTGGTAAAGCAATCTGATAGAGATTTAAAATGTGAGATCATGTAAACCACTTTCCTATATTAGCCTTTTTTTGGGGAAAAAAACCAACCCTCCACTCCCCCAAATGAAGAAAGTGAAAAATAGTAGGCTTTGGGTTCAGACTCCATCAGTTCTTTCTCTGGAGGCAGACAGCAATTTTCATCATGAGTTTTTTGGGATTGTCTTGGATCATTGATTTATTGAGAATAATTAAGTCATTTACAGTTGCTCATCACACAATAGTGCTATTCTGGTGTACAGTGCTCTCTTGGTTCTGCTCACTGCACACTGCATCAGTTCATGCAGGTCTTTCGAGGTTTTTCTGGAATCATCCTGCTCATGATTTTTTATAGCACAATAATATTCCTTCAAAAGCATATACCACAACTTGTTCAGCCATTCCCTAGTTGATGGGCATCCACTCAACTTTCCAGTTCTTTGCCACCACAAAAAGAGCTGCTATAAATATTCCTGTACATATAAGTCCTCTTCCTTTTTTTTTTTAAACCTCTTTGGGATACAGACCTGGTCATTATATTGCCTATTTGTTATAGAGATAGAAGTACTTCTGAGAGATGGAGATAGAGAGATGCTGCTAGAGAGGTTGCTCTGGGATGCCTATTGATCACTAATAGATCAAACTATTTCCTACCCTTCCTCCTCTCTTCACCTCCCAGTTTTCCACCCAAAGCCCTCCTGCTTCCCTTTCCCCTACCCTGGTCTTAGTCAGTCACCTTTCCATATAACTCAAAGGTGAACTGTGAGATTTAGAGAAGATACTCTTGTTCTCTTTCTCAGGTAAGGAGGTTTACTGGGAAAGATAGGACAGGATGGAAATTGAAGGTGAGTGGGATAGGTGTGTCCCTAGTCTACAAGGAGAATTAGGAGGGTGTGGGAAATGTCAGTCCAGTCACAGCTGTGACTCAGGGACAATCAGAGAGTTTGGTGGACAAGTATCTTTCTTCCTTTCTTCTTTCTTTAGTCAGATAATCTCTGCTTGAGTAATTCAAGTCCAGACTCTGTCAAAAGCCACAAAGGTTTCTTTCTCTGCCTATTAGGAAAAGCCAGTCTCTCTCTTTTGGTCAGAAAACCCAAAGAGCCCAAATATCCTCAGTTCATCTCCCCTGGCCAGGCTATAACTGACTCTCCTGGGAACATTCCATTTGGAATCTTCACCTTGATTTGCAGATCAGGTCCCCAGCTTTGTTTCTTGCGTGCTTGTCTTGTCTTTTAAGTCCTTTTTTTCTTCATGCCTTTTCCACACACCCTAATTATCTGCCTCTTTCTTCTTTCATCCTGCCCACCCTCTTTTTTGGCCACTACTCCCCCCAATTTGCATTCCTTTCTATCACCCCCACTCCCTTCTTTTACTTATCACCCCTTCGAACTGTCCCAATAATGATAACATTCTTAAGATTTACAAATATCTTCTTGGGTAGGGAGGTAAATATTTTAACATTATTGAATCTCTTATGATTTCTCTTTCCTGTTTTCCTTTTTATGCTTCTCTTGAGTCTTATATTTGAGAATTATATTTTCTTTTCAGCTCTGTTCTTTTTATTAAGAATGCTTGAAAACCCTCTATTTCATTGAGTGCCCATTTTTCCCCCCTGAAGGACCGTACTCAGTTTTGCTGGGTAGGTGATTCTTGGTTGCATTCCTAGCCCCTTTGTCCTCCAGAATATCATGTTCCAGGTCCTTCAATTATTTATTTTTACAAATAAAACCCTTACCTTCCATCTTGGAATCAATACTGTGTATTGGCTCCAAGGCAGAAGAGTGGTAAGGGCTAGGCAATGGGGGTTAAGTGACTTGCCCAGGGTCACACATCTGGGAAGTGCCTGAGACCATATTTGAACCTAGAACCTCCCATATCTAGGCCTGGCTTTCAATCCACTGAATTATCCAGCTGCCCCCCTTTAATTCTTTAATGTAGAAATTGCTAATTCTTTTGTTATCATTACTGTGGCACCACAAAACTTGAATTGTTTCTTTTTGATAACTTGTAATATATTCTTCTTGACCTCAGAGTTCTGGAATTTGGCTATAATATTCCTGGGAGTTTTCATTTTGGGATCTTTCAGAAGTAATCAATGGATTCTTTCAATTTCTATTTTACCCTTTGGTTCTAGAATATCAGAATAGTTTCTAGGTTCTAGGTTCTAGAATATCAGAATAGATCACTCCCTGACAGATGAAGTGTAGGGTCTTTCTTTGATTCCAGTCTTCAAGTAGTCCAGTAATTCTTGACTAGCCCTTACCACTCTTCTGCCTCAGAGCCACTACACAGTATTGATTCCAAGATGGAAGGTAAGTGTTTAAAAAAAAATAAAGAATTAAAGGGCCTGGAACATGATATTCTGGAGGGCAAAGGGGCTAGGAATACAACCAAGAATCACCTACCCAGCAAAACTGAGTATAGTCCTTCAGAGGAAGTCACTTTGCAACTCTGGAACTCATATGTGACCATGTCAGACAGCGTGGGCTTGATGGCTTCCCACAAATGATCTCTCCTGAATCTATTTTCTAGCTAGGCTGCTTTTCTTTTTTTTTTTTTAATATATTTTATTTGATCATTTCCAAGCATTATTCGTTAAAGACATAGATCATTTTCTTTTCCTCCCCCCACCCCCCATATAGGCTGCTTTTCTAATGAGATATTTCACATTTTCTTCTGGTTTTTTCATTCTTTTTATTTTGTCTTGTTTCTTTTTTATTGGATTTTATTTTTATCAATTACACGTAGCAACCATTTTTGACAATCCTGACATTTTGAGATTCATATTCTCTCCTTCCCTCCCCCACATCCATTCCCAAAGCAGAAATAGTATGATATGGGTTATATCAGTGCTTTAATGCAATACATATTTCCATATCCTCCATGTTGTGACTGAAGAAATATATCATATATACAATAAAAATTTCATGAAGGAAATAAAGTGGAAGATGGCATATTTTGATTTGCAATCAGATTTGAACAGTTCCTTCTTCAGCTGTGGATGGCATTTTTTAAAAATTATGAATGCCTTGGGGTTATCATGGAACCTTGTTTTGCTCATAATAATGTAATTCTTCACAATAGGTCATCATTTAACATTTCTGTTACTGTATGCAGCGTTCTCTAGTTCTGTTCACTACACTTTGCCTCAATTCATATCTTTCCAGTTTTTTTGAACTCATCTTCATCATTTCTTATGGTGCAATAGTTTTCCATTACAACCATAGAGCACAACTTGTTCAGCTATTCCTTGAACGATGGATACTGCCTCAGTTTCCAATTATTTGCCACTACAAAAAGAACTGCTAAAATATTTCTGTACGACTAGGTCCTTTTCCCCTATCTCTGATCTTTTTGAGATACAGACTCAGTAATGGTATTGTTGGGTCAAAAGATATGAATAGTTTTATGGTCCTATGTGCATGGTTCCATATTGCTTTCCAAAATGGTTGAATCAGTTCACAGTTCCCATTAGTGTCTCAATTTTCCCACATGCGCTTCAATATTTTTCATTTTATTTTTTGTTATGTAAGTCTGATGGACATGAGATGGTATCCTAGAGGTGTTTTTAATTTGCATTTCTCTAATCAATAGTGATTTGGGGTATTTCCTCATCTGATGATAGTTTTAGTTTTATCATCTGAGCCTGTGTGTCAAATGCTTTATATTCTTTTAAATTTGATTCGGTTCTCTATATAGTTGAGAAATGAGGCCTTTGTCAGAGATTTACTATAAAATTTTCCCCAAAATTTGTTGTTTCCCTTCTTATCTATTTGCATGGGTTTTATTCATACAGAAACTTTTAAATTTAATATAATCCAAATCATTCATTTAATTTTTCATAATGTTCTCTATATCCTATATGGTCATAAATTCTTCTTTTATAAATGTCAGACAGGTAAATTCTTCCATATTCCCCTAATTTTTTTTATGGTATCACTTTATTCCTAGGTCAAGCATCCACTTTCACTTTGTCTTGGCAGATGACGTGAGATTTTAACCTTTCCTGACTTTCTGCCATATTGTTTTCCAGTTCTTCCAGAAGTTTTTTGTCAAATACTGAATTCTTCTCCCAATAATTTAAATCTTTGGATTTATTCAACACTATGTTACTGTGGACATTAACTACTGTGTGCTGATTTCCTAACATATTCAATTGATCCACTATTCTGTTTCTTAGCCAGTACTACATTGTTTTAATGATTGCCACTTTATAATGTAATTTGAGATATGGTTCAATGGGGCCTCCTTTCTTTATTTTTTTTTTCATTAATTCCCTTGATAATTTTGGCCATTTCTTCTTTCAAATGAATTTGTTATTTTTTCTAGAACTAGAAAATCATTTTTGGGTAATGTGATTGTTATGGGACTGAATGGGTAATTAATTTAGGTAGGATTGCCATTTTTATTATATTGACTCATCCTACCCATTGTGAATCTTAAAATTTCTCAGACTCTACTTCAGAAGATTTGATTAAGTTATTCCTTATTTTAAACAATGGAGGTACTTGATCAGGAATGTATTGGGAACTTTAAAATTACTTCACCCATACTTAGGCATACCTTAAGGGAAGATAAAGTTGTAAAACTCCTTACTGAACAATGAAAAAGTACTTAACCCATACTTAGAGTGAGGCAAAAGCCCTTCAGCTATATCTATTTTTAGATCTAATACAAAAGGGTGCTAAGTACCTATGAAGGTCAAATTAATCACTAAAAGGTCAAGCAAGCTTAGCAAGAGGTGTGAAGTTTTAGTCTACCGAGAGAAGGTGATAACAAGTGTGAATTAAGAATGGTCAGTCCTGTGAAAACATCTACTGTGATTAGTAGATGTGAAAATTTAGGGGAGGTGACATAAGAGAGAATTCTCTTTAAAAGGAGGTCAGGAACTGAGAGCTGGGATCTCTCTTGGTGAGGTCTCTCGGTGGTTGAACTTAGTTGAGCTCAGGAGCTGAACTGGAGGGTTTCTCTGAAGACTAGAGTTTTGCTTGGAAAGATCTTGTGGTGAGTGATTAAAGACTGACTTAGTTTCTCTCTTAAAGAGAAAGGCCTAGGCCCTAACCTTTTCCTATTTCCTCTTACTCTGTCTCTTTCCCTTTCCTTAATTCCTTCATTTATATTAATTAAAATCTCCATAAAACCCAGCTGACTTGGGTATTTCATTTTTGGGAATTTTTCCCATGGCGACCACTTATTTTTGATATAAAATCAAGACACTAAAAATTATCTTTACAGTTTGGGCAATTCACAGTCTTGAAATCCACATTTTCACAGTCGCAGTTTATGGCAACCACTCTTTTAACTGTTACACCATAAGGAATTATTATTTTCTATCTAATAGTTTAGGTCTGACTTTATTTGTGTGAAAAATGTTTTGCAACTGTGTTCATATAGTTGCTGGGTTTGTTTTGGTCAGTATATTCTTAGGTATTTTATATTTGTTATGATTATTTTAAATGGAATTTCCTTTTCTATCTCTTGCTGTTGCACTTTGTTGGCGGTAAATAGAAATGCTGAAGATTTATATTGGTTTATTTTGTATCCTGCAACTATATTAAAGTTTTTAACTTTTTTGATTAGTTTTTTGGTTGATTCTCTGGGATTCTCTATGTATACTATCATATCATCTGCAAAGAGGGGTTGTTTTGTTTTCTTAATGCCTATTCTAATTCCCTTGAATTTTTTCCTGCTCTTGTTACTATTGCTAGCATTTCTAGCATAATATTAAATAGTAGTGATAATGAGCAATCTTTGTTTCATCCCATATCTTATTGGTAAGGATTCTATTATTATTTTATTATAATGTTATTATATTATACCCCATTACAGATAATGCTTCCTGGTAGCTTTATATAGATGCCCTTTATCAAGTTAAGAAAACCTCCATTCATTCCAGTGTTTTCTAATGTTTTTGGAAGGATTGGGTGTTATATTTTGTCCCAGACTTTCTTTGCATTTATTGAAATAATCACATGGTTTCTGTTGCTTTTGTTATTGATAAGGTCATGTAAGCTAATCATTTTCCTAATATTGAACTATCCCTGCATTTCTGGTATAAAATCTACCTGGTCATGGTATATAATCTTTATGATATAATGCTGTACTTTCCTTGCTAGTATTTTATTTAAGGTTTTGCATTAATATTCATTAGGGAGATTTGGTCTATAGTTTTCTTTCTCTGTTTTAGCTCTTCTTGGTTTTGGTATCAATACCATATTTGTATCATAAAAGAAATATGGAAGAAGTCCTTCTTTCCCTCTTTTTCCCCCTATAGTTTATGTGGTATTTGAGTTAATTGCCCTTTGAATACTTGATAGAGTTCTCTTGTGAATACATCAGGCCCCGGGAATTTTTTCTTAGGAGTCCATTGATGGTTTGTTCAATTTCTTTTACTTAGATGGGATTGTTTAAATCTTCTATTTCCTCTTTTGTTAATTTGAGAAGTTTATTTTTTTTATTTATTTAATTAGACAATTTAGAACATTTTTCCTTGGTAACAAGAATCATATTCTTTCCCTCCCCTATCCCCACTCCTTCTCATAGCTGATGTGCAATTCCACTGGGTTTTACATGTGTCCTTGATCAAAACCGATTTCCATGTTGTTGGTGTTTGCACTAGGTTGAACATTTAGAGTTGACATCCCCAATCCTATCCCCATTGAACCATGTGATCAAGCAGCTATTTTTCTTCTGTGTTTCTATTCCCACAGTTCTTCCTCTGAACGTGGATAGCATTCTTTCTCATAAATCCCTCAGAATTGTCCTGGATCATTGTATTGCTGCTAGTAGAGAAGTTCATTATGTTCGATTTTACCACAGTGTATCAGTTCTCCTGGTTCAGCTCCTTTCATTCTGCATCAATTCCTGGAGGTCCTTCCAGTTCCCATGGAATTCCTCCAGTTCATTATTCCTTTCAGCATAATAGTATTCCATCACCAACAGATACCACAATTTGTTCAGCCATTCCCCAATTGAAGGGCATCACCTCATTTTTCAATTTTTTGCCACCACAAAGAGCGAGATTATGAATATTCTTGTACAAGTCTATTTCCTTATTATCTCTTTGGGGTACAAACCCAGCAGTGCTGACTGGATCAAAGGGCAGACAGTCTTTTAGCATCCTTTGGGCATAGTTCCAAATTGCCCTCCAGAATGGTTGGATCAATTCACAAATCCACCAGCAATCCATTAATGTTCCAACTTTGCCACATCCCCTTTAGCATTCATTACTTTCCTATGCTGTCATGTTAGCCAGTCTGCTGGGTGTGAGGTGATACCTCAGAGTTGTTTTGATTTGCATCTCTCTGATTATAAGAGATTTAGAATGCTTTTTCATGTGCTTATTAGTACTTTTGACTTCTTTAATTGAAAATTGCCTATTCATGTCCCTTGTCCATTTATCAATTGGAGAATGGCTTGATTTTTTGTACAATTGACTTAGCTCTTTATAAATTTGAATAATTAGACCTTTGTCAGAGGTTTTTGTTATGAAGATTTCCCCCCCAATTTGTTGCTTTCCTTCTAATTTTGGTTGCATTGGTTATGGTTGTAAAAAAACTTTTCAATCTAATGTAATCAAAATTATGTATTTTACATTTTGTAATTTTTTCTAACTCTTGCTTGGTCTTAAAATCTTTCATTTTCCAAAGATCTGGAAAGTATACTATTCTGTGTTCATCTAATTTACTTATAGTTTCCTTCTTTATATTCAAGTTATTCACCCATTCTGAGTTTATCTTGGTGTAGGATGTGAGATGTTGATCCAAACCCAATCTCTCCCATACTGTCTTCTAATTTTCCCAGCAGTTTTTATCTAATAGTGGATTTTTGTCCCCAAAGCTGGGATCTTTGGGTTTATCATAGACTGTCTCGCTGAAGTCTATTCCACTGATCCTCCTTTCTTTCTCTTAGCCAGTACCATATTGTTTTGATGACCACTGCTTTATAGTATAGTTTGAGATCTGGTACTTCTAGGCTACCTATCTTCACATTTTTTTTTCATTATTTCCCTGAATATCCTCGATCCTTTGTTCTTCCAAACGAACTTTGTCAAAATTTTTTCTAATTCAGTAAAAAGGTTTTTTGGTAGTTTGATGGCTATGGCACTAAATAAGTAAATTAGTTTGGGTAAGATTGTCATTTTTATGTGAGCTCATCCTACCCATAAGCAATTAATGTTTTTCCAATTATTTAGATCTAGTTTTAATTGTGTGGAGAGTGTTTTATAGTTGTGCTCATATAGTTCCTGTGTTTGTCTCAGCTGAGAGATTCCTAAGTATTTTATATTGTCTAGGGTGATTTAAAATGGAGTTTATCTTTCTAATTCTTGCTGCTGAGATGTGTTGGAAATATATAGAAATGCTGATGACTTATGTGGGTTTATTTTGTATCCTGCAACTTTGCTAAAGTTGTTGATTATTTCTACTAGCTTTTTAGTTAATTCCCTAGGATTCTTTAAGTCAACCATCATATCATCTGCAAAGAGTGACAGCTTGATCTCCTCATTGCCTATTTTAATACCTTCAATTTCTTTTTCTTCTCTAATTGCTACTGCTAGTGTTTCTAGTACAATGTTAAATAATAGAGATGATAATGGGCATCTTTGTTTCACTCCTGATCTTGTTGGGAATGCATTTAATTTATCCCCATTGCAGAAGATGTTTGCTGATGGTTTTAGATAGATACTGTTTATTATTTTTAGGAAAAGCCCTTCTATTCCTATACTTTCTAATGTTTTCAATAGGAATGAGTTTTGTATCTTATCAAAGGTGAGAAGTTTATATTTTTGTACACATTCATCTATTTCACTTAGATCATCATGTTTATTGACATATAGTTGGGCAAAATAACTCCCAATAATTGTTGTAATATTTTCTTCATTGGTTTAGATTTCACCTATTAAGTTTTTTATACTGGTTATTTGGTTTTCTTCTTTCTTTTTTTAAATCAAATTTACCAATGGGTTACTATTTTTAGTGATTTTCTTTTCATAAAACCAGCCCCTTATCTTATTTATTAGATCAATAGTTGTCTTTTTTTTTTTAATAATCTTCTCCTTTGATTTTCAGGATTTCTAATGATGTGTTTAATTTGGGGATTTTTAATTCATTCCTTTTCTATTTTTTTAGTTGCATGCCTAATTCATTGCTTTGCCCTTTATTTTATTAGTGTAAGCATTTTTATATATACATATATACATACATATATATATTTTACCCCAAAGACTAGTTTTGATTGTATCCCATTCATTTTTGTTTGTTGTCTCTCTATTGTCATTCTCTTAAATGATATTGATTATTTCTATGATTATTTCTTTGACTATTCATTCTTTAGGATAATATTATTTAGCTCTTTTATTGTTTCTTGATGTTTCATAGAGTCATTAGCTTCCACTAGTCCATCTTTGATTTTAAGAAATTATTTTCTTCAGTGAATTTTTGTACATACTTTCCTTTTGACCAAATTGACTTTTTAAAAAGTTCTTTTCTACAGTGAATTTTTGCACATCTTGTTCCATGTGGCCAATTCTGCTTCTTAAAAGGTTTTCTCGTCAGTGGATTTTTGTGCTTCTTTGACTTGTTGACCCATTCTGTTTTTTAATATTTTTTTTTCAAGCCTCTTTTATCAAACTGTCAACTCTTTTTTCATGATTTTCCTTCATAACTCTCATTTATTTTCCCACTTGTTCTTGTGCCTCCCATTTGATTTTTAAAATCCTTTTTGAATTCCTCCAGGAATTTCTGGGGTGGCTTGGGCTCACATATTTCTTTGAGGCTTAAGATGCAGCATTATTGACTTTTTTGTTTTCTTCTGAGTTTATGTTTTTATATTCCCTGTTACCAAAACAATTTTCTATTTTCAGACACCTTTTTTGTCCTTTGCTCATTTTCCAGTTTTTTTCTTGACTTTTAATTTAGAAAAAAACCTGTTAAAGTTGGACTCTATTCCTGTCATGAAGGGAGTATTGTCCCAAGCTGCAGGTCCTTTGTGCAGCTGCTTTCAGAGCTACCTCAAGGGATCTCTAAGTTTTCAGTTCTTCCAAGGACTAAAGATCTAAGGAGAGCTGTGTTTAATACTCTCCTGGCTGGTTCTCTGGTTTGTGAGGGACAATAAACCCTCTTTTCTGCCCCAAAACTAACTACAGTCCTCTGCTTCCCTGTGGTCACCAGTGCTATGTGCTAGTGCTTCTCCTCACCCTAGGACCATGACCTTGGACTGCAACCTGGACCTTTATATGGGTAAAGCAACAGAATCCTGTACCCAGAGCCAGCAAAGGGTCCCCCATCATCTCCTTCTGCCCAATTGTCTGACTCACCATCCAATGCAGCTGATTTAGCCTGTGATAGCTTGCTAAGGTGGGGCCTGCCTTAATGGCTCAGTCCAAGCACCATTCCCACCACACGGGATGGACCATTTGTGTAGACCTTCTAAGTTGTCTTCGGCTGAGAAACTGTTTCATTTTGAGGTGTTATATCAAAATTGTTTGGAGAGTAATTTGGGAAAGATCAGGAGAGCTCTGTTTCTTTTCCACCATTTTTGCTCAGCATCTTGAGACAATGCTCCAAGAAGTTTGTCTCTCATCCTAGGATCATACATCCCCAGCTAGTCACAGGATCATTGATTTTTATAGCTGTAAGAGATTTTTAAAAGTCATAATCCAGCCTCCTCATTTCACAACAGAGCAAACAGATTTTAAGAAATCAAGTGACCAACTAATAATCATAGATAGCATTTTTATAGTGCTTCACCTGCAAAAAAAAATTGCCTCATATTATCCTCACCACAATCCTGCAAGGTAGATTATAGTAATATTCCCATTTTAGAGACAGGGAAACTAAGGCAGACAGAGTGACTTGCCTAGGGAGTTATACAGCTAGTTTCTGAGGCTGGAAACTCAGGTCTTTCTGACTCCAAGTCCAGCATTCTGTTCATCCAGCTGCAACTAAAGCCCTACAGGTGGTTAGTTTCCAATTCATTTCCAGAATTAGTTTCCTTGACTCCAAAACCATTATTCTTTCTACTGTATTCTGTTGTCCTATATAGTCCTTAATTAAGTCAGTAAGCCTCAGGATCTCAAATAGATGGAGTGTTGGACATGGAATAAGAAAAATCTGAGCTCAAATCTTGCCTTAGGTAGTTTACTATTTGTATGAGGATTGGGCGAAGCTTGCAGGGAGAAGTAGTCCCTCTAGTGTGAGGGTTTGCTGAGTCCTTTTCGGAGCTGCTGGTCCACCTTTGCTGTCCACTTGCCATTGCTCCAAGAATTGGCCACATCCTGGCCAAACTGTCTCAGCAGGCAGGTTAACTAGGCTCAGGGTAACTGATGGGCCTCAAGATCATCGATGAGTCAGAGGATGTCTACCCCAAGCATATGAAGACTTCCCCCAGTGGAATGGGTGGATGAGAACAGTCTGGTCCAATGGCCATGAAAGCATCTAAAGCAGGTGCTATGGAGTGTTCAGACACTGAAGAAGCCAAGATTTTCCACTGTGTCTCCGGCCATCACCAGTCATCCTCACCTTTGTTTTGCCAGTAGATTTCAGTGGCTCTGGAAAAGAGGATAAGGCTGATGACTCTGTGAGAGTCTGAGTCACTTAAATTCAATTCATCCAAGTTATCACCAGTGATGTCAATGATTCTCTTCAAAAACAAAGGAGGAACTACATCTGCGTGAAAGTGGCTAAATGGCTTCATTAATCTACAAAATGGACTTGATGACCCTTAAAGTCCTTTCTAGCTTGAAATCAATGATTTAATTATTAATTGTCAGAGGCTTTGGAATCTGAGAAGCTGGGTTTGAATTCAGATTCTCCTGATTACATATGTGACCTTGAACCTCTCTCCATCCAAGATGAGGCTCCATCTTCTGCATGTAAACCTTTCCTAACCGCTGGCACCCTCCTTCTGCAGCCCTTGCATTCATGAACTTCCTATTTATGCCATCTGTAGTTTTATATGCACTTGTCTCCTCATTAGACCACGGGCTCATTCAAGTAGGGATCCTGTCCTCCGTTGTATTCCATGCCCAGAGTGAGGCATTTGACAGATATCGGTGGTGGATTGATAGTTGTTGGATCTCTGGGCTTGCCTCCTCGCCTGCAAAGCCAGCCGGAGATGATGATCTTTATGGGTCCTTGTAGAGCTAGAGAGCTCCCTGAAGTCTGGGAATTTGATGAAGGCGAGCTGCATTCAGGGGCCAGCACACATCCATCTGGCTGGATTTCGGAAAGGCAGGGATGTGAAATTAGCTCAGAAAGTCCTAGAGAGAGACTTCAAGTGCCAGAGGAAAAGCCTGTGTTTTATCTTTGATGCCACAGAGAGACATGGAAGGTTCTGGAGGACGGCAACTAGATAGTCAAAGGCTCTCAGTGGTAGCCATTGTATAAAACGAGTCTGTTGGGCAAAGTCTCTGACCCACGGACTGGCAGCCTGTACCATTTGGGTACAGGAAGCTTCATTTCATTCATTAGGTACAGGAAGTTCTCCGATCCCATCAATAGGAAAGGCATTTCTGCTCTGCTCCCAGGACGTCCGTTTCCCTGCCTGATGTTAGGTTTGGAGTCGATCCTCTCTAGGGTCCCCTCAGACCTAAATCATGACCCTCGGGGGGACCTGCCAAGCCTCCACTTTCTTTCCTATCCTAAAGCAAGAGCAGTGAAAGCTTGTACTTGTAGCTCGGCGCCTGGAGCATCAGCCCTGCTTGATGGACGTTTAGCAACCAGAAGTCCTGGTTTTGAGCTCTGAGGTCCTTGAGAAAGTGCTCTCTCCTCTGGCCTCAGTTTCCCCGGGCAGGAAATGAAGGATTCGGATACAGTTAATTAACTTCGACCAATATGTAGGCACCCTTAAAGGCAGGCTAGCCCAGTAGATGGAATGACTATTTTGGAATCAGGAACTTGGGTTCAAATTCTGCTTCTGACATATACTAGCTCTGTGACCAAAAACTCGCCTCTCAGGTCCCCCAAGCAACTAAGACCGGGAATGACAGACGAGCAGTGCATACGGAGGTCTCTTCTGTGCAGCTGCTCCGGACTGAAAGACAAACTGAGAATCCCCTTAAAAGCACTTGCCTCAAGGCCCTAGAATTGTCCCCTCGACAGGGCGCAGGTAGGGATAGAGATGGGGCAGAAGAAAATGCCCCGAGCCTCTCCCATCTCCGAAACTCACGCCGGGAGCCCTCGGGAGAGTCCTTACTTTGCCTGATACCCTCCCTGAGCGCTACGTTGGCCGGGAACCCACCTGGTTGTGGCCCGCCTGCTGCTCCGGCCTGTCCATTCCTCCGTGGACTTGCTGCTGGGTCTGTTTCATGCTGGCGCATGGCCGACGCTTAACTCCTGGCTCGTCCCCAGGGCAGATCAGCTCCTTCTCTGCCCTCCAGAACCCAAGAGTTGCCCGGAGCCCCGCGGGGTGAAGGGACTTGCTCAGTCACACAGCCAGGTTGGGTTACACAGCAGGGCTTGAAAGTAATTGTTCTAGGCTCGGAGGCCAGCTCTCCTCGTCTCTCATCTCTCCTATACCTCGAGTCATCCCTGGTCAAGTTCCGGTGAAGAAGGAGGCGCCGGTAATTCTGGAAGGGATCACGAAGCCATTCCAGCGACCTGGCGAGGAGAGCCATCCCTCCCTGGCACACTCCGACTCTTGACTCTCGGGCCGGGCAAGGGCCAGGTGTTGAGGTCCCGGGGCCGACCTGTCGGGTCCCTCCCTCAGGCGCCAGCAGGGGGCGGTGGGGCTCCGGGGAGACGGCAGGGGGCGGGACGTGGCCTCGGGCCTCTTGACGGACAGCTGGCTCCCGGGCTGGGCTGAGGGCCGGGCATGAGGTAATAGAGACGGCTGGAGGGGGGGGCGTGCGCGCGCCCGTTCCCGCTTGTGTCTGGGAACGTGTGCGCGCTCGCGCGCTCACGAGCTGCAGCCCCCGCAACCCCGAGAGCTCGGGGAGCTCCCGCCCATGTCCGTGCATGGTTGTCAATGCGTTTTTTAAAAAGCGAGAGATGTGTCTCGTATTGGGGAGGAGGGGGTCGCGGGGTGGGGTGGACGCCCAGCCCCTTTCCCCGGCTTTGGCCCCGAGCCCGAGGGGGGGGGGTTCAGGGGGCCGGGGAGCGAGCGCGGCGCGGGCCCTGGGGAGGGGGCGGGACCGCGGTTGCGGCTGGGGGAGGGGACCGCG
Organism: Monodelphis domestica; assembly: GCF_027887165.1. Taxonomy (NCBI): domain Eukaryota; kingdom Metazoa; phylum Chordata; class Mammalia; order Didelphimorphia; family Didelphidae; genus Monodelphis; species Monodelphis domestica. Next base: position 17,560,395 of record NC_077232.1, on the reverse strand, counting down.
GGGGAGGGGCGGCCAGCCCCCACCCCGCCCCGGCCGCCGGAGCATGCAGCTGGGCGCAGGCCGGCTCGCAGAGATCCCGGCGGCCGGGCATCCGCAGAGGAGGCGCAACTGGTGCCCGGGCCCGGGGGCGGCGGCCGCAGTGGCGGGCGGGCAGGCTCGGGGTGACCGGGCCAGGCGTAGCCTTTGCATGAAGCCTTGGGCCCCAGCGGAGGGCGGCGGCGGGGGCGTCCCGGGGCTCATGGCGAGCAGCTGAGGCCGGCGGCCCAGCCCAGGCGCTCCCGGGGGGCTGCGCGGAGGAGGCGGCGGCCCCCACGATCGCCAGCCATGCTGCTGGCCTCTGCCGTGGTGGTCTGGGAATGGCTGAACGAGCACGGCCGCTGGAGACCCTACAGCCCGGCCGTGAGCCACCACATCGAGGCGGTGATTCGGGCCGGGGGGCCCCGCGCAAGCGGCGGCAGCGTGGTGCTGGGCCAGGTGGATAGCCGCCTGGCGCCCTACATCATCGACCTGCAGTCCATGCACCAGTTCCGCCAGGACACCGGTGAGCTCCCCTCCCCACGGCTGGCACTGCCCATTGGGTTTACGGTACCACCCCCCCCCCCCCCCCCCCGTGCCAGCTCTCAGGTCTGGGACAAACTTGGGGCAAGAGGGAATTCCCGGGGCCGTGACTCCGTCTTCCTCCAGGGCATTACGGGACAAGGGGGTGGGCAGAAGCGGCAGGACGAAATGCCGGGGATGCCAGCCTCGGTCCTCCCTGCCCGGCTGCTGGGAGCAGATGGGGGAAGGGGCTGGGCGCAGCGGAGAAGGGATGAAGGCTAGTGAAGAATGCCAAGCCAGAGGAGCCTGTGCTCTGCCAGCTAAGGATTGGCGGCAGCAGCAGGAGGCAGATTCTTTCAGAGAAAGGTCGTCCAGAGAGTTCCTGGGCATCGCCCCCTCCTCTGCTCCCCCAGGAACATGACCCCTGACCCCTGGGACCTGGCGCACCCTCTTTGAGTGGAGAAAATGGGAGATGACAGGTTCTCTGGAGGAAAAGGCTCGGATCGGGGAAAGTAGAGAAGGAACCTTCAGCCTGGGGCAGGGAACCTGCTGAGCAGGGCTGGGGCAACTTGGAGGGTCGGTGGGGAAGCGCTGGCAGCATTCAGGGCTCCAGCGGGCTCCATGGATGGGTTTGGGTGAGGAGCTCAGCTCCAGTGTTGCTGCCTCCCTGCTGGATGTTCAATCAGAGGGCGAGGGGGTAATGCTCCCCCAGCCCCTCCTGTTAAAAAATGCTGCCCCAGGTGGAGTCCAGTGCAACTTGGGAGCCTGGGAGCCCAGCTGCTGGAGGGAGGGAGGGAGGGACGGTGATTGTGAGGGTCCCAGAGGGCCGAGGAACAGCTGTCTGCTCCCAACGTGCTTGCACTCACTGGAAAGACCCCACATCCTCTGTGCTAATTAGGGCCGTCATGGGAAGGGAATTTTCTTCCTCCTGTTTTTCCCCTGGCTTTCCCTTTGCCTGGAAGCACAGCCACAGACACACACTAGGTTTCGGGGGGAGTTTGGGGCATGCCCAGGGTCCTGACCCCCTTTCCCTGAAGGGAGAAGGACAGAGGGAGGGAGTGCCTGTGTGTGTGTCTGTCCCTGAGTGTCTTTGGGTCCGGCTGGGCCTTTAAGGGACAGGGCAGAAGACTGATGGGAGGGAAACAGGAATGTGGCAGGACTGAGCGGAGGGATTAAGAAGGGCCACCACAGCCCTGGAGCAGCTGGGACAGAGGTTACCTTGGGGGGCGGGGAGCCTAAACATTGTGTGGGGGGGGGGCTCCCCTCTCTCTGCATGTCCCCCTTGAGGGGTCGCAGAAGGCAGAGAGGGCTCTCTTTGACAGGGAATTCCAGCAGCTGAAATAAAGCTGGAGGTGGAGGATCCTGATACCCAAATAACACCTGCCTCTTGGCCTGTGCAGCTCCCTGGGCTGGGGGCTCTCTGTTCCCAGCCTAAAAGGCCTGGGGGGGGCTCCTTTTTCTGTCCTTTCGGGGATCCTGAGCTCTCTCACTGGCCAGGGGAGGGAGACAAAGGGAGAAAGACAGAAACTCCGAGGCCATGCATCCTTCCTTCACCCCAGAGCCCAGCAGCAGTTTTTTCCTGGAAGGAGCAAGGCATGATGGGGAGAGCCCACTTGGTAGCCTCAATCCTGGCTCCACCAGGAGGGGGATGTGCCGTCCTGGACGAGGGATTTCTCTTTGCTGGACAACTTCTCCGGGGGACCCTGGGGAGGTCTGATGTGCAGTCATTGTAGTATGTGTCTTGGCATCAATAAGCCCTACTACGTGCAGGGAGAGGCAGAGCAGAGCAGAGCTGTCTTTGAGGGCAGGAAAGCCCAATGTACAGATTTTCTGACTGTGAGACCCTGGACTGGTCCCTGACCTTATCCATGTCCCAGGCCACTCTCTGATCCTGAGCTGGAGAGCCAGTGTTGACTCGTTTGGGTAGAGGGAGCTCCCTGGCCACTGACAAATGAAGCCAGAGGGCCAAGGCCTGCCCCTGGGTGTGAGGAGCTCTGCCAGGCACTGGTACATCCAGAGAAAAGAACCTGCATTCACCTGGGAGGGATGTGCTGGGTACACGGATGGCTTTCTGGGTCAGCGAGGGCCCTTCCAGCACCAAATCCTGTCCTTCAGGCAAGCATTGACTGAAGGTTCTCCGGGTTCCAGCCACTAGGCCAGGGCTGGCATACACAACTGGCTGGTCCAGCTGGGTAGATCAGTGGGTAGAGAGTCAGGCCCAGAGATGGGAGGTCCTGGGTTCCAATCTGGCCTCAGACACTTCCTAGCTGTGTGATCCTGGGCAAGTCCCTTAACCCCCAATGTCTAGCCCTGACCACTCTTCTGCCTTGGCACCAATACATAGAACTGATTCTAAGATAGAAGGTCAGGGCTTAAAATAAAAAAAAAAATGGACTGTTCCCTGCCCTCAAGGACTTACTAATGTGGTGTCCATAGTTGGGAAGGACTTTGAATGACAAAGGGTTTATTTGATCCAAGAAGTGATAGGGAGCCACTGGAGTTTATTGAGAAGAGTGACAGGATCAGAACTGAGCTTTTGGAAGCAAACTGACAGATTTGGGGCCAATAGATCCACTAGCAAGCTATTTCAGTAGTTCAGGAATAAAGTGGTGAGAGGCTGCATCAAGGGAGTGAGTGTCAGGAGGAGGACAAGGTATCTGTGATAGAGATTACAGGGGCAAAATACAGGCTTTGAGGAGAGACTGGCTGTGCGAGACAGAGAGAGAGAGAAGGAGGGAAAGAGAGAGAAATATAGAGGCAGGGGGAGAGAGAGACAGAGAGGAAGAGAGAAAGAGAAAGAAAGGAAGAGAGAAAGAGGGAATAAGAAAGAGAGAAGGAGGGAAAGAGACACACAGACAGAGGGAGAGAGACAGAGAGGGAGAGACAGGAAGAGAGAAAGAGAGAGAAAGGAAGAGAGAAAGGGAATGAGAAGGAGGGAAAGAGAGAAACACAGACAGAGGGAGAGAGAGAGAGGAAGAGAGAAAGAGGGAGTAAGAAAGAGAGAAGGAGGGAAAGAGACACAGACAGGGAGAGAGACAGAGAGGGAGAGAGAATAAGAAAGAGAAGAGGGAAAGAGACAGAGGGAGAGAGAGAGAATAAGAAAGAGAAGGAGGGAAAGAGACACACAGGGAGAGAGAGACAGAGAGGAAGAGAAAGAGAGAAGGAGGGAAAGAGACAGAGGAAGAGAGAAAGAGAAGAGGGAAAGAGGAAGAGAGAAAAAGGGAATAAGAAAGAGAGAAGGGAAAGAGACACACAGACAGAGGGAAAGAGAGGAGGGAAAGAGACGGAGAGAGACAACAGATAGAGAGAATAAGAAAGAGAAGGAGGGAAAGAGACACACAGACAGAGGGAAAGAGAGGGAGAGAGAGAATAAGAAAGAGAGGAGGGAAAGAGACAGAGAGAGACAGCAGATAGAGAGAATAAGAAAGAGAAGGAGGGAGAGACAGGGAGGGAGGGAGAGATAGCAGATACAGAGAGAATAAGAAAGAAAAAGGGAAAGAGAGGGACAAAGAGAGACTGAGAGGGAGAGGGAAAGAGAAAGAGCCAGCCTGTTACTGGTCTGGAAGAAGGGGTCCATCTTTGGGGGCTGACAGAAACTCAAAGCCCAGAAAGCCTTTTAGACAGAAGAGACAGAGGGAGATTGAGGATGACACCTTGCTTGTGAGCCTGAGGGATTGAGAGAATGATTAATAGGGCAGTGGGGAAGGGGGGGAGGGCTTGGGGAAAGATAATGAGTTCCTGTATGGACATGCTGGGTTTAACATGTTTACGGGACATCCATTTAGATGGAGAAGAGGCAGGAGGAGGCTTGAGGTCGACAGGGAGGTTAGGGCTGGATAAGTTGCTGTGAGAATGAGGCGATCCATGGATCATCTGGTGAAATAAAAGGAGGGCGAAGAGAAGAAGCCCACAGTGGACAGCTCGGTATGTCTGGGCCGGCCAGCTTTCCGTTGTTGAGTCCCTCACAGGATTCCCTGCAGATGACACTGACTTCATCCTGAAGGGGAGCGAGGGATGCAATGAGGCCGAGGTGGCCTTTGTGCTAGCCTGATGATGGGTCCATCTCCAGACCTATTTCCATTTCGGTCCATCTGTAACTAAATCTCCTCATCCCCATCCTCATGTCTCGGGCATTCAGAAAGCAACAGGTAGCCGCCAGAGAGAGCAGGCTGGAGCCAGGGTTCCTGTGAACAGAGTCCCAGGAGGCCTCCCATGTGAGGCGGCCTCATTGGCAGAACCACTAAAAATAATGCCTTCCTGAGTCGGGTCCAGTGAGCTTTCACATGCAGCCTCTCCTGGGATTCTCACCATCACCCCGTGAGGTGATGGGTAGTAAAGGTGTTTTTTTTTTTTTAATCATTGGATGGATGAAGAAACTGGAGTCCAGGAGAGGCTTGAGCCCATTTGGAGTGGAAGGACCTGGGTCCGAGTCCACCCTCTAGGATGTTGCACCACCAGGCACGTAGCTTCCCTGGGCCTCAGTTTCCTTCTCTGAAAAACTAAGGGCATTTGACTCAATAGGGTGGATGGTGCCACAGCTCAGAGCTACCACGTCCACTCGCCTCCCCTTCCCCCTGGCAGACATGGAGGTTCGTTCCACCAGGCTGACCCCTGCCTTGGAGCCCTCTGGGACCGAGGCTTTATCTGGCTGAACCCCCTCTTTTTACAGATAAGTGGGGGGCCCAGGGTGATGTGAGGGCCGAGTCTCCACAGACACCACTTCTGAGATGCCAATTCAGGCCTTTCTGGCCCCCAATTTACCTCCTGCTTCCCTGGTGCCAGGGTGGGACAAAGCTAGGAGGGTGAACCCCGTACCCCATGTGCTTCTTAGGATGTTCCCTCCCCATCCCCCAGCCAGAACTTCTGGCTTTGGGGGGATCTAGAGATAACCTTCCAGAGCAACGGTGCCCACTTCTGTCCCCTCCTTCCCCCCCTTCCTCTTCGGCTTCCTCAGTCTGCTCAGAGGTGCCTTCTCCACCTGCGTGTCCCCTCTGGCCCCTGGCCCTCTCGGACCCCTCTCCAGCCCCTTTCTCTGTGGCCTCCTGACTCCAGCCTCAGGCCTGAGCTTCTTTCAGATCCCAAACCTGCTGGGCTTAGCCTGTGTCGGATCTTCCTCACCATCCCCTCTGTCGCCTACATGTGGTCTGCCGTCCAGGCAGCCAGCTTGGGGAGAAAGAGCCACAGACGTGAAGTTGGAGCACGCTAAGGGTTCGAGTTGGGCCACTTACACTGGCAGCCTCCATTTACCAATCTAAAAAATGGGAATGATAATTCTCACGCCACGGACATCGTGGGTGGCGGGATCAGGGTGAAGGACTTCTCAAATTAAATTAAATTTCTTCCCTTCTCTCCCTCCCACCCCCCAAAAGAGAGATTGGGGCAATAATTCAGTGGGAAAGGGGCAAGGAAAAATGCGCCAGTCGGGGGAAATGAAGGAGAGACCCTGACTCTGCTCTGGATCTAAATTCCTTTTTTCCTGCCGTGGAAAATGGCAAACTAGTTAGAGGAAAGCCAACAGCTAGTCCATGGGAAAGATTAGGGGTGAGCCAGACAGTCTTTCTGCATTTTCCTATTATCATTGATTACTAAGAGAATACATTTGGGGGGAACTGGGGGGCTCAGAGGATGGACAGCCAGGCTTGGAGATGGGAGGTCCTGGGTTCAAATGTGGCCTCAGATGCTGATAAGTCACATAATCCACACTGCCCAGCCCTCATCACTCCTGTCTTGGAGCCAATACACAGTTGATTCTAGGATAGAAGTCGAGGGATTAAAACAAAAACAGAGCCAGGGAGAGCGCACTGGATAGAGCGAGGACACTGATAGCTCTGCAATGGGGAGACCCAGATGCAGCCTGGCTGGGCCAGCTCCTTAGCCTTATAGCCTCAGTTTCCCCATCTCTAGTTTTCATCAGAGCATCCCTTGTGCCATTCCTGGCACCTGATCCCTCCTGGGGCTCTTATTCCTTCCCCAAAGGACCTTGTATTCTGCGTGAGAAGCATCACGTGTGGTGGATGGGGAAATGCCTTAGGAATCAAGGAGACCTCCAGGTGTCTCCTGACTGTGTGACCCTGGTGGAGTCCCTTCCTCTGGCACCAGGTGCAAAAGAGAGAGCGGTCAGCAGTGAGGGGGCCCCTTTTATCTCCTTTGATTCTATTATCCCTAGTTTACAGATGAGGAAACTGGGGCAGGCAGAGGATTAGTGACTTGCCCAGAGTCCCCCACCGGTAAGTGAGGCTGGATTTGAACTCAGGTCTTCCTGACTCCAGACTTTGTGCTCTATCCACCTCCCCACCAAGTCTCCTCATTATTAACAACAACAATGATGGCGAGGAGCCTCTGGGGTCCCGAGTTCGAATGACAGTTCTTCCCATCACTAGCCAACCTGGCAGGATGGGCAGAGCCTGTCATTAGAGGCGGGTCTGGATTTTAAAATGGGATCTCTTGCTGTGATGGGGAAGTCATTCATTTCTTCTCTCTGGGCCTCTACTTTTGTCCTAAAAAGAAGCCGGTGGATGAGATGGATCTCGAGGGCCCTCCCAGACTCCTGCCTCTGCCCGGCCTCTTTAGAACCTCTTCTGCTCCCTGTAGGGGAGGGGCCTCTCCCTTGAACTCGGGGCCTGGGATTCTGTCTGACTCTCTTCTCCCTTAGCATGGGGGTGGGGGAGGGGAGGACGGCGCCCCTCTCCCTGCTGGTCACTCAGCCATGTCGGGGACCCTCATAAATACTAAGTGGGAGGAAGGGGCCGAGGAGCCGCCCACAGCTTCATGCCGGCTCTAGCAGAGAAATTGTAAGGAGTGATTGTCCCCCCCCCCCCATCCTCTCCCCTCCCCCTCCCGGGGTCTTGGGCTGAATGGGGAATTGTTCTGCCGCTCCCAGTGGCTCCCCGTGTTGTCACTGGGGTCATTAAGGGGCTGGGAGAGGTGGGGCTGGGGGGTGACCCCGGCAGGGCCTGAATGGCCATTGTTCCCTTTCTTCCCCTCCTGAATGCCAGGCTGCAGAGTGACAGATGCTGGGATTCCTGCATCCTGGTTCAGGGCTCCCTCCTGGAATGCGCCTTCCACCTTCTGGCCCCATAATCTCAGCTGGGCCCTGAGCCTCAGTTTCTTCATGTTTATGTATGGAGCTCTGAGTCAGGAAGTGCCCAGTTCAAGTCCAGCCCCTGAGCTTTCCCGACTGTAACCGTAGGCAGGTCCCGTAAGGCCTGCTGCCTCAGTTTCCTCAGCTGTACAATGGGCCGCTGGGGAGTGGGGATCTGGCCGGCCCTGACGCTCTCCTCTCCCTCGGCAGGGACCCTCCGGCCTGTGCGGAGGAGCTTCTACGACCCGGCCTCGGCGCCCGGGAAGGGCGTGGTGTGGGAGTGGGAGAACGACGGCGGCTCGTGGACGCCCTACGACATGGAGGTGGCCATCACGCTCCAGCACGCCTTCGAGAAGCAGCAGCCCTGGATCGACCTCACCCCCATCGGCTTCTGCTACGTCATCGACTTCGGCACCATGAGTCAGATCAACCGGCAGACCCAGCGCAAGCGGCGCGTGCGGCACCGGCTCGACCTGGTCTACCCGCTGGTGGCGGGCGCGCTGCCCAAGGCGCAGTCGTGGCCCGCCAGCCCGGGCCCGGCCAGCTCGCCCCCAGGCCCCCCGTGCTCCTGCCCCCAGTGCCTCCTGGTGATGAGCGTCAAGGCCGCCGCGGGGGCCAACGGGGGGCTGCTGCCACCCCTGGTCATCCGGAAGAGTGGGCCGCCCCCCGCGGGGACCAGATTGCTGCCGCCTCCGGGCACCGGCCTCAAGCCTCTGGATGGGGCAGGCCTCCGGGGCCCCGGGAAGACGGCAGCCTCCCAGGCCTCCCGGAGGCAGGCCTCCGGCGTGCCTGCCCTGACCTCCTCTGCCTCCCAGGCCAGCCCCCCTGGGGCTGCGGGCAAGAACGGGCGTGTGGCGCTGGCCACCCTGAACCGCACCAATCTGCAGCGCCTTGCCATCGCCCAGTCCAGGGTACTGATCGCTTCCGGGTAGGTGCCGCCTCTCCCAGGCTCTCTGGCCTATCTGAGGCCTGTAGGGTGGGGCGGGGCAGAGCAAGATGGCGGCTGGCCCACCCCCATTCCCCCTCTCCCAGGAATTCTCCTGGCCTAGAACGCAGCTGAAAGGGGATTGAAGGGGCCCCTCAGTGGAGAGGGAGAGGGTTCCAGTGTGGCCCCAGCCCCCTCTGCCTCGGATCCAATAGACAACATTGAGTCTGGGAGGGAAGATCAGGGCCCGAAAGGAAAAGCCAGCAGCTGGGCCCAGTGGCTCCTAGAAAGAGCTTTGGATTTGGGGTCAGAGTTCCCCGCATGGCTGGGGTTCAAATCCTGCCTCAGTGATCGGGGTGACTAGGAAGCCTCCCTAGATGATGGAGGCTCCTTTCCGTCCCAAGTCTGTCCGGCCCAGCAAGTTGTTTCTTCTGGCCGGGTGGCCTCAGGGTAAATAAGGCCTTCATGAGGTGTCCTCACTGACTCTCTTCTTCCTAGGACCCCCCACCCCCAGCCGCTCTTTCCTTTGGGGGAGCCCCAGATCTGTCCATGGGAGTTTCTAGGACCTGCAGTGGGCTGAGCCGGGGGAAACAAGGCTGAAAATGCCCTGGAGGAGAGACCTGAGGATGGCATGGGGCCTAGTCTGCCCTCTCCAAGGGCTGCGCTCTGCAGGGCCAAGACCACTCCGGGCTCCCTCAGCCCCAGAGCCCCTAGAGGAGGGCCCCGTGGTGGCAGCATAGGTGGGGGAGGGGAGCCAGGAGAATGGGAGGCAGGGGCAGGGGTGGAGGGGCGGGTAGCTGGGCCTCAAAAGGCCCATAGAAAGGAATCTCTCTCCCTCTTCACTCTGTTGCCAGGACAAGAGAGGCCTCTTCCTCCCCTCCTCTATCTCCCAGGCTTTTCCTCTTTCATTCTTCCTCCGCTCTCCCCCCAGCCCCCAGTCCCAGCCCATCTTCTGGGGGCCCTTTCTTGGCCACTTAATTAGCGTGTTATCCCCCTTTGTGTGACTCTGCCATGGGCCTTCTGTCGGCGCTCGCCCCCTTTCCCCTCCCCTCTGCCCGTGACCTCTTGGAACCGCTTTCCCACGGCAGAAGGAGGGGATGGGCCGGAGGAAGGGACCCGAGAAGGTTGGGGGGCGGGGGGGGGGGCACAAAGGACCCTGTGAATTATTCAGCGAGACAGCACGTAGGCCGGGAGGGCGGGAATCGCCCTTCTGTGTGTCTCCTCTAGATTAGTGATTTCTCCATCCCTGGGAGGCCGGGCCGCAGTTACCGTAGTGACAGACCATTGTCCGGCCTGGGGATTCCTGGGCCGCTCTGTTTATCTCCCTGAAAACCGGCTCCTCACTATGGTTTCTACAGCGATATCCCCCGCCCCTGGCCAGGCCTTTTCATTCCCTCCTTTGGGCCGCCAAGGCGCCCTCCCCCAGTTTAGAGGGAAGCAGCCTGGAAGGCCTCTTCTGATTGGCCACCGGGGCCAGGGCAGGCGGGCGGCCTGGTGGTTGCCTGGAGGCCGTGATGGATGATGGCGCCTTCCTAGCAAGCTGGCGGGCCGCAGCCTCTTCTCAAAGGGATGGCCAGCATGGACTTTGGCACCCCGGCCCGGCCTCCTCGGGGCTCGGGACTCGGCAGTTTGGTCCGGAGCAGAGCAGATCGGACGGTTCTCATTCCCACCCCGGCTGCGCTCTGGGCCCCAGGCCCTCGCCTCGTAGCTTTTCCTGGTTCTTTAGTCTTGGGCAACAAACCTCCCCCCGTTAGGCCTCTTTCAGCCTTGAAGGGGCACCGAAAGGAAGGGCAGCAGAAGGCCGACGGCGCCTCCTCTTGCCGCCTCCACCCTCTCTCCTGGCACCCCGCACCTGAGAACTTAGATGAGTCTGCTCTCTGATGTTCTCCTGCTCCAGTGGGTCTCGCTCCCCAGACAGGCCTGCTGGGGGCCTCTCTGCTGGTATTTCCTGTTTTCCTGGGTCAGGTTGGGAAACCTGCCAGGCCAGTTTGTGGGAACAAAGGTGGCTTTTGTCACCCAAATCACAGCAACCCATCAGCCAGGATGGGGACTCGGGAGAGCACCCAGGAAGCACGGGGCACCCGAGAACAGGGGCCCTTTACAGAATCCCCATCGGTCTGGTGAGCCCCTGCCAGGCCTCTGAGCCGGGTTCCCCCGTGGAGAGAACGCCCACAGGGGCAGTCGCTGATTTTAGTTAGAAGGGATCTGAGAAATGGCCTCACCCACCCCCTTACCTTAGATAGGTAAACTGAGGCCCAGAGAAGGAATAGCTTGGCCGGTAGAGGTCGTCCAGGCTGTAGGGGGTCTCATGGCCACTCCCCCGCCTCTGTGTGGCTCAGGGTACTTCTTGCCCTGATCCCTGACTCTTCACTTACTTTGTGGCCAAATGGTAGCAGCCCATCCCTTCTCCTTTTCTGGAATCCCCCAAACCAGGGGCCCCCTCTTCTGTGTGACCTCGCACAACTCTTACTCCTCTCCTTTTTGAGCTCAGTGGAAGTGGGCCTGGGGTGGCTCTTGTGCCTGGTTTCTCTTTTCCTTAAGGATCTCTCAATTCTAGAGTGAACTGTGACCTTTTTCATTGCCCCCCCCCCCCAGTCGACATCCATTCTCTCAGGCCCAGACTCCTAAATTCAGAATGGGGGGGCATTCTAGCACCCGCTGAAGGCCGCTTATTTTTAGAGGTGACGACACCAGGGTGAGAGCACTGGACCCTGGCCCAGGGTCAGGCCACTGGTGTCTGCGCCTGTGTCTTCCTGGGTCCGAAGCCCTCGTCCATAGGCCCAGGGCTGGCTTACCAGCAGGGTTGGGAGGATCCCCCTCCCCCATAAGCATCCATCCCCTCTATGATCCCCAGGGAATGGGGAGCAGCTCTTTGGGGATGGATGGCAGAGAGCTCACTTTTCCTTTCGGCCTCTTATCTGGGGAAGGAGAGCCGGCTTCCAAGATGGCTCCGGTCTTGTTGGACAAAACCTGCCAGCGTGTGGCGCTTGTTTGTGGACCCAGCCTGGCATTTCATGGCCGGGGACTTCCTCCGAGAGAGCTGAGCCTTCTCCACATCCTGGAAGCAGCGGCCCAGGGCCGAGAATGGCGCAGATGCCCCAGCCAGGGTCTGTTGGATGAGTGGCCCGGGCCCTACGCAAAGACCTTCCCGATTTGGGGATGATTTGGGGGCTCAGAGAATCATAGAGCTCCCTTGTGCCAACCAGCATTTCTTTTTTTTTTTAAACCCTCACTTTCCATTATTGGCTCCAAGGCAGAAGAGCAGTAAGGGCTAGGCAATGGCGGTTAAATGACTTGCCCAGGGTCACGCAGCTGGGTCTGAGACCAGATTTGAACCATCTTCAGGCCTGGCTCTCAATCCCCTGAGCCACCCAGTTGCCCCCCTCTAATCAGCATTTCTAAAGTTGGGCAACTGTTCGGGTTCAGGAGTACGACAATGAAAATGGAAGCAGTCCCTTGGCTAGAGGGGGAGCATTCTCCCTAGAGATCGAAGAAGGGCTTTGACATCGATTCCTCTCTTAGCTCCTGGGGCCGTGCAGAAGCTTAGAGCAGGCCTCCCCGGGGCCAGTAGGCCCCCCACGGGGGAAGTCTGGTGCGAGGTCACCCAGGCAGGAAGTGAGAGATCTAGGAAGCCAGGGAGCAGAAAAGGGAGTTCCTCTTGGGTGGGAGATTCTGGATCGGGCCCCCCACCCCACCGCTCACACACAGAGCAGGGAGTAACGTCATTTGTTCTTTCCTTAGTGTCCCCACAGTCCCCGTGAAGAATCTGAATGGGTCCAGCCCTGTGAATCCGGCCTTGGCAGGTAAGAGGGGCCCTTGGCTCTGCCCCCAACTGGCTAGAATGCGGCTCGGGGCCCAGAGCTGGCTACTGGAAGGGACACTTTGGTACCACAATTTTCCCCCTTTTACGTCCAAGTTTTACTCCTGCCTTTAGGTTTTATAACAGATATTCCCATATTTAACTCTTTTTCACTCCCAAATCACACATACAACAAACACAGAGCCTTCTCTCTCTCTAAAAAAAAAATATAAACTCTTCCCTTCCATCTTAAAATCAATACTGTGTTTGGTTCTAAAGCAGAAGAATGGTAAGGGGCGACCAGATTGGAACCCAGGACCTCCCCCCTCTGGGCCTGGTTTTCCATCCACTGAGGCTTCTCATTGTTGCCCGGGGTACGAGACCTTCCAGGGAAGGAGAAGGAAGCATCTCCTCATTTCTTCTCCAGGACCAAATCTGGCCACTACGAGGATACCGCCTCCATTTTCCTTTGGTTCCTGTTTTGTTCCTTCCGGTTTACACGTGTCCTTGCTATGCCGTTCTCTTCCTGCGCTCTGTGTCCCTCTTCCCCATATTCTGCGTGTCCCTGCCTCGCTCTTGTTGATTATTTCTCGTGGCCCCGTCACGTTTCTTCCCGATAATGTACCGCTGCGTGCTCGGCTTCCCCGATGGATGGGCGCTCACCGTGTTTCCGGTTATTTGCGCCCACAAAAGGTGTCACACAGATGATTGGGGCATCAATGGGACCTTTCTGACTTTGGCCTCCTTGGGCCGTATAATCCCCTTTGCTATGACTTTATAAATGCACATTTTCTAAATGCTAGAAAACGGGGCCTCTCCACGGTCTGTGGCCATTTGTTTTGTGATCATTCAAGGCCCATGTGTTGGAGGGCTTAAAGGCTCCCCGAACAATGCCCTGGGAGAGATACGATTGTCCCCCTCGGCCTAGGAAGCAGACACGGCTTGCTCTGGCTCTGTTTGAGCGTGGCAGGTGGGACTTAGGGCCGGGAAAGAAAGGGGAAGGTTTCTTTGTCGGGGAGAAGGGATTTGAATGTCCTTTGGCAACAAAGGGGGGTTTGAGGAGGCAGGGATGGGCCGGATGATGCTTGAGAGAATCCAGAAGGAGGGGAGTCAAGGTTGGGGTCAGGGAGCATCCCTGAATCTTAGGAGGCCCGGGGAAAGAGGATGGGACATAATTCATCCATTTTCCTTTCCCTGCTCCCCTTTTAGGAATCACAGGGATCCTCATGAGTGCCGCAGGACTGCCCGTGTGCCTCACCCGGCCACCTAAACTGGTCCTGCATCCTCCTCCAGTCAGCAAGAGCGAAATCAAGTCTATCCCAGGGGTCTCCAACACAAGCCGCAAGACCACCAAAAAACAAGCCAAGAAAGGTATTCCCTTCTCAGCTTCCCTTGGACCTGGGGGGTCAGGAGAGCTGGGTTCGAGGGCCGTCTGCCGTGCGCACGTTGTGTGCCCCTTGGGCAACTGGCTGCCTCTCTGGGGCTCAGGTTCCTCATTGGAAAAATGTGGCATGAGGCCGGATGGCCCGGTTCTCCCCTGCCACCGGCATCTTTTATTCCAGAGATCTGTTCCAACCTGGCCTTTTCTGCTGTACGGTCCTTCCTGACTCGGGCCCTCCTGGGTCTGGCATTTTTGTTGGAAGAGCCCTACCCGCTCTGACAGTTCTTGTTCTAGATTCCCTCCCAGGCTGACAGTTCTAGGTTCCCTCCCAGCTCTGGTGTCACATAGTCTAGGTTCCCCTCCTAGCACTGTCAGGCCTCTCCTGTGCTTGGGAACTATGGCCAGCCTTTCCTTGCCGGCCGGGAGCCCCCGAAAGCGCCGGGCATCACTGCCTTGCTCCTTCCCAGCCCCTCCATCACTGCCCTTTCCCTGGCCTTCCAGTCAGCCCAGCCTTCTCTCTGGCTCTCCATCGCCCCTCGCTTTTCCTCCTCGGCTCCCTGAGCATCCTGGCCTGGGAGAGGGAGGCTGGATTTGTCCTCTTGGTCTCTGAGTTCCCCTTCCTGCCGGTGCTGGGGAAGCCCGGGCCCGTTTCTCCCCTGAGAGCTCCCCGAGGGCCCTTCATCAGCGCGGGCACATTGTCCTGCCTCTCCGGGGGTCCCCCTCACCTCGCTGTCTCCGCAGGGAAGACGCCAGAAGAAGTGCTGAAGAAGTACCTGCAGAAGGTGCGCCACCCCCCGGACGAGGTGAGATCCTCCCCAGGCCGGGACTTCCCCATCTTTTTCACATCAGGACCCCCTTTGATGAGCTAATGATGTCTAGGAACCTTTTCTCAGAAAAAGTGTTTTAGGAACAAAAAATACAGTCGGTAGGATGACAAGGAAAACCCATCATGTTGAAACAGTTTTCAAAATAAATACATGTATGTTACAGGAATATGTACACAGCAAACATGTACATACACACACATGCACACACAGACAAAGCCAGACGACCCTAGTCTGTCACTGAAGGCTCTTCCGCAATCCGGATCCAGTCTGAGCTCTGCTCCTTTCAGTCTGTCCTTCCTGCAGCTGGGGGTGAAGGGGGGACAGTCCCCTCACCTCCTTGGCCTTCAGATTCCCCGTCTAGAAATCGGGGTTGGGCCTTTCCACTCGGAAACGTCACAAGCCTTTCTGGGAGTCCGTGCCTTGTCCTGAGGAGTCGGCGGCCTCCGCTCGGGCCGGTTTCCGTTTCCTTGTCTGGGAGAAGGGGCAGAGTGGATGCTCTGCGAGGTTCCCGAGTCCTCCCTGGCCTCGGACTGTGGTTCTGGGATTCTGTGTTCCGAGGCCGTCCCACCACTCTCTCTTAGGCCCCCTCTCCTTCCAGAGCTCTGGGCTTCCTTCAAGCCCATCCTCTGACTTCTCTGATCTCTGGTTCCTTTGTACCAGAGGAATTCCGTCACCGTCTCGGGGCCTTCACGGAAGCTGTGGTAGAAGCTGGGTTTCCCATAGTATGCTGAGTCCGAGGGTGCCTCGCAGGTGGCATGTCTGTGGGGGCGCTCGTGCCCCTGAGGCCCGCGATCTGAGGACGCCCCCCTTTCATTCACCCCCAGGACTGTACCATCTGCATGGAACGCCTTGCAGCGCCCTCGGGCTACAAGGGCCCCCAGCCCACGGTCAAGCCAGACCTGGTGGGGAAGCTGTCCAAGTGCGGCCACATCTACCACCTTCATTGCCTGGTCGCCATGTATAACAATGGCAACAAGGTAGGTGTCGGGATTAGCTTGGCCGGGGGGGCCCCAGCCTGGTCTGGTCCCTCCTAGGAAGAAGGGGAAGTGGGTTCACCTAGGCCACGTTGTTCATTTCTGAATACCGCCTGGTAAAAGGGGCGCCGAAAAGCTGGGGGGCGTCCAGAGGAGGATAGCCAGGATGGGGACGGGCCGCAAGGCCGTGTCCTACGAGATCCGCTGAAGGGTATTTAACCTGGAGGAAAGCAGACTCCGAGGCAGAGAGAGGATGGCTTCCTTGATGGATTTACTCTCTACGTGGCTGCAGAGGCAGAACCAGGAGCCGTGGCTGGAAGTGAAAAGAAGCAAATTAAGGTTTGGTGTCAGGAAAAACCTCCCAACCATGAGCAATCCCAAAGGGGAGCCCTGAAGAGTGAGTGAATGTGCCCTCTGCAGAAGGAGTCCGTCAAAGGCTGGTGACTTGCTTGGGCTTTTTGTAGGGAAGTTTTGGGGTGCGTGCAGGCTTGACTCGATGGCAGCTGAGGTCCCTCGTGACCTGGAGATTTAGTGATCGTCTGATGTCTGAAAAAGAAGAATCAGCGTGGGCCGAAGTCATCTCTAGGGGCTTCAGAGGAGAGGTGGGCCTTGGGCCGCTTCCGTGGCCACAAGTCCAGGAGCTCGCATGGCCCTAAGCAACACCAGCCTAGCCTAGGATGGGCAGAACGGTTGAGCCAGCCCATGCTGGCATGAGCCGCTTTCTCTTTGGGCTTTTGAACTCTGTTACACCTGCCCGTGTTCCTCTTATTTCCTTGAATTGTCTTCCCACAATGCCACTCGCACAGCTCACAACAGCTGGCACCGGGTGAGGCTCATCAGGACCAAAACCAGCCTGGGCAGAGTTCACAGGGCCGGGCACTACGCCGGAGGGAGGGCCTTCCTTCAGGCAGTCCCAGGACGTTGGTAGTTTATCATAGGTGAGGACGCAGGTTCAGAGAGAAGTCATTGCTCCTTGGGCACATCCTAAAGGCTGGGCTGGAGACTTGCACTTGAGGCTCTTTTACAGACTCCAGGAATAACTGAGCCACAAGAGGCCTTAGAGTATAGAATGTCAGAACCAGAGGAAGGGGCCTTAGAGCATAGATTGTTGGGCCTGGAAGCGGCTTCAGCACATACGATGTTAAAGGTGTAAGGGAGCATCGGCACTCAGAGGAGCCTTCAAGGTAATGGAATCCATTGCTGTTATTTTGCAATTGAAGTCAATGAGGCCTCAGAAGGACAAATGACCCCATGGCTGGTGAGCACTAGAACCCAGCTCTATCCTGACCACTTTGCAGGGTTCTTTCCACTACATCCTCTTGGGCTGGCTTCAGGAAGAATGGGAGTAGGGGAGAGCTAAGAGGTCTGTTCTGAGCTTAAACTGCCTCCAGGTCTTCCTCTTCCTCCTTTTTTCAGCAGTTTCTGTTCTTTGCCTCTTTTACAGGATGGAAGTTTGCAGTGTCCAACCTGCAAAACCATTTATGGTGTCAAGACAGGGACCCAGCCCCCTGGGAAGATGGAGTATCACCTCATCCCCCATTCCCTGCCTGGGCACCCAGACTGTAAAACCATCCGGATAATCTACAATATCCCCCCGGGGATTCAGGTGAGCATAGCTGGAACCATGACCCCCAAGGGGGAGCTTTGGGAGGCGTCTAAGTCTTGTTGGTGGTGGTTTGTTTTGAAAAACGATCGGGTGCTAGTGGGAAGCCTTTCTCCAATAATATACTAGCAAGCGAAACCCATTTCTATAGTGTTTCCTTTTCATCCGTGAAGAGGATTTTCTTCACAATAGCCCTGGAAGGTATCGAGTCCCAAACCTATTAATATCATTTCACAGGAGAAACCAAGGTTTGAAGAAGGGAACTCTCTCCTTGCCCAATTTTATTTCATTTCATTTATTTATTTTCTTTTAAAATTTTTATTTAGAATATTTTTTCATGGTTACATGATTTATGATCCCCTCCACTACCACCCTCCCCCTCACTCTCTCCTCCCCCCATCCAAAGCTGGCAAGCATTTCCACTGGGTTATACATGTTTCATTGTTCAAACCTATTTCCATGTTATTCATATTTGCAGTAGAGAGATCCTTTAACATCAAAACCTGAATCATATCCCTATTGTACTATGTGGTCAATCATATGATTTTCTTCTGTGTTTCCGCTCCCACAGTTCTTTCTCTGGATGTGGATAACATTCTTTCTCATAAGTCCCTCAGAATTGTCCTGGATCATTGCATTGCTGCTAGTAGCAAGTCTATTACATTCGATTGTGCCACAGTGTATCCGTCCCTGTGTACACTGTTCTCCTGGTTCTGCTCCTTTCACTCTACATCACTACTTGGAAGTTTTTCCAGTTCACATGGAATTCCTCCAGTTCATTATTCCTTTCATCACAATAGTATTCCAACACCAACAGATACCACAATTTGTTCAGCCATTCCCCAATTGAAGGGCATCCCCTCATCTTCCAATTTTTGCCACCACAGAGTGCAACTATGAATATTCTTGTACAAGTCCTTTTCCTTATAATCTCTTTTCCTTGCCCGGTTTTAAACAACTAATAAGCATCAGACCTGGGATTTGATAAGATATACTTAACAGGGGCAGCTGGGTAGCTCAGTGGATTGAGAACCAGCCCTAGAGATGGGAGGTCCTGGGTTCAAATCTGGCCTCAGACACTTCCCAGCTGTGTGACCCTGGACAAGTCACTTCACCCCCATTGACTAGCCCTTTCTATTCTTCTGCCTTGGAACCAATACACAGAATTGATTCTAAGATGAGAGATAAGAGTTTCAAAAATAAAATGAAATATAATGGTTTGAAAAACTCTTTTTGTATTTCTTTTATTCCATCAGGGACCAGAACACCCGAATCCTGGGAAGAGTTTCACCGCCCGGGGTTTCCCTCGACATTGTTACCTCCCAGATAGTGAGAAAGGGAGGAAGGTGAGAGCTTTATCTTAGGGTCAAAGACTTTGTTTCTAACTTGGAATCCTGAGCTTTGTTTCTTACCAGAAGGGAACAGAGGCCTGGGGTCATCCCTGGCCTATTCCCATTTGGGCAAGAAGTGATGCTGACCTAAAAACAGTAGCCAGAGCAGTCCTTTGGCCAGAGAGTGTGTTTCTCCATCGTCAGTCTGGAGTTTGATAGGAGTTGGACCCCTACTCTCCTCTGGGGCTTCCTAGGCAGTGTCTTGCTCTACGAGGGCATGTTTCATCCCTTTTCTTTGGCTGAAATATGCTTTCTTATCCATTGTATTATAGTTAGTCTTAAACAGGCATTCTTAACCTGGGATCTGTGACTCTGTAAACCCAATCTTTCTTTCTCTTTCTTCCTTACTCCCTCCTATTCTTTCCTTTGTTCTTCTCTCTCTTCCTCCCTTCCTCCCTTCCTTTCTTTCCTCTTTTGATAACTGTATTTCAATAATAGATTTCCTTTGAAACTCTATCTATTTTAAAAACATAATTCTGAGAAGGGATTCCTAGGCTTCCCCAGACAGTCAAAGGAGTCTGGGTCATGAAAAAAGATGAAGAACCCTCCCTCTAAAGAGAGAAGGAGAATGTGCTGATGTTCAGAAGGGCAGCCTAACCAGCAGTCAGTCCCAAGCTTCATCTCACTTGCTGAGTCCCTTCCCCCAGCCCAAGACAAGTCCTTTTGCCTTCGTAAATGGCCTCAGTTTCTCATGTCAAATGGGGATAATAACACCTGTCGTATTATCTCACTGGGTTGTGTGAGGATTAAATACAGTAATTAATGTGGGAATGATTTGGAAACCATAGCACATTACCCAGGGGAGCTGTTATTAAATAAATGAAAAGCGGTGGGTCTGGTTAGGTTGTGGCTAAGTTAATTGTGTGGAGGCGTAGCTGTCCACGTGAGCATGACTGCACTCTTCAGGACACCCTTCCATTATAAGCCTATTAAGGTCTCTGATCATGTCGGATCTTCAATAATAATAATAATAATGACAATAGCAGCCTGCACTTATAGAAACTTTCAAAAAGAGCTTTCATACCTATTATCTCATTTAATTTTCACAACAGCCCTGGAAGGTAGGGAGTGTGTTTCCTTATCCTTGTTTTCTAGACGGAGGCAGCTTCTTCCATATTTTTTGCAAAGGAGGAGACTGAGGCTTGTGAAATGAAGGGTCTTCACTGAGATCTTAATGCCAATAGATGGCCACAGACTTGAGACTTCAGTTCAGGTCTTTCTAACTCTTCAATCTGGAACTGTCCATCTGTATGGGGGCCACGGTGATGTGGGAGACTCCGGCGTCTAGATCCCACCCCACCGGCTCCCTCATCATCCTGTCCTTTGTAGTCTTCTTTAGGGTTTGTAAGCTCATTCTTTTTTTAAATTAATTTGTTCAGTTGTGGGTAGAAATAATTTTTGATGACTGTTTTCTGACATTTCAGAATTCAGATTTTTCTCCCTCCACAACTCCCTGCAGTGGCAAATGATCTGATGTAGGTTATTCCAGTGCTTTCATGCACTACATATTTCCATGTATCACACATACCATAAAAAATTCAAGAAGGAAAGGAAGATGGCATGCTTTGATTGACAGTTCCTTTGCTGGCTGTGGAGAGCATGAGTGTGTCCCTTATGGGTAGCTTGGACTTAGTACTCTTCTTGAATCACACATGATTGAGCCTGGAGATACTTCTGAAGAAGGAAAGTGAATGAATGAATGAATGAATAAATGAATGAATGAATGAATGAATGGATGGATGAATGAATGAGTGAATGAACGAATGAATGAATGAATGGAAAGCATTTATTAAACTCTTATTATGTGCCAGGCTCAAGATACAAAGAATTAATTCAGACCCTCAAGGAGATATCCTTCTGTGCTATGTAGAGGAGTGTGGTAGGGAATTTTGGGCTAGGAAAGGGATACCACATGGTATAAGAACAGTCAGTTGGCATACCTGCCACAGGCAAGGTCTAGTCTCACTCATGATTCCAGGGTTTCCCGACAAGTGGCAAAAGATCAGTCAAGAAAATAACAAATGGAAGACAGCTGTATATTTTACAGCCATGGGCATGCTTTGGACCTGATAGCTGCTCTGCCATCCCCAAGCCTGATGTTTATTTTTATACCCATTTTTTGGGCATACAGATACATTACCTAACACACATGTCTAAATAGAAATAATTGGAAAAATGATACATCAACTTTTTACAAATCACTTAATTAACATTCTATATTCTTGTTTCACACAAGATAGATGATTTCATCACAGGTGGCTTAATTTTCTCATCACCCTGTGAGGAATTTTGAGCTTATAAACAGTCAAGGAAATTTACTTATTACTTTTAATAAAAATAAATAATCAATAAGAAGCTCTTAAAGACAATTCAACAATCATATCATTGAGGTTAAGGGGTACTGGGAACACAATTCATATTTAATATTAGACTGATCATTTTTCAGGGTTTATTAGGGAGTTTCTCAAGGGGAAGAATCAAGTCACTGAGGCATGATGAAGCTTGGTTTACCTGCACATTTTGTATGGGCCTTTATGATAGATTTGTGTGCTGGCTTCATGAGAATAAGTTTCTGTGAATGGGAAAGTTGTGGTCTTGGCTTGTAGCTGTGGTTTTACTGGGAATTAGGTACCTAAGTAAAAGTTGGGTTTGAGGGTCTGATCTTTTGGTGATGTTTTGGGGAATTAGGGAACAGGTATTTTGCTCTTAAGTAGTAATCATGTCAATTCCATAGGGAAGAGATGTTAATGAGAGAGGTCATGCAAAGGGGACTGAGTGGGCCATCACATCTTGTCAAGGGCCACTCTTGGCCTCCTTAGTTACCACAAGTGACTTTATCAAGACATCGTGGCCTGATGATTTCATTATTGTGGAAAGTCAGGGAAAGGGAGTTAAAGGAGGTCCATGTTAGTGTCAGGACAGATGGCAAGGTGGCCCAGCTAGTAATTTTCAGTAATTTTCCCTCCCCAAGTCTCATTTTCCTCATCTGTTAAATGGATGGGCTAGATCAATGGAAAGATCTCTGATGTCCTTTTCAGCTTACAAAGTCTATATTCCAAGGCCCCTTCTCTCTGTTCTGGCATTCCTTGTTCTAAAGCCAAGCTCACTCTGATGTTATGTGGTATGTGTTCAGAGGCAGCTAGTGGGCCTGGAATCAGGAAGATGGGAGTTCAGCTCCATCCACAAACCCTTCCAGCTGTCTGACCCTGGACAAATCACTTAACCTTCTTCTGCATCAGTTTTCTCATCTGTAAATTGGGGATAATGATGGTACCTACTTCTCCAGGTTGAGGATTGAATGAGATGACATTATTAAAGCTTACAGTAGTCCCTGGCACACAGCAGGCATTCGTTGTGTTTGTTGACTTCTCTTCCCTGAGATTCATTTGTGACTGTGGGTCTGCACAGGAGGTGTTCCGGGTGGGATTAAAGAGAAGGGGAGGGAGGCAAGGGGAGCCCTGGAGGGTTTTGTGATCAGGAGAGAGAGGGACCAGAGCTGAATGTAATGACTCTTTATACCGGGGAGGAACCATGCAGACCCCCACGTCTTGGCCTGAATGTCCGTCCCTGTTTCCCTTCCCCAGGTGCTGAAGTTGCTGCTGGTAGCCTGGGACCGGCGACTGATCTTTGCCGTGGGCACCTCCAGCACCACCGGCGAGTCTGACACAGTCATCTGGAATGAGGTCCACCATAAGACGGAGTTTGGCTCCAATCTCACAGGCCATGGCTACCCAGACGCCAATTACCTGGACAATGTGCTGGCAGAGCTGGCTGCCCAGGGCATCGCCGAGGACAGCGCTGCCCTGGAGAAGGACTGAGGCATGAAGGCGGCACGAGAGGAGGGCTGACCGCCGCCGGGGCACCAAGTTGAGGAAGCAGCTCTCTTTGCTCCTCCTTCTGCCCCTGCAGGTGACAGCCCGCTCTAGAGGCTCTGTCTGTCATTCATAAACCTCATCAGATACAGGAGGGGACATGGGACGGGCAATCCCGCTCGCCATGTTCTCCATGACACTACAGCCCTAGGGGGCAAGGAGTCCCCTCGTGGGGAGCTTGGCCACCCCCTGGCCATCACTCACCCCCTGGGCCTTGTGAAGCTGGAGGCGTCGTCCTCTGGAGCCTTCCTTGGTGTTTACTCTCTGCTTTGCTCGCAGAGTTTCAGTTCCCTCTCCTCTTCAGGGAAGGGAGCAGGGCCCTCACTGTGCAGGGTGGGGGGGAACCGGTTAACTTGCTGTGACATTGAATGCCTTGGCCAATGTGGGGTCAGAGGGAGGCTTTTGGAAAGGCCTCTGGGAGCATCATCACCATTGCCTGCTCCCTCTGCCTTCTCAGATGAGGCCACTGTTCTTTGTTGCTGATGGCCCCTGAGGTTTCTTCTCTTGGGTCCATCACTTCAGTTGGAATTGAGCCTGAGTCTGCTCTGCCTAGAGTTATTCAGGTTTCCACCCGGGACCCTCCATTCTCTTGCCCTCCTCCAGGTCCGTCCTAGCCAGCATCTGAGCTGTGCTCAGGGACAGAAGGCCTTGAACCTTTTTTCCCTGCTGACTCACGTCAGCCCAGCCAAAAAGAGACCTGGTTCCCTTAAGTTCATGTATTCACTGTGAGTTGAGTCCATGCCAGACTCTGTCCTATCTGTGTACGTGCCATAGGGCCTATCCCTTATCTCCCCATCTCATCCATCAGTGCCCCCCCCCCCCCCCCGATTCTGTTATATTTGGAGCTGGAATCCCAGGTTTCCTGTGTGCTGGGATCCAAGCAGAACCAACTCACGTACCCTTGTTTTCCGTCTGCTCTTATGCAGCTCACAGTAAAGCTGGAGGATGATTTGTTCCAGGCCTTGTGGCAAGAGAGAGGTTAGGGGAGAAGCCCAGGAGTGCCAGGATCTCTTGGAACACTTGTCAGATATGATCTGTCCCCTCCTACCTAGAAGAGATTTAGAACTAGAAGAGGCCATGGAGGCAGCCTAGTCTAGTCTACTCCCCTCTTTTACAGATGAGAATATCGAGGCCCAGAGCACTAGAGGGACTTGCTTAAGGTCCCACAGGTAGAATTAGAATGAAGAATTGAACCCAAGGCCTCTGCTTCAAATGTATATTTTCTATACACCAGGCTGCCGCCATTATGATTATGCCTGGCTGTGGAGAAGAGGAGGCCCTCATCTCCTGATCTAGTTCAGCCTAGGTTGGAATCCAGTTGGGTTCCTAACTTATTCCTAAATGGGACAAAATGCCATCCCACCCCCATCTGGCCTAGTCTATGCCCAAGCTGTGTCCCTGGGGGAGGGGAGGTTCCCTTGGCCCAAACTTCTCTCTTGCTATCTGCTCCCAGTGGGGGATGAATTGGGGTTCAGAAGAGAGAGGGGGGAACTTTGTTTCCCTTTGAAAGAAGGTGGGTTCTTTGAACTGTGTGTAAGGGGGAGATTCTCCCGGATATGGATTTGAATTTATATGCCTCATGTTTTGGGGGCCTGACGTATATATGTACATATATTTCATAATGTTTGGAAGGTTTTTGATGGTACTTCAGTGAGGACTGGAGGCCAGCCCTATGGGCTGCTTGTTTGTGGAGAACCCATTTTTGAAGTGATGGTAGTCAAGGGCTCTATGATCCAAGTTCCACGCAATCTAGAAAGAAAAAGCTGGTGCTGAGATCTAGGATCCATTCAAAATGGCTGCCAGCAGGGGAAGGGAGTTGGGAAACAACCAGTGACTTCCTCTAGAGGGAACACTGATAGGAATTTCTAGTTCCTCCCTGGAACAATCTGCCATTTTATTTTGGATTGTTTCAATTCTTCCTTTGAAAGGTTCATCAGCTCTTACCAATGGTCTGGAGATCACTCCCTGCAGACTTTGAAATTCCTCCCACTTTCTCCCTTTTCGCCCCTCCTCTGGGCCAGGTCATACCATTCCCTTTCTCCCTGCGGTGTTGGGAAAGGAAGAGGTAGGCCAGCCTTTCCTTGGGACATCTTGGCCCTGGGGCTTTTCAGTGGCACTTGGTTACAACCACCACATGTCTCAAACCACAAATGGAAACTCTTGGCGTGGCAGAGGACACTCCTCAGCAGATAACTTTAGTTTTCCCAGCAAAGGCTGTTGCTGCTTGCCACACACCTGGCACCAGCCAACCCTGGTCAGTTCTCTGGGCTTGTCAATACTGGAGACCAGCAAAGTTGGGATGGATGAAGGGACTGAAAGGAGTAGAAGTTGAAGGGAAGCAGTTGTGGGTAGCAAAGAGTAATAGAACAAGTGGTTTGGTTGAAGGTTAGGATGGGGGGAGCATGGATAGCCCAGGGAATTCATCAGGGTTGGTCAGCTTACTACGGTTAGTTAGGGTTCAAGCCAGCCTCCTTTCCAGTAAGATGTCCAATCTGTGTTTCTGCCTCATTTTCTGCCGTTTGGGGGATGTTAAGGGGCCTCTTTATCTACCCTAGCTCGCCTCCTTCAGCTTATAGCATTCAGAGAGATCTTTGGGCCTAACTGGTCTTAGGAGCACAGGTTTTGAACTGGAAGGGACTTTGTCCAGAGGTAAGATTACTTCCCCAAGGTTTCCTAGATAGTAAGTGGCAGAATCCCCACCCAGGACCATCCCAGCACCCCTTCTTTACTGTGCCAGCTGAGGCTGGGGGCATTTCTCTGCCCCTTCCCTTTGCCAAGGCTCTAACCGTGTAGCCTGAGACTAGGATCCACATGTTGTCGGTGGGCAAACCCCCACTGGCATAGGGAGGAGCCTTTGGAAGCCCCTTCCTTGAACCTGGTCATGATGCTCAGGAGCCTCCTGATTGTACTCTGCAAAAGCTAATGAGGAAACTCCAAGATCTCTGGCCCTGCCAGGGCCTGTCTGTAGGCTCGCTCCCAGGCAGAGCTCTCCTTCCCCGGAGGCCCTGCTGCATATCCATTGCCTCCCCAGGAGAGAGCTCTCATCCTGCCCCTCACCATCCCAGCACCAGCAAGGACCCGGGTCCTGCCTTCAATCCGAGACCTCCTCTAGGCCTGGAGACGGGCCCCCCAAGCCCGTCCCCGTGGGTCTGTGGAGGTGTGTGTGTGGGTGTGCGCGCGAATGTGTGTCCGTGTCTCTTCTTTTCCTTTTCGGTATCCTCTGGAGTTGTCTGTGTTTTTATACTCGGTCAGGAACCTGTGGCACCCTGAGGTCCCGCTGGCGACGAGCATGGGGTGGACGGGAAGGGTCCTGCCTTCTTCCTAGCCGTGGTTGTTGCAATTGATTTGGGGTTTTGGGCGGGGGGGAGGGAGTGGGCGAATGTCCTGGTGAATCATTGATTTGTTCTTGAAAAAGCGTTGGGGTTTCCTTTGGGGTTGCTTTGGCTGTCTGCTGTACTTCCCTGCTGGAAGATAGCGACACCTAGTGCCCATCGGGTTTGTGTGCAGAACAATAAAGGAAGACTTAATGTTCCTTCTGGGGTCCTCTTGGTTGTGTTGGGCTCTGGGTGGTTTGGGTGCTTCCCTCTAGGGGCCTCTTGAGTGGTTAGCAGGGATCTCTTTCTTGGAGGTCTGAGTTACCCCGCCATTAAAGAACTGGTAACAGAAGGAAGCAAATTGCCTTTTCCTCCCAATTCTCTTCTTCCTTTGGGGGTCCCAGATTTGTTCATTTAAGAATTATTTATCAAGAGAGCAGCTGGGTAGCTCAATGGATGGAGAGCCAGGCCTAGAGACAGGAGGTCCTGGGTTCAAATTTGACCTCAGATACTTCCTAGCTGTGTGACCCTGGGCAAGTCACTTGACCCCTATTGCCTAGTCCTTTACCATGTTTCTGCCTTGGAACCAATACACAGTATTGATTCCAAGATGGAAGGTGAGAGTTAAAAAAAAAAAGAAAAGGTCAAGGGGGCAGCTGGATAACTCAGTGGATTGAGAGTTCAAATCTGGCCTCAGATACTTACCAGCTGTGTGACCCTGGGCAAGTCACTTGACCCCCATTGCCTAGCCCTTATCACTCTTCTGCCTTGGAACCAATACACAGTATTGACTCCAAGATGGAAGGTAAGGGTTTTTAAAAAAAGAATGAATTCTAATAGGATAAGAGTCAAAAAACAAAAATGGAGTGGTGGTTGTGGATGATGGCAGCAACATATCTCCAGTCAATCCATCTTCTTTCCCCTCCCACTGCTCTCAGGATGTCTTTGGAGATTTTGTACCACAAAATACATCTGAGAGCTTTATGGCCCTGATGGAAGGACCACCATTAGTCTAAACCAGGTAATCATTGGAGGGGAGCTGGGGAGGGGAAGAAGGATACTCTAAGATGGCCCATGGCCCCTGTTGGTAGGGCCTGTCGCATCATAGTGAAGTGATTCCCCCCTCCCCCACGCTAGAGACCAAGACATTCAATTTCTTGCTCTTCTGCCCATCATTCACCCTGTTTCCTTACCCAGAATCCTCCCTCCCCACCCCGAAGCAGCCCCCTTTCCACCAACTCATCTTTTTAAGTGAAATTGGTTTCCAGAAGCCTGAAATTAAGCCTAATTTTATTATTTTTATTTTATTTTTATTATTTTATTATTATTTAAAAGCTGGTTTGAAAGGGCAAAGCTTCATGTCCGTGATCATATTGGGAATGACTGGAGATAGGACGGGTAATTTCTTCCCTGCCTCCCCAACAGTTTCTCGGGCTATAAGGCAACATTTCAAGAGCCTTCCTGACTTGCCATCCCCTGTTAGCTTTGGTGTCTGCAGGTGGTGGCTGTCAGCCTCTAATTTTTAGTAATCCGCCGCCCCTTTCTTCCTTCCTCCTCCCCATGCCCAAGTGCTCAGAAAGGCAGGTTTGTTGAATGACGTCTTAAATTTTATTTTTCAGTTACAAGCATTTCTTTTCTCTTCCTCCTTCTTCCCCTTCATATAAGCTAAGCTGATTTCACATAGACTGTCCATGCTGAGAGGGGCCCCAAAATGCCAACAGCCCCCTTAACCCTATGTTCTGTTCTGACATTCGATAGCCCAATAGTCTACATTCCAAAGTCTCTTCTGGATGGACACTCTCTGTTCTGAGCCTGGCGGGGATGTAGAATGTTAATGAGAGACATTAGACCATGAAATCTTGAAATCAGCTTCCCATCCTAAGATCCTTCCCCCATCTTTAAGACTGAAAACATAAAATGTAAATCCGGGCCCTTGAGGGGGCCATATAAAATGAGTCATTCACAGTACCTAGACATGAGAAAACTGTAGCACCTAGATGGCACTATAGTCCAATCCAGCCCTCTCCAGGAGCCAGGGAGAAACTGAGGCTCAGAAAGATTAAGGAGAATCAAAGCAGTAACTCCATGCCTCTCCTTAAGCCACCCATAGAGAAAAGATGGTCCCAGGCATATTTGTTATTTGCTTTCTTATTTCCCGAGACAGCAAGGGCAGCCAACTAACTAGAATGGGAGAGGAGAAGTCAGAGTAGAGGAAGAACTTTGAGGTCTGGACTGGGATTAGGTCAAATGATTCTCAGGCAGAAATTTAGACTGGAGAAGGGCACCCCTCTTGGCTTAGCTCACGTGGGACTCCCACTTCTTTGGATACCCTATATTCATCAGCAGCCTCCATCAGACTTCTATTCTCTTCTCCTACTTCTTCATATTCCCGTTTCTTATACCTACGGGTGCCATAGATGGCCAGGGTGATCAGGGCTGCCAGGACAACTGTCACGCCAGCTGTGATCCCAGCTGTTGCCCCACCAGATAAAGTACCTTCAGTCCCATGGATGAGCTTTATGGTCCTTCGGACCTCAGAAGGATCTGCCAGTTTCCACAGATGGGTGCTGGAATCCTTGATCCAGGACTTCTCACTCTCGTTGTTGATAACCATCACAGTATTGGTGGCAGCTTGGCTCATGAGAGGTGGTCTGGAGAAGGGAGGCAGTCTTGCAGGAGGCAGAGAGTCCCCGGTAAAGAGCCCCGCTTTGACACAGTAGGATACTTGGCAGCCATCGCTGATCAGAGCAAGGTGCTGGCTGAAACCTGCCGGACACTTTTTCACGTAAGGTCCACCTTGATTGTTGGTATGGGACGAGTTCACCAAAGGATTCCCCACATCACAACTGAAGAAACCACCAAAGGGCACAGCGAACTTGTAGCCCAGCTCGTAGTCTTGGCTGATGCAAACCTTGAGACCGTCTAAGAGTCTCAATGGCAAATAACTAGCTGGGCATGACTGGGCATTGGTCACAGGATTGATGCTCCTGCCACTAAAGAGACCACCAAAAAGAAAGCCTGAATTCTCCGGCACCTGGCCATTTGCGACACACCAGAAACCTCTGAATTCAGCCCTTGCCACTCGGAACACATCCTCACACTCTTTTTTACAGAAAACCCACAGGCTGCATTTTCGGTGGCATTCCAGGAAGTTGTAGCCTTCCTCTTTAAAATGGGAATGTAATAGGACTGGGGAGTAGTTTTCTGGGCAGGAGAATTCCCCGGTGAGTGGATTTTTCTGCTCCAGTTCTGAGCACAGAAGCACAGCCTCCATCCCCGAAAGCTGGGTGCACTCCTGGTAAACTCCCCCAAAGGTGAAGTTGGTCATTTTCCCTTCACACGACCCATCGTCTGTATTGGCTTGGAAGTTGAAGTTGGGGGAATCTTTGTTGGTGCAGCCAGGGTAGGTATTGAAGGTATAGTAACGCCTCACTGCAGCTTCCACAGTTTTGGAAAGCTTCTTCACCAAGGGGGCTGGCAAATCGGGCAAAGTGTCAGAGTTGACGAAGAAATACAGCGGCAAACCAGAGCGGTCTATGGCAACCAAGTGGTTTTTAATGGTCTTTTGCCAGCCCTCTAGGGTGATGCCTGGGTAAAAAGGGACCCCACCAATGCTTGCAACCCTAGAGTTGGTTCGGTTGGAGAGGTAGTTCTTGACGAAGGCATCTTGGGAGACATGGCTATCTTCTGCTTTGAAGTTGATGATATTGTGGAATGCTACCCCAGCAGACGCCGTAATGCTGCTACGGGTAGACTGGCTGTCTTCTAAGAAGGAAGACTTAATGTGATCTTCTTGTACTAGGATGGCCCCGGCATCCACGCTAGTGATGACATGAGTTCCATAGCTGAGGACCAGGAGTTCTGCCATGAAGTTAGCCATCCGAGTCTGGTTGTTCTCTAGTCGATCAGAAATATCCATGAGCTCTTTCTTGAATCCCCTGCTTAGCTGTGAAATGGGGTTGATTTTGGCTGTGTAGACCAGGTTTCTCACCTGGACCCTGGTAGTCACAGCTTGTTGCTTCACCTGATGGGTCTTCATCTTCTGGAACTCAATGGAGAACTTGCCATTGGCCATGGAGAAAAGGGAGATCTCTGTGTTGATGGAGGAGGAGGTGGTGCTTTGGTAATTCATCCAGGACTCTATGATTTCAGAGTTCAACTCCAAGTTGCTCTGTTTCCGGGGAATTGTCAAGATTTCATCTGGGATGATATACTGTCCATCTTCTGTGGTCTGGCAATTGCTGTAAACCAAGTCCAGCACCCTTCCCATGTCTACATTCCTCAGATTATCCCAGCCCCCACCAGGTAATACTTCCAGAACTGAGAGGTTCAAGGATTTCCTGCATTCCTGCCATCCAAACTGGTGGGGCTTCTCCAGGGGAGCATCTTTCTCTTTCCCCAACACAAGGACTGTCCAGAAGAGAAGGACACCTTTCAAACAGTTCATGATTCCAGTAAATCCAGAACTCACAGAGAGATCTAATCACCGGCAAAAGAGCTTGAGAAATGAAGCAGCAGACCAGCCCCTGCTGAGGCAGTAAAGTGAGCAGTTCCTCTTTCCATTCTGATATTGTTGCAAAATAGAGAAATGAGAGATGATGAGAAAACAAAGTCTGACAATGGGCATAGAAGAAAGACTCACCCTTGGGACAAAAATATCTCTCCTCCCCGCCTCCCAAATTCCAAATAAGATGATTCACCCATTAAGAGAGCATTTGTAGGGGGCAGTGTGGTGATCTGGAAAGAGTCCTAGATGGTGGGAGGAAGGGGGAGGTCAGAAAATGTGGGCAGAACTCACCGAATGCCCTTGAATATATCACTTCAGCTTCATGGGCCTCAGTTTTCTCATAGATAATTAAATTGGCTTGGATCTTCGGAGGTCCTGTGTTCTAAACTCCCTTCCAAGGCTTGTATGGTCTAAGGATCCAGGCCTGGTATTCTATGTTGTAAAGTCCGTTTCGTCTTTGTGCTGAAAAAGACTGGCCATCCAAACTATCAATTAGAAGTTATCGACCTTGGATCACAGCTTTGTCAAGCTAATCATGCCTCTCTTCCAAGTTAATTTGGAAAAAAAAAAGAGTAAGCCCATTGCTCTGTGTAGGTATGACCAAGAACTCTTGACATTTGTAGGAATCTGGACAAATGACCAACTCATCAGAGGTGTTGGTAGAGGGGATTCCCTCTCAGGAAGGGACTGGCCTGTTATATGGGAAAGATGAGTTAGGTTTGCAGAACACAGTGGCATGAGACTAGCAGAAGAGAGAATTCTGGAATCTTGGAAAAGGGGGTTAAGCTGGAAAAACCTCAGGGATGGCTAGACTGGCTGGCTCTCTCTGGATTTGATCCTGGAGGGTGTGGTGGCCAAGTCCTGGGAGTTTGAGCCAATCCTCTGTTACTGCTGTGTGCTGTGTGTCCTGAAGATCTGAGGAAGCTGTCTCTGGTCTATGTCATCTGAAGCTGGTTGTAAGCTGAGGTCCAAGTAAAAACTGTAAGAGGGAAGGGGAGTCGGGGATGTGAAGGGATACATTTTGGGCCAATATCAGACTGATAACTGTGATTTGGGAAGGCCAACAGAAACCCTGAGACCAGTACACAGAGACAACAACCACTAAAGTAACACACAATCTAATGCCTTTGCATGAAGGATCTTCTTAGAGTTAAGTTTCTACACTATCTCCCTGACATGCTAAGCTGTAAACCCAGTCCCTGTACCCATATTCTGCCCTAACCCTCAGTATTAAGGGAGATACTGGCAAATACCATATCAGGCAGGGATCCAGGGGAAGATCCTGAGTCCAAAAGGCATGGAGAAAATGCAGAGGAATTCTTGCAATTTGAAGCAATGTCTAATCGAATCCCAGAGAACCTCCTGCAAACTTGGGTGGGCTCACTTATTCCTCCCTTTTCATGGACTCTGCAATCAAGACTGTGTCCTCAAGGCACCCAAACATCTGGGCTACATTAGAAAACTTAGCCAACCATCCAGATGTTTTGAAATTGATGCCGTGAGTGAATCATTCATTTCCTCCTTGCCCTGACATTGGATGAAAAAACCTTTGGACCATGAGAGAGGCCTTTGCCAGTATCATTCTGTGAGGCAGATGCAGAGTTGAGATGGAGCGAACATGCCCCACTCTTGCCCAGTTCCTAGGCATAACTCAACCTAATCCTTTTCCATTCAATCAATCAATCGTTTATGAAGTATCTACTACACACGAGGCATCATGATAGATGTGGGGATGCAAAGGGAGACATGAGAGCCCCTGACCTCAAGGAACTTACATTCTCTTCTTCAAAAATTAGATTTTTAATGATATCTTTGGTTGCAAATTATCTTTCTCCCTTCTCTCCACAGAGAACGTTCTCTTATAATGGAATTATTTTTTTAAATAAAAGAGGAAGAAAAGAGTCAGCAAAACCAATCCAAACTTTGGCATGGAAGAGGTTGGCCTATGGGTAATATTAAAATCTATTTATTTAATATTTTAGTTTCTAGGTTAATATTTTGATATAATATTTTAATAGAAAAGAATTGTCCTTCTGGTATCCAAGATAAATTCCAGAGATTTGGGGGAGATGGGAGTAGTGGCAGCTGGTAGGGTTAGGAAAGATGACACACTGGTGGGGGCACTTGAGCTGAATATTGAAGAAAACCAGGGACTCCAAGGGGTGACGATGGGGAGTCAGTGTAGCCCAGGCATTGGAATGGTCTATGCAAAGAAGTAGAAATGGGAGATGGAGACTCCTGTGTTAGAACAAGTCAGAAGGCCAATATAGCTGGATTGCAAAGTACATGGAGGAGAGATATTTGGTTGCCACCAGATCGTCAATGCCTTTAAATGCTAAACAGGATTTCATTCTTGATTCTACAGGTAATAGGGAGCCACTGGAAATAATTGAGAACAGGAGTTACATGAAGAGACATGTGCCCTTGGAAAATCATTTCAGTGGCTAAGTGAAGTATATACTGGAGAAAAGAGAGATTTGGGGCACAAAGGCCAATTAGAAGGTGAATGGAATTGTCCCAAGTGAAAGAGAGTAAGAACTTGAATTAGGATGGTGGCTATGTGGGCAAAGAGACAGGGACACTCAATTTCCTTGATATGGAATAATTTTTTTTTCAACCCTTACCTTCTCTCTTAGCATTGATACCAAGTATAGGTTCCAAGGTAAAAGAGCAAGCAGTAAGGGCTAAGTAATGGGGGTTAAGTGACTTGCCCAAGGTCACACAACTAGGATGCATCTGAGTCCAGATTTGAACCCCGGACCTCCCTTCTTTAGGCCTAGCTCTCAGTCCACTAAATCATCCAACTAGCCATGGATTATGTGATTATATAGGCACCATCTGGAAGGGAGAGCGAGCACAGGAAGAGCTCAAAGAGTTGTCTGCTCTCATTACACTCTCTAATCTTTGAGGGGAGCAAAATTGGCTATACCATTCAGGGAGCACAATGGGACTTCTGGGGCCCAGTGGGAATACTGGGGAAAGCCCAAACATGGAGTTCTGTTGGTGGATTGAAGCCATCAGACTAATTTGGGACTGTTCAAGCTGCTTGTACCTGAATAGATTTGCCAGCTGCTTTCAGACTAGACTAATTAGCCAGTGATTTGGGTATTGAGCTGGAAGATTGGCTCCCAAAGCCTGGGGAAGCCCTTGGTGCTGAACCATTTGTAATCTACTATAATAAGCCGCTTTAAACCTTCCTCTTCCAGCAGAAATTCCCTTCATATAAACTGAGCCCTCCCAGATGGCGGCATTCCATCCATCATCAGCATCTTCGGCATTTTTCGTCTCTTATCCCATCTCCTCTTCTATAGATTGGAAGCTCCTTGAGGGCAGGGGCTATTCTGTTGTTGTAACCTCAGAACCTACTGCAGTGCCTGGTACTTAGAAGGCACTTTATAAGTGCTCATGCATAGGATCATAGCTTTAGAGGAGGAAAGAACCTCAGCAGTTATCCAGTCTAGGGATCTTAGTTAAGGAGTCCCAGGAACGTGAAGTAACTTACTCAAGGTTGTACAGGAAGTATGCATCAGAGACAGGATTCGAACTGAGGATCCTTGCCTTCAGAACCAGTGCTTTTCCCAAATCCAAGCTGACAATCACTCTTCTTGTTTTCACCATTATCATCACCAGATCATCAATTTAGAGCTGGAATATAATCCAACAAGGATTTATTAATAGTCTGGGGTAGTTGGGTGATGCAGTGGATTAAGTGCCAAGTCTAGAGTTGGGAAGACTCATTTTCCTGAGTTCTAATCTGGCCTCAGAAATGTCCTAGCTGTGTGACATTGGGCAAGTCATTTTACCTTGTCTGCCTTAGTTTCCCCATCTGTAAAACGAACTAGAGAAGGAAATGACCAACTACTCCAATATCTTTTACCAAGAAGATTCCAAATAGGGTCCCAAAGGATCAGACATGACTGAAAATGACTGAACAACAAAGATTCTAGCCAATCCTCACCCTCCGGGAGCTTACAGTCTAAAAGGGAGACCTTGTAAGTCCCTCTGTCAGGGACTTTAAGATATAGTCCAACCTCCTGAGGATCCTAGGGGGAAGTGACTTTTCTAAGTATACATGAGCAGTAACAGAAGGTGGAAGTGTGGGGCTTCACCATCACCACCATCACCATTTCTCAGACATTCCAGATATGAATCAAATGTGACCCGACTGTTGAACAATTTCTCTCTTTGAAGTCATGTGATAATAAAGGAGAAGAAGAAAAAATTTTCTTCAACTAAAATTTGCATGTCACGCTTGAAAAAGAAGAGTCTAGCAGCGATGACTAATCAGCACACAACGGTATGTTTAGCCCACATCCCAGATCTAGTTTTTGTCATGCCTCCTCAACTGTCATTGTGCCATGGGCACCCAAGAGTTCCAAACCCAGCCCTTGGTCAATAACGACCATAGGGTTGTGTGTCTGTTTTGCTCACAGGCCTTGATAGTTCCATTTCTTCCTGAAAAGAAAGGTTTTGTTCATTGAAAAGAGGGAAGCCAAAGGGTTACTTTCTCAAACTCTGTTGGGGGGCCCATCCAGTCCCTGCTCCTTCCCTTCTTTGTACCAATCTGGACCACAGGCTCATGTGGCCTGGGCAGGAAGGAGCGGTTATTTTCCCTTGGGTTCTGCATTTCAGTTATTGCCCAAGGTGGTGATGAAACCTCCCCAGATATAGCCTTGCCTGTTCTCACCCTTGTGACTGCTACAGCAGGAGGAGAACTGAGTCTGAGGCCACAGGTCCTGGCTTCAGATTCTGTGAGGAATTAAGGGCTGACTCTCTGTTGGACTTTGGACAAGTCGTTGGGCCTCACCAAGTCAAAATGATTCATCTACATGGCCTTCCAGCTCCGATGATGGTTTTACCCAATTATTACTGAGGTTTCCCTAGACTTTCTTCCAACTCTATTCCAGAAATTCTGGTCAACTAGACAACACGGTGCTATTTATGGCTCCTGGATTCATAGAACCATAGAATGTAAGAGTTGGAGGCTACCTTATGACTGTGACTATAATGCTCAAATTCTGCCCTGAAGAAGGGGTGAAAAAAGGACCCTCGCCCCATCCTTCTCTTCTGTGCAGAGGTAGCCACCCACTGTGGCTGCAGAACAATGCCTGTGCCAGGAGCTCAGGCCACGTGTTTGTTACTTTTCCTGAACTGCCTTTTCCCCCCAAATAATTCTCTATCTTGAAAGATGGCTCTTCAAGAAGAGGGAGAGGGAGGGGATATATCTGAAAATCCAAGTGGTGTGAAAACAAGATCTATCCGTATAAATTAAAAAAGGAAAAACTAGAACGTCCAAGTTGGAAGAGACCTAGGAGTCTAGAACTGTCAGAGCTAGAGGGCCAGATGAGAAATGTCAGAGCTAAAAGTAGTGTTAACGTGGAGAATATTAGGCCAGCCATAAACCATAGATTCTTGGCCTTCTTTGTGTCATGGACTCCATTGGCAATTCACGGAAACATATCGACTCCTTTTCAGGACACCATCTTTAAGGGATAAAATTAAGTGCACAGCGTTACAGAGAAAACCAATTGCATTAAAATAGATCTATATCTATTCATCGATTTTTCTATCAATTTTTCAATTCATGGGTCTTAAGTTAAAAATTCATGTCATACGTAGGCAGTGGCTGGCACAGGTTAGGTTCTAACGGAATATTTATGGAATTTCATTGAATTAAACTGAAGTAGAGAGACCTGGATAGTACATTGGACTGCAGAACACAGAACGTTCAAGTTGGAATGGATGTTAGAATGGTGCATTTTAAAATATAAAGATTACTGGAGTTGGAATAAGTGAATGAATGAATGGAGTTGGAATGATAGAGCTAGAATGGACCTTAGAATGATGAATGCGAGAATAATTGTTGGGGTTCAAATGACTCTAGAATGAAGAACTTAGAACGTGATGATGGAAATAAGTTTAGAATGGAGGACAGAGAATGCTAGAAATGGAAGGGACCTTAGAATATAGAACACAGAAGGCTAGAACTGAAAGGAACCTTTAGAACCGAGGTCCCAGAACATCAGATCTGGAAGGGACAGTAACAGAGCAGCATCCAATAAGTATTTATTCAAAGATAACTGGAGACTATCTGAGCTGAAAAGAATCTCATAACAATAGTGGCAGCTCCAGAAGGGACCTTGAACGTCATCCAGACATCCATAGCTCTTCTTAAATAGTTGTTTTGAGGATTCCCTGCTGGTGTTTTTACTTCAGAAATGGATCACCCCAATGGGGACTTTTTTTCTCCTTGACAAGAAAGAGAACCCAGGCAGATCTGTCCAATCCTAAAGGTAAAAGGAGAAGCAGCCTGTGAAATGCTGGACTTCAGTGTCTGAAAGTAGCCCAGTGGAACAGAAATGAAGACCCGTGGTTGTGTCTGGGATAACTGGGTGGCACTTCACTGCTCTCTTACACGCCTTCTATCATTTTATTTCCCCTCCCTTCTCTTCTCCCAAGAGAGATCTGATAACATTTAGTGACTTGCCCAAGCCATTAGGTTAATAAATAACATAACTCTGAGGGTCAAAGTGAGCCCAAGTCTCTCCCGTGTCCTGATTTTTCAAACTTAATCACTTCTTGTCTCTAATCTCACTTCCTCTTCTGAAGGGAGTTTAGATAGAGGAAGTGTCTGGTTGTTTTTGCCATATAGGAACTAGCCAGTGTGTGTGCATGTGTGTGTGCACGTGTGTATATATGTATGTTGGGAGTGTATCTGCTAGTGTGTGCTTATGTGTATCTGTGTGTTGTGTGTACATGTGTGTATCTGTCCATACAAACTCCTCTAAGGCAGGGTTTTCCCCTTTTCTTTCGGCCTCTAGTGCCTTTGGTACCTTCATAATACTGGATTGACTGAATGACATTTAGAGAATAAATGAGATCTGGTGGATAAAAGGTCAGCCCTTTAGTCTGAAGATACTGGATTCAAATCCTGCTAGCTGTATGACCCTGGGCAAGTCAGTTAATATCTCACAGTACTTTTTTTTTTTAAACCCTGACCTTCCATCTTGGACTCAATACTGTGATATTGGCTCCAAGGCAGAAGAGTTGTAAGGGCTAGGCAATGAGGGTTAAGTGACTTGCCCAGGGTCACACAGCTGGGAAGTGCCTGAGGTCAAATTTGAACCCAGGACCTCCCGTCTCTAGGCCTGGCTCTCAATCCACTGAGCCACCCAGCTGCCCCCTCTCATAGTACTCTTAGTAATTGTAAATGAGTTAAGTGGCTGATTTGCTCTGGTGGAAGGAGTTTCCATACTAGGAGTGCTAGCAACAATGACATTAGAGGTCTGGACCTCCACTTCTAACCCCAGAAAAATCAATAACATGTACCTAGATGAGGATAATTTAAGGTCGAGAGTGATGAAGGACAAAGGAAAGATTCCTTGAACAACCAAAAAAGAAAGAAAAATCCAGATAAAGTGTTCATGTCATTTTCAAGGGGAGAGAACCCTTTCAACTGAGGGCATTGGGGGAGCCAGGCAGGGTCCAAGAGGTTGTCTAGTCCAACTCCTCCTCTCTCTCCTCATCATCCCATTCTATAATATCCTTTGAGAGCAGCCATTCAGCCTCTAGTGATGAAGAATCATCCACAGTCAGTGAAGGTTATAGAGGAAGAAATGAATGGGATCAAGGCTGGGCTTTAAGACGGCGACTAGGAGGCAGTGCAGAAGGGATTAAAGAGAGAGGTTGTGGAGAGGGAAACTGGTCAGGAGACCTTTTGATAGATTAGTTATGAGAGAAGGAGAGGGCAGCAAGGTGGTATAATGGGTTTGATCCCTCATGACTCATCTTCCTGAGTTCAAAACTGGCCTCAAACATTTACTAGCTGTGTGACCTTGGGCAAATCATTTCACCCTGCTTACCTCCGTTTCCTCATCTATAAAATGAGCTGGAGAAGGAAATGGACAACCACTCCAATACCTTTGCCAAGAAAACTCAAATGGAGTCATGAAAAATCAACTGGCATGACCCAGCCACAAAAAGAGAGAACAGGGCAGTGGTCTTGGCAGCCCAAAGCTATCTATGCACAGGGATCAGAGTGCTAGAGCCACAATGAGGCTATCTCTTGGGGGTCGGGGTGGTGACCTGTACATCAAAGACTACTTTTGAGGGAAGGACACATACCTGGGGAATCTTGGTGGTTCCTCGGACTTAACGGCAATCTCAGCCCCAGTTGGAGTGACAGAACTGGCACTGGAAATGTCTGGGCAGATCTGAGCCCCTTTCTGGTTTCCTGCATGAGCTTTGGGTGGAAGAGGTTGAGCCAGCTGAAGTGGGGGTGGATTTCTCTTTCCCCTGGCTTTCTGGGAAGGGGCAGGAGAATCCTAGAGCCCACTAGGGAGTATTTAAATGAAATCCATTCAGACGAAGGGCTGGGTGTGAGGGAGAGAGGTTGGGGTGAAGGTTGGCTCTTGTCGGGATACTTCAGGCTAAATAACAAATTTAGTGGCTTCAGGAAAGTTGGGAGAAAGGCTTGTTCCCTGGTGCAGCCTTCTTTGTAGATAAGGAATATGGCAACATTTCAGGGATGACTGAGGGTGTTGGCCATCTTTCAGCTGGAATAGACAGCAAGGGGCAGACACACACACACACAAAAGGAACAAATGTTGATCACACAGAATTGATAGCCAGCTTTGAAAGATAAGAGGAAGTTGGAAAGTGGGGGAAGTCTTGGAATGTACCATAGTAACCTTAGGGCTTCCTGTGCCTGTGTGGTGGAGGGAGGAAACATTGTGGGAGATGCCTTCAGGCTTTGGGGAGTAGGAGAGACTGGAGGAAAAAATGCCCACGTGAAACAGGAACGGAGGGCACAAGATGGACTCTGTATCCCAAGTTAATAGGAGACTTAGCAGGCATAACTGTGCATTGTTGACATCCTGGTCAACCAGATGTCTCCAACATTGTAAGAAAATCTGCTTCAGCCTTCCAGTGGAATCTCTGTTCAGTTTAAAACCTAACAAGGCTAGGACTTGACCAGGTTATATTCTTTTCTAGAGATGAGAAAGAGTCAAAGAATAAAGGAGGGCCTCCTAAATCCCTAGTGGGCCAGTCTGATGGGGAAGAGCCTTAAGATCATGCCATCAGAGGACCAGCTGAGGAAATTGGAAGCATTGGCCTCCAGATGGATTGACCTGAGCCCTTTGGGCAAGATGAGTGTAAAAGCACTTTTCAGGACATTGATGGGGAGTTCCTGAGACCCCAGAGAACCTTCTTGTTGATGGTTTTAGTCTCCTTGTCTAGATCTTTCTGCCTAGAGAACTCCTTTTACCTAGAAATATTTGAATATATATATTTTATTACATGAATTGTTTGCTTGGACCCCTGGGCGTGGAAAGATCCATTGGGAGAATAATCACCCAAACAATGGCCCTAAGATCATGGCGACTGACTCTAAGAATTCAAGGGTCTCTTACCTAGAAGAGGGATTGACCCCTCATTTTGTTTGGCCCCAGAGGGCAGAACCAAAAGCTTTAGATAGCAGGAATAGAATTTGAGTTTGATAGAAATAAAAACACGAGATCTCTCCAAGAGTGAAATGGGCTGCTTCAGGAGATGTTAGACTCTAAGATCTCACTGGAGGTCTCTATGCAAAAGTTGAACAAATATTTATACATGAGTTCTGGGCCTGGAATCAGGGAGGATGATCTTCCTCAGTTCAAATCTGGCCTCAGACATAGATGTGTCCCTGAGCAAGTGACTTTACCCTGTTGTCCTCAGTTTCCTTATCTGTAAAATCAGCTGGAGAAAGAAATGGCAGACAACTCCAGTGTCTTAGCTGTATGACCCTGGGCAAGTGACTTCACTCTGTGGTTCTCAGTTTCCTCATCTGTAAAATCAGCTGGAGAAATAAATGGCAGACCACTCCAGTATCTTAGCTGTATGACCCTGGGCAAGTGACCTAACCCTGTTGTCCTCAGTTTCTTCATCTGTAAAATCAACTGGAGAGGGAAATAGCAGACCACTCCAACAGCTTTGCCTAGAAAACCCCAAAAGGGGGTTCACAAAGAATTAGAAATGACTGAACACCAACAAGTAGGCTACATTTCCAGCAATTGGCCCAGTTGTTATTCCTTATAGACAAGGCTCCATCTCCCACCTCCACACCTTTCATTCCCTGCCTGAAATGCTCTCTCCTTACCTCCCCTCTTTTAGAATCCTTGGTTTACCTCAATCCTCAGCTCCAATTCCACCTTCTGTAGTAGATTTCTCCCTGACTCCTCTCTGAGGTTGCTGATATGCATGTATATATCTTATCTTTACTTATGTACAAGTTGTATCTCCCATTAGAATGGGGGCTCCTTTGAGGACAGAGATTATTTCCCCCTTTTCTTTGTATCTGGAGCCCTTATTGCTGTCTCTTGCTCACAGTAAGTACTTCATTTTTAAGTCTGTAGAACTGAAATGAGGGAAAA
Organism: Monodelphis domestica; assembly: GCF_027887165.1. Taxonomy (NCBI): domain Eukaryota; kingdom Metazoa; phylum Chordata; class Mammalia; order Didelphimorphia; family Didelphidae; genus Monodelphis; species Monodelphis domestica. Next base: position 17,519,772 of record NC_077232.1, on the reverse strand, counting down.
AGGGAAGTGGGAAAATCCTAGCTCCTACAAGGATTATTTGCATCTTTTAAGTTTTCATTAACTCTGGGAGGGGAAACAAGAGAGACAGAAGGGGAAGTTAGCCCAAGGTTAAAAGGTGAGTCTATAAGGCAAATAATTCATATTCAGATAAGGAAGAATTGGGGGTTATTGCTGGGTTATAGAGGCTGTTGCTTTGCACCAGAATGCTAGGCAGAGTTCTCCTGTTAACAATCCTCCTCCTCCCCTCCCCCCCCCAGAAAAATCAGTGTCAGGGAGCCTAAACTGATAGGACTGCTCCTTCCATCAGCTCCTCCATCAGCTCCTCTCTCAAGGAGCCTTCCCAGATTACCTAGTCAGAAATTCTTTCTCCATCCTTCCCCGAGCACACTCCTTCATTCCGCTCAATCCAGCATTATTCAGTGTACCTATCTGTAAAATGAAGGGCTTGAGCTGAATGACCTCTAAGGTCTTTTTTTTTTTTCTCAATTGAAAATTTTTATTTAATTAATTAATTTAGAATATTTTTTCCATGGTTACATGAATAATGTTCTTTCCCTCCTTTCCTCCTACCCCTCCACCCCTCCCCCATAGTCAAGAGCAGTTCCACTGGGTTTTACATGTGTCATTGATCAAGACCCATTTCCATATTATATTTACACTAGGGTGATCATTTAGCGTCTGCATCCCCAATCACATCCCCACCGACCCATGTGATCAAGCAGTTGTTTTTCTTCTGCATTTCTACTCCCACAGTTCTTTCTCATGAGTCCCTCTGAATTTTCCTGGATCATTGCATTGCTGCTAGTGGTAGTAGTCTCTCAGTAACCTAGGATGACTATTGTCTTTGTGTGTATTTGTGCACAAAGACACCTGTGCATGAAGATTTAAGTGGAAAAGTCGATGCACAGAGACAGTCCCACTCTCTCGGCATTGGAAGCCTGGGTCCAGTGGCACGAAAAGTTGTTACATCTGGAGACTTCCTCAGCTGCATTGGATGGCCATGTTGTCTGTTGTGCTCCAACACGCCCTAAGCACTCCACAGTGCCTTGCTGCGTCGCCATCTCAGCCGTTGAACCTTCTTGTTGGTTTCTTCCACCTGTTCCACCAAAGCAGTCTTCACATGCTGGGTGAGCAAAGCCCTGGTTCACCAGGGGTCCACGACGACCCAATGGCTACCCTCACAAGGTTTAGCCGGCCTGTTGAAGCCGTTGCCCGGGGTGTGGCTGCTGCCGCATGCTAGCAGCTACTAGGAGCCACAAGTGAGAGCTGGGTTGCAGGTGAGGGTCATAGGCTGGAGAGCTGCCCTAGGAGGGCACGACAAACCCTCCATACCAAAGATATTACTCCTCCCTGAGCACCCCATACACCCCAATTGCTGCTAGTAGAGAAGAATATTATATTCAATTGTGCTACAATGTATCAGTCCTTGTGTACAATATTCTCCTGGTTCTGCTCAATTCACTCTGCATCAGTTTCTGGAGATCTTCCCAGTTCACATGGAATTCCTCCACTTTACTATTCCTTTGAGCACAATAGTATTCCATCACCAACAGATACCATAATTTCTTTACTCATTCCCCAATTGAAGGGCATCCCCTCATTTTCCAATTTTTGGCCACCACAAAGAGCGCAGATATGAATGTTCTTGTACAAGTCTTTTTCCTTATGATCTCTTTGGGGTACAAACCCAGCAGTTGTATGGCTGGATTAAAGGGCAGACAATCTTTTAGCGCCCTTTGTCTAAAGTCTTCTAAAGAAGGGAAGGCACTAGTAGCTGGGAGTCTGGGAGAGTTCTACCTCAGAAGATGGAATTGGAGCTAAGGATTGAGAGAAACCAAGGATTCTAAAAGGAGAGGGAAGGAGAGAGCATTCTAGCCATGGAATATTGACCTGAATGAAAAGGCATGGAAGTGGGAGATGGAGTGTATAGGAATAACAATTGGGCCAATTGCCTGGAATATTGCATTTCTGATTCTTTGTGAGCCCCATTTTGGGGTTTTCTTGGCAAAGGCATTGGAATGATCTGATTTTTCTTTCTCCAGCTGATTTTACAGATGAGAAAACTGAGGACAACAGGGTAAAGTAACTTGCCCAGGGGCACAGCAATGTCCGAGGCCAGATTTGAACTGAAGAAGGTGAGCCTCCCTGACTCCAGGCCCAGCGCTCTGTCTGCCACTCAGGCTAGCTGCTGTGGCATTTGCAAAGGGGAGAATGATGTATAATCAGTCTGGAAAGAAAAACTGAGGGCAAAGTATGAAGAGCAGGTCATGGCACCAACTCCCAACTCTCTCTCCTGTCTTTCTTTTCTCATCTGTTGAGTGAGTCACACTGGTAGGAAGAAGTGGTTTTCCAGAAGAGGGACCCTTTGGCTACCACCCACTTTTGAAGTAACCCTGCGTGTAATTCTGGTGCTAGAGGAGACCAGAGTCTCCCACCCGTGACTAATCCTGAGCAACCATCTATGTGCCTCCCTTTTAACAAATCATCCAAGCTGACTCAGTTAGCTATGAATCATGAAGCATTTACTTACAGAAACTGAAACAAAACAAGTTGCCCTCAGCCACACCAGTGCACACAGTGTCCACAGGAAAGAGTGGACCATAACTTGTAATCAATCAATAAACATTTATTAAGCGCCTATGACATACCAGAAACTGTGGTGAGGGTATGAAGCATCGAGCAAACCTAGACAGGTTGCTGCTCTGGAGGGCAGGGCTCATTCTCAGTGTCTTTAGAGAATAGTCTGCACCACATGCCATCTATTGGGTAGAACCGGACCTCTTCTGGGCCTCTGTGGGCTCCTCCTGAAAGAATTTGCTCCTCTGCTGAAATCACATTGGATGAGGATGACGTGTGAGGATATTCCAAAGACGTGTCCTACTCTAGAATCAGTTTGGGACTGTGCATCGGTCTTGTTGGTTTTGCTTGTGTTGTGGTTTGGTCTAGACTTGTGATTTCACCAGTGTGCTGAGTTCTTGGTGTGGAAGCTTTGCACTGATGAAGATTAGGGAGCTGCCTATAACATATACTCTTTGGAAGCAGCCTGGGGAAACTGAGGTACAAGCGACTTACCCAGGGTTTTAACCCAGGTCTTTCTGATTCTGAGGCCATCTTTCTTCCCACTACTCTAAAGTACCTCTCAGTAAACCCAAATAATCCAGAACTGACTTAGTGTGTCCTGAGTTTGGATAGAGGAAAATCCAGTAGCTGGATTGGCCTCAGAATGGAGCCTTGCTGCTAGTGAGTCACCCCAGCTAGCTGCATGGGGTATCTTGCTTTCCAGCTGGCAGGAAGGAGGTGCTCATCTGGGGAAAGGCACAGAAGGAGGGGAACCAGTTGTTTCACTTTCCATTTCTTCAGACCAGCCAGCTCATTTGCAGCTGTTCTGCTCATGGTGGGGACAGAACATGGCGGCATACAACCACCAGGTCCAGGAGGCAGTCGGTGTGGTTCTAAGTCTGTTCATTTTAGGCAATAACAGCATGAGTTTGCTTCCCTTGCCTCATTGGGTCTTCACAAGTACCCTATGAAGTGGCTAACTAGAGGCAAAATTGCCTAGTGGCCAGAGCACCTGGAGTCAGGACATGTGAGTTTGGATCCTTCTTCAGATATGAATGAGACACTTTACTTAATAAGAGGCAGGATAGAATAGTGGAAAGGATGGTGGTTGGAGAGTCAGAAGGCTTGGATTGGAATCTCCATTCTTCCTCTATTAGCTGAAATCTCTTTTCTTTCCTCAATTTCCTCCTCTGTAAATGGAGGAGCTTGGGCTTGATGATCTCTTTTAATTTTCATAAGAAAATTACCAAAGGATGGTGATAGAGAAGTGAGGAAAAGGTAATCAAGGAAGGAAAAAAGGAGGACAAATGAGGAGAGAGTACATGATATATAACTTTCGTCTGGATGTCAGGAAGACATGAGTTAATTTCTTACCTTGGATACTTACTAGCTGTATTACCTTAATCAAGTCACTCAATCTCTCTGGGCTTCATTTTCCTCATCTGTAAGTTTGGACTAAACTTCAACTCAAAATCCAAAATCCTATGAATTTATAGCATTGGAACTGCAACTTGTTATGGAAATCTAATGAAATGAAATGGACCAGGATATAGAAGGAAATGTAGTGAGAAGAGGGTATGAGAGTAAGAAGTATACTTAAAGAGTGCAACCGGAGAAGTAGAAAATAAGATATTGTTCAGACTCCTGTAGTACTGTCCCTGATCAGATCCTTGAGTTAACTCAATACTTGAATATTGGGATCCTATTGGCCATGATATAGGTTTTCATTTTGTTTAGTGCCTTCTAAATTCCTGGCCTTACACTAGCCAAAGTTTTATTGTTCATTAATAAATTGGCTTTCTGGTCTTGATGTTAACCTCTTATGAACTTGGGTGGCATGGATCTATTTTTATTGGGCTCAAATCATCCCCTAGAAGTCTAGATCTGCACTTGATCTTAGCCAAAAGGCTGAGAAACAATAAGTCTAGAACTGAGAGTACAAGCTTGCTAAAAGCCTGGCATCAAACTTGCAAGAAGCTCCAGATTGATATGGTATGCCCTCTCTTTCTAAAGCTATAAATAGGGGGCAGCTGGGTGGCTCAGTGGATTGAGAGTAAGGCCTAGAGATGGGAGATCCTGGGTTCAAATCTGACCTCAGACACTTCCCAGCTGTGTGACCCTAGGAAAGTCACTTAACCCCCATTGCCTACCCTTACCACTCTTCTCCCTTGGAACCAATACACAGTATTGACTCCAAGACGGAAGGTAAGGGTTTAAAAAAAAAACTATAAATATAAGTCAGTGGGTAGAATTAGGATGGAAAAAGGGACAGTCACAAAGCTTGGTCATACCTAACCAAACCTTCCTCAAGTCTCTATACCTTTCTCCTGCAGGGGAAGTGAGATATAGGAAGAATGGAAACAGAAAACAGAACAGGGAGCTGAGAGGGGAAGGAGCAAGGCATGTTTCAGGAAGGATTTTTACATTCTCAGAAGTTCAGGATGCAAAAAAAAAGAAAAGAAAAAGAAAAAAATCTCACCAAGATATAGGTTACATTAAAAAACCATCCCACCACAGGTTAGGATTTCTTCCTTTTATGGCTGTTTCTATTCCCCTTCCTACCTAGGAATTCCTTTAGTCTTTTCTGTAATTTCCCAGTCATTGAAATGACTCCATAAACTCTAGTTTATTCTAGCGCAGCATTCTCTTTCTCCTCTGTATCTCTTTTTTTCCCCTTCTCTTTGTTTCCATATCTCTATGCCTCCCTTTGCCTCTTTTTCTCTTTCTTTCCTCTCTCTCTCTCCTTCTTTCCTGTGACCCTCTGTTTTTTCTTTCTCTTTTCATTTTCTGGATTTCTTTCCCACCACTTCCTAAACACACTAAAAATTTTATATTTTCCCCTTTTGCATACTGTGAACCTTAAAAATTCCCAGACCCTACTTCATAAGATTGGATTAAGACCATTCCCCATTTGGGCAGTGAACTCTACTTAGATCAGGAATGTGAGAACTCTACTTCACCTACTTAAGTCTGCCCTAGGGGAAGATAAAATTGTAAACTATTTTCTGAGCAATGAAAAGTACTCAAACCCATACTTATAATAAGGCAAAAAGTTCTTAAGCTAAGTACCTATAAAGGTCAAGCAACTTGTGAATTTACAAGGAACAAAGAACTGGAAAACTTACTCAGAGCTTTCCTGGTGTGAATTACTCAAAAGTTCATACCTTCTTAGGTGTGAACTAAGAATGGTCTGACCTTTGAAAAATGTCTACTGTGATTGGTAGATGGAAGAATTCAGGGGAGGTGACATAGGAGAAAATTCCCTTTATAAGAAGATGACAGTCTCCTAAGGAAGGAACAGTCTCTAAGGAGGCTGTTGGGAGAGAGCTCTGGAAACAGGCTCTTGGGACAGTCTCTTGAAGTCAGTCAGAAGAATCCCTCTCTGGAGAAGGATGGCTGGCTGAACTGGTGTCTGAATCCTTGCTTGAACAGATCTTATGGTGAGTGATTAAGGACTGACTGATCTTTCTTTTAAGACTCAGGTCTAGGCCATGTTGGCTTAAGGCCCTTCATACTTATTCCTTTCTTACTCTTTCTCTCTTTCTTTAATTCCTCATTGTAATTAATTAAATCTCTATGAAACCCAGTTGACTTGGGTATATTCATAATTGGGAATATTTCCCTGGCGACCACCTTATATTTGATTTAAAACAAGACACTGTCTTAAAAACATATTTTCTGTGGTCACAATTTACTCATACACTCTTTATCTACCACAATTTAACAATCCATTCTTTTAATCACTACAGTTTAAGCCAACCAACCATTTTAATTACTACAATACAGAAACAATTTTTAACATTCATTTTCTGATATTTTGTGAACCAAATTCTCTTCGTCCTGCTCCTTCCCACCCCATACAATATTTTCTTTAACTCTCCTTCTTATTATATTATTATGTTCCCAATGCAGAAATGAGTTCGAGGATTGGAGAAAGATTCCTTTCCCATCCTCTCCCAAACTTCTACCACATTCTAGATGCTGCCCAAAGTCCCTTTAACATTGGGATACATAAAACCATAGAACCAAATTCTTTAGGAAGGGATTTTGGAGATGATGGGTCTAACCTACCCATCATAGGGAAGAAAAAACTGAGGCAGAGAAGGAAAGGGACCAGCACAAAGATAGAGACTAGACTAGAACACAGATCAAACAACTTCTAGTTCAGGACTCTTCCCATTTGTTATGGGACAGCAGAACTAGGAAGCCTCAAGTTTACTTAATATTTGAATAGGGGGCAGCTGGGTGGCTCAGTGGATTGAGAGTCAGGCCTAGAGATGGGAGGTCCTGGGTTTAAATCTGGCCTCAGACCCTTCCTAGCTGTGTGACCCTAGGAAAGTCACTTAACCCCCATTGCCTACCCTTACCACTCTTCTCCCTTGGAACCAATGCATCTAAGATGGAAGGTAAGGATGTGTGTGTGTGTGTGTGTGTGTGTGTGTGTGTGTATGTGTGTGTGTATGTGTGTGTATAAATTTGAGCAGCATCAACTGGACCTATTAGAAGCCAAGATACTATGCAATAGACCAGGGGTGTTTGAGTTAACCTTGCCCCAGGTAGAATGCTCTGGGACACAGCTGTGCTCTTTGGGGCAAGGGATCTCGAAAGAGAATTTTAGGACTTTGATGGAGAGTTTTCAGAGACTCCTGGGAACTCCCTTTGCTGCTTTGAATCTCCTTGCCAGTAGCTCATCAGCTGTTTCCCTCCTTTATGCTGCTTTCATCTCCTTGAGGATTGCTTCTAACTGAGAGTTGTTGGATATGGTTCTATTAAAGGATTAAACAAAATTTAGGTGAACCATTGGGCTCAACGTGCTCTGTTGTACCATGTGAGCCCATGACTGGAGATGCCATTCTATTGGATCATCTGTTCCTCTACAAACAGAGATCAGAGTTAGAGAGAAATCACCAGTGGGAGAGATGTCCAGTGACTGGAATTCATAATAAAGTACAAATGTTTGATATCCAGCACCTTTCTGAGAGCTGGTTTGGAAAGGGAGTAAAAAGAGGGCAGGGGGCCTCCTGGAAGCTTATTGGGAGGAGGAAATGGGTGACTGAGGGCAAACAAGACAAATTCTACCAACTTCTGAATTTTAAGAAATAGAATGTTTGATCTAGAAAAGACCTTAAAACACAGACTATCAGGGGTAGGAGTGATATTAAAACATGGAATGTAGAATGGAGACAGAGAATTTAGAATAAAGCACATGAAGGGACCTTAAAGATCCTCTAGTCCGCTCTCCTCATTTTACATATTTGGAAACGAAGTTCCAGAGAAGAGGAAAAATAATGATAATGATAATCATATACATTTATTTAGGGAAATAGCACAAAGCAGTGTTCAGAAAATTGGACTAGGAGTCAGGAAGAACTGGGTTTAAATCCCATCTCAGACACTAATTACACGATCCTAAGCAAGTCACTTTATTTCTCTTTGTCTCAGTTTCCTCATCTGTGAAGTGAGGGGATAGGATTTAATGCCCTCTAAGGTCCCTTACAGATCTAAGTTTATGGCCCCATAATGGCATAGCTTTAGAACATCAAGAAGTCCTTGGTCAAGGTTACCCACAGCAAGTAAGTAGTAGTGAGAGGAGTAGAATGCAGCCCTCCATGTTGCTCTTTCCACTGGATGGTCCCTCCATCTAAAATGGTACCAGGAGTTACATTGTTCTTCCTTTAAATTCTATTTCCCCTGCTACCATTGCTTCCCTTTATGTCAGTCATATCTCGTTCCCAAGATAACTTCTGGGTAAATTCCCCAACAGGCGTACATTGATCTTGATTTCTCTCTGAGCAAAGAGAAGAGGACTTTGGACCGGAAAGAGGCCTTTGAAAATATTCCTGAGGCTCCTAGAGCTGGAAGGAACCTTAGAACATGGAAGAGAAAATATTAGACTTCATCTAGTCCAGTCTCTTCATTTCATAAAGGAGGAACCAGAAGGTCAAAGGGATAACATTTGTCGAGTGATTCGCACAAACCTGGCATAGAGTAGGCATTTTATAAGTATTTATTCTCTTCCCCCAACACAAACTAAGGACAGGAAGGGGAAGGAGTGGATGCTGTTGCAGCTGGGGCCCAAAGGCTACAGAAGAAGGGAACTCAGGAGCTCGTCCTGATAGAGAGCCAGAATGAATCCAACTCAGGGTTCTACAGTCTCCATGTCAGCTTTGATACCCAGAGGGCAACCGTAGGTCTTTTCCAGGGGAAAGTGGTTATAGCCAACTATTAGTACCTCTATGAAGTCACATCCTTTTGTGTGGGGAGTGGGAGGAATGCAAGTTTTGGTGTGACTAATTCTGTCTTCCATTCATTTTCTTATATGAATTATTTTGCCATTTTGTCCTAGTTAAATACTTAGATATTTGATTTGTGACTCCATGGGTAGTGAGTAAGCACTGGAGTGAGAATTTTGATCATGATTTGCACAATTATGATTAATTCATGACCCTCCCTCTAGCCCCCCCTCAAAATACCATACCAGAATGCAGGATAGAGAGGGTTACAGTTTCAAAGGGAACTATGCCATTTGGATGTGTTTAGATAAATTTAGTAAAAACCAATGAGCCTTCCTTTTGCCTTCCATTTGCACCCACTCCAGTTTTAATAATTCAAGAAGTGCTGATTTCTCTGATGTGGTCACAAATCCATTCCAATTTTTCTTCTTGTGTGATTTTTGTTCACATCTTTTTTTTTCTGCAAATCCTCTGTAGAAGAGCTACTCAGCACATCAGAAATGATGACCTGAGGACTTCAAACTTTCATCCTTGGAACTCCCATCTTGAGGCCCTGCTAGTCTAATTGATGAGTCCCTCCCATTGCCCACAATGTGAGACAGGTATTGGCCATGCTTTATTTTATTCCTTAGTTATATTCTCATCTGCTGCCCTGATACCAGGACCTGAAGACTTCAGGGTTTTATTTCTGTAACTCCCACCCTGGTATCCCTCTGATCAGATTTGTGAACTCATCTTGGGGTCCACCTTTCTTTCCTCTTCTCTGTCTCTGCTATTACTCATAGAAAGGGTGTTTCAACCTACTCCAATATGATTTCATTCACCAACCCAACAATTTTCCAAATCAAATACCTTTCCCAATCACGATACACTTAGATGTGTTATCTCTCCATTAGGATGTGAGTACTTCAAAGGTAGGGATTATATTCACCTAAAAATATGTATAGCTTAATACTTAGTACAGTGCTTGGTACCTGTCAAGTGTTTAATGAATATTCCTTAATTTATGTATTCAATATTCCACAGACCCTAAATCGGGCTGTCCATCTTTTAACCTTCCCTCTCCCTTTATGATTAGCCCAACTCCCTTTCCAAATATACATGACCTTGATTATGTCTTATTTGTTATTTATCATGTGCCTAATGATGGTAATAAGGTGAAGCCCACTCACATATGCCATGCTTCTTTCCAGGTTCTGCATGACTCATGATGTTAACGATACTAAGATTATGATGTTCCATGATTTTTAATCTTTTTTCTAAATTGCATGTTGATAAAATTTTAAATATTCATTTTCTGACATCTTGCAATCCATCCCTCATACTTCTCCCCCTTTCCCAAGAAGACAGGTAATATAATATAGGTTGTAGATATATTATCATATAATACATATTTCCATGTTCATCATATTGTGAAACAAGAAACATATTGCTTGCACTAGAGAAAAATTCATGTATGAAATAAAGTGAAGAATGGTATGTTTCAGTCAATATTTGGAATCTATTCCTTCTATGATAGTTTGTTATAAGTTCCTTGGAGTTGTCCTATATCCTTGCCCTATTGATAATGTTGTCATTCACAGTAAATAATTGTCATACATTATTGGTGTTATTGTGTACAACTTTTCTCCTGGTCCTAATCACTTTACTTTGTATCAGTTCATATAAACCTTTCCAGACTTTTTTGTGATCATCTCATTTGTCATTTCTTATGGCCCAATAGTATTCCATTACAAAAACAACTAGTTCATCCATTCCCCAAGTGATGGACATCCCTTCAGTTTCCGGTTTGCAAACATAAAAAGAGCTGCTATAAATATTTTTGTATAGGTAGGTTCTTTTCCTCTATCTTTAATCTTTTTGGGATACAAATCCAGTAGTGGTGTTGCTGAGTCAAAGGGTATGCAAAATTTTATGGCTTTTTGGGCATAGTTCCAGATTGATCTTCAGAATGATTCTATCAGTTCACAGTTCCACTAACAGTATATTAGTGTCCCAATTTTTCCACATCTCCTCTAACAATTATAATTTCCCTTTTTGCTATGTTAGACAGTCTGATGGGTGTGAGGTGGTACTTCAGAGTTGTTTTAATATGCATTTCTTGAATTAATAGTGATTTGGAGCACTTTTTAATATTACTAAATACCATTTAATTTCTTCATCTGAGAACTGACTGTTCATATCCTTTGACCAATTGACAAGGGGGGGAAATTTTGTATTCTTCAAAATTCAACTAGGTTTTCTATATATTTGAGAAATGAAGCCTTTATCAGAGAGACTTGCTATAAATATTTTTCCCAGTTGTTTTTTTTTTTTTGCCTTTTAATCTTGGTTGCATTGCTTTTGTTTGTGCAGAAACTTTTTAATTCAATGCAATAAAATTTATCTGTTCTACGTCTCATAATTTTTTCTGTTTTGTTTGGACCTAAATTCTTCCTTATCCATAGGTCTGACAGATAAAGTATTTTATGCTCCTCTAATTTGTTTATGGTAGCACTCTTCATTTCTAAGTCATGTATTCAGTTTGACTTTACCTTGGTATATGATGTGAGGTGTTGGTCTATCCCCAATTTCTGCCATTCTTTTTTCCAGTTTCTCAGCAGTTTTTGCCAAATAGTGAGTTCTTCCAAAAGCTTGGTTCTTTTTATTTTCCAAACATTAGGTTACTATGGTCATTTTTTATTGCTGTTGAATGGCTAATCTATTCCATTTGTCCTCTACTGTTTCTTAGCCAGTATCATATTGTTTTGATGGTTGCCACTTTATAATATAATTTGAGATCTGGTACAGCTAAGCTACCTTCCTTCAGTTTTTTTTCTATTTAATTCCTTTGATATTCTAGGTCTTTTGTTCTTCCAGAGGAATTTTGTTATTTTTTCTAACTCTAAGAAATAATTTTGGGGTAGTTTGATTCATATGGCACTGAATAAGTAAACCAGTTTAGGAAGAATTATCATTTTTATTATATTGGCTCAGCCTACACATGAGCAAGTAATGTTTTTCCAATTAAAATTAAAAAAAAATTTTTTAAACCCTTAACTTCCATCTTAGAATCAATACTTTGTATTGGTTCTAAGGCAGAAGAATGGTAAGGGCTAGGTGATGGGGGTAAAGTGACTTGTTGGAGGTCACCGATTTGAACCCAGGACCTCCTGTCTCTAGGTCTGACTCTCAATCCTCTGAGCCACCCAGCTGTCCCCCCATCCTAATTGTTTAGATATGACAAGTTGTGTGAAATTTTTTTTTGTAGTTGTGATCATATAGTACCTTGGTTTGTCTTGGCAGGTAGATTCCCAGGTATTTTCTGTCAGTTATAGTTATTTTAAATAGAATTTATCTTTCTATATTTTGCTATTGGGTTTTACTGTTAGTAAAGAGAAATGCTGATGATTTGTGTGGATTTATTTTATATATTGCAACTTTGCTAAAGTCGTTAATTGTTTTAATTGATTCTTTAGGATTTTCTAGATATGCCATCATATCATCTTCAGAGAACAATGACTTTATTTCCTTACTACTTGTTCTAATTTCTTCAATTCCTTCTTTTCTTATAGTTATTGCTAGCATTTCTAGTCCACTATTGAAGAAAAGTGGTGATAATGGGCATCTTTATTTCATTCCTGATCTTATGGGAGAGACTTCCCTTATTACAGATAATGTTTAGATCTATTTTTCACTCTGAGGAATGTTCCATTTATTCCAATGTTCTCTAGTGTCTTTTTTTTAAACCCTCACCTTCCACCTTGGAATCAATACTGTTTATTGGTTCCAAGGCAGAAGAGCGGTAAGGGATAGGTAGTGGGGGTCAAGTGACTTGCCCAGGGTCACCCAGTTAGGATGTGTCTGAGGCCAGATTTAAACCCAGGACCTCCCATCTCTAGATCTGGCTCTCAATCCACTGAGCTACCCAGCTGCCCACACTCCAGTGTCTTTAACAGGAATGAATGTTGTGTTTTGTCAAAAGCTTTTTCTGCATCTATTGAAATAATCATATGGTTTCTGTTGGTTTTGATATTGATATGGTCCATTGCTGATGGTTTTGATAATATTGAATCATACTGAATTCCTGGTATAAAATCCACCTAATTATAGGGTATAATCCTGGTGATATATTGCTATGATCTCCTTTTTGTTTAAGATTTTTGCATCAATATTCATTAGGGGCATTGGTCTATTTTTTTCATGGTTTTTGTTCTTCTTGGCTTGGGTATCAGCGCCATATTTCTGTTATAAAAGGAATTTGGTAGTATTCCTTCCTCAGCTATTTTCTAAAATATTGTATAAAGTATTGGAATTAATTATTCTTTAAATGTTTGGTAGAATGTGCCTGTGGATGCATCTGGCCCTGCAGCTGCAGAGAATCTTTAGGGGAAAATTAATATTGAGGAGTTGGGCTCCTGTGACATGGAGTGGTCTGATTTAAGGAAAGAGGGCACACCTGGACATCTGTCTTCTCCTCTCCTTGAGTTTCTCCAATGCATCTTTGATCTCCTTGTTTCTCAAACTATATATGATGGGATTTAACATGGGGATCACAGCTCCATAGAACATGGACACCACTTTATCTTGGTTTAGTGAGGACCTGGAACTAGGGTGGAGATAGGCAAAGAGGCCAGAGCCATAGAAGAGTACCACAGCTATCAGATGAGAGGCACAGGTGTTGAAAGCCTTTGCCCGTCCTCTGGCTGAATGGATCTTCATAACCGTTGCAATGATATAAGCATAGGAGACCAAAACAATGGTGGCTGATGTCCCCCCAACCATACATACAACAGTGTAGTTCACCACTTGACTAGGAAGAGTGCTGGAACAGGAGAGGGTCAACAAGGGAGGAATATCACAGAAGAAATGGTTAATTACATCTGGCCCACAGAAGTGGAGTTGGAATACAGAACTTGTTTGGACCAAGCCAGTAAAGACTCCCCCAACATGTGCTGCCACAGCCATCTTCACACAAATGGAAGGGGGCATGACAGCTGCATAGAGCAGTGGGTTGGCAATGGCAATGTATCTGTCATATGCCATGGCAGCCAGGAGACAACACTCAGCACCCCCCATCTCGATGAAGACAAATAGCTGAGCAGCACAGCCCACAAAGGAGATGGTCTTTTGTTCCTTGAAGAAATCATAGAGCATCTTGGGGGCAATAGAGGAAGTGTACACAATGTCAACAAAGGATAAATTACTGAGGAAGAAGTACATGGGGGAATGGAGATGAGAATCAATCCTGATGATGATGATGAGGAACAGGTTCCAAGCTAGAGTCATGAGGTAGATTCCCAGGAACAACATAAAGAGGAAGACCTGAAGCTCTGGATGCTCGATGAATCCCAGAAGGATAAACTTGGTCACTGTTGTAGTATTCCTACCTGTAGCCATTGATCATCTTTCTAATTTATTTAGAAAAGTCTCTGACAATGCTGATCTCAATGAGGAAGTCCTTATAGAATATCACAGAATTATAGGATCAAAGAATTGGAAGGAACTCTAGAGGTCATCTATTCAAATATCCCATCCCATACAGTAGGCACATCATAGCATTTCCTGGACCAGTTTTCAGATGCTACCGTTAATCTGATTCTTTGGATTACTTGGAGCTATGCCAAGGTAAATTAGAGCTGTTTTATCCAGTGCAACTTTGCTGGGCAACTGATACCAACCTCATGCTCTCAATGATCATGACCAACATGATCAGTAAAATTAAAGGCAGTTCTCTACTGTACCTGTTCCAGAAAACTTCTTGACAACTCATCTAAGCCTTCATTTGGAATGCTAATCCCTGAAAATGGTTATGACAGCTCCCAGAATGGCAGAAATTTAGAATTAGAAGGAATCCCTGTTATGACATGCCTCATCTAGTCTGTGCCTGAATGAAGGCATCAAATGGGGAAATTGTTACCTCCTGAGGCAGTTCATTCTTCTATTTCTCAGCTATAGCTCTTGGAAAGTTTTTTCTTCCCATAAAGCCTGCTGTTGCTTCTTTGTGCCTTTCATGGTTCCTGGTTCTGCCTTCTGGGACCCAGCAGAACAAATCTAATTCTTCTTCCAAGTGGCAGATAATCCTTTGCTCCTTAAGGAAAGTCATTTGGCAAGAAATAGAAATAGCCAGGAGCAATTTTCCATGCCTAGTCTTGTCATCACAGACAGTCCTTAGCAGATTTCAGAGATCTGAGGCTCAACATGCCAATGTAAGCAGCTAGAGATGGACATCCTTTCAAATTAAAGAGAGTAGTAACAAGTTTGGCATAAAATTGAGGCTTTCACTTGACAGTTCTGAAAATAAAACATTGTAAGGCTAAATGGAAAGTATTGTGTCATCCCAGGCAAGAGGAATAGAGAGACTGTAAACCAGCAATCTCTCTGTTCTCCAACACACTACTGGAGGTCCATCATCATCCTGCCCAGAATCCTGAAAAGTTAGAATATAGAGCACAAAAAAATCAAATCTGGAGAGGAATTTGGGACACAGAAAATGTAACATCAGAACTGTAAGAGATCTTAGAACTAAAATAGTAAAGATTAAAGGGGTGGTAGGTTTGGTCAGGTGAAGGTTTGATTGAATGGTCTTTGGGATCCTTTTTAGTTCTTAGCTTCTGGGATTCTGACCGTCAGACACTGAAATTCAGAGCAGGAATGGGCTTTTAGAACAAAGACTAGAGGATCTCAGATCTGGGAGAGGCCTTGATAAAAGAACTAAGGATAATAGAGTTGGAAGGGACCTTAGAACAGAAAAACAAAAAGACAGGGACCAGCTAGATGGTTTAGTGAACCAAGAGCCAGGACTAAAGATGGGAGGTTCTGGATTCAAATACGGTCTCAGACTCTTCCCAGCTGTGTGACCCTGGGAAAGTCACTTAACCCCAATTACCTAGGCCTTACCACTCTTCTGCCTTAGAGCCAATATACAATATTGATTCTAAAACAGAAGGAAAGGTTAAAAAAAAAGAGAGAATGATAGCGTTCACTGAGACTGACCTCCTTATTTTACAGAGAAGGAATCAGAGGGTCAAAGAGAAGTTATTTTATCCGAGGCCATATGGCTAATTAAGAGGATGATATGGGGTTGAATAGTAATAATGAATCTTGATTTCCAAAGTACTTTTTACATATCTTATCTCATTTGATCCTCACAACAACCCTCAGTGCTATTATTATTGCCATTTAACAGATGAGGAAACTGAGTCTGACAGAAGTAAAATAAATTGCCCAGACTCACATAGCAAAAAAAATATTTGAAGTAAGCTTCAAATTGAGGTCTTCCTCATTCCAAGACCAGTGAACCACCCTGCCACATAGGAATAGATATTATATCAATAGAGAAGTTTTTTAGGATTAGTTGTTGAAGCTCTGCTCAGATAATATCTCCCTCATTTGATGCTAGAAATTCCATCAGCAATTCCTTCCTTTTTGGATGTCATTTTCTCTCTATACTCGAGTCTCTTCTCAAAGAGTTTGTTGCTTTATGGAGAGAATCAAGGGTTACTTTACTAAGATTTTATGTACTTTGGGATGAAGGAATTCATTTGGGATCCCCTTTCCCCTTATCCTGAGAGCCCTGGACTCTGAGCTAGAGAAATTGCATTGGGGGAAGGGAGGAGATCAGAGAGGCAGGAGGAAAAATGTCACCTCTCTGAAAAGAACAGAAAGGTCTGTACCACTTGACATAAGGGATTTTATTGGATCCTAGAAGAGGATTTCATTTTTCATAGGATTTTGACATGCATCAATTCTGTTCCCATCACTTTAATGAGGAGAAAACACAGGCTTAGAAAGGAGAAATGACTTTCCTATCTTAGTTACCATGTAGCAAGAGCTGAGACTCAAACCCAAGTCTCCTTTACTATATATAGTATCCTCTTCCTAGATGTGTGATCCTGGGCAAGTCACTTGACCCCCATAGCCTAGTCCTTGCCACTCTTCTGCCTTGGATCCAATACACAGTATTGATTCCAAGACTGAAGATAAGGGTTTAAATTTCTTTTTAATTAAAAAAATATATAGTATCCTGATGATTATATGACTATGCTGCTTCTCCAGTACCACCTCTTACAGGAAGCCTATCCTAATTCCTCCAAATTGCTCATAGCTTCCCCAAAGAAGTTACTTCGTACCAACTTTGCATATATTTCAGTATTCTTTTTTCCCCCCCAATGACTATAAGGAGGGGAAATTTTTGTTTTTTGCCTTGTGCCTAGCACAGTGCTTGGTCCTCTACTAAGTCCTTAATCAATGTTTGCTGAATCCAGTTGAGTTGAATGTCAATTTCATTGTCATGTCAATTTCACAAATTGGCCAATGAAATAACTTCTCCCAATTTCACCCACCTAGTGAATGAAAAAGCAGAAGAATCCTTCCCTTCAATGTTATATGTTTCAAGTGTCTCCAGTAAACCTGGTCTTGGTTTCTAGACCCTTTTATTATTTTTTCTTTATTTTTTTAAAACCCTTACCCAGCTGCCCCCTCTAGACCCTTTTAAACATAACCTGGATATACAAGTAGTCCACAGGAGAGAGGCTCCAAAAAAGGCAATCAGGGGCAGCCAGGTTGCTCAGTGGATAGACAACCAAAACTGGAGATGGGATCTAGGTTCCAATCTGACTTCAGATACTTCCTAGCTGTGTGACCCTGGATAAGTCACTTAACCCCCCTTGCCTGGCTCTTACCACTCTTCTGCCTTGGAGCCAATACACATTATTGATTCTAAGACAGAAGGTACAGTTTGAATAAAAAAGGCAATCAAAGGTGACTGGGGGACTCACCCACATTCTCTTGCCAGCCTCAATCAGGGTTTTTACAGTTCCTTATTTGTTTCAGAAACTTTAGTCCAGCTCTGATTGGGAAGTGTTGACTCAAAAACCAGAGAAGTTTCAAATCATCCCTTACACTGTAAAGGCTGGTGCTCGTGGGCTGTGCTTAAAGGGCTTGAAGAAATCCGGTGGCCAGCGTCCCCTGAGATCCAGCTTAGATCCCCAAAGAGGGGACCTCTAATTAAAATGTGGGCAGATTGGCAGGCTTGAAGGGACTTAGCAGGGTAGAGATCCTCAGCCTCTCTAGGGGGAGAGCTGATTCCCATTGCCCCTGCTTTCTTTATTGGGCTTGGGCCTTCCTGACTAGTTTACACTTAGAAAAAAAATCTAGGCAAGGGGAACTTTATACTCAAAAAAGCTCTTGGTGATGCTATTGTGCCCATTGGAAGGAGGAAACAAAAGAACCCCAAATCAAAGGACATGCGTGGGTGAGGACCTCAAGGTGCCTTAAAAAAAAAACAACTAATGTTACTAAGTACTGATTTCAAGATACATGAATTGATTAATGGCGAGGCAATGGGAGTTAAGTGACTTGCCCAGGGTCACACAGTCAGGCAGTATGTGGGGCCAGTTTTGAGCTCAAGATGTCTTTTCTTTTTTTTTAAACCCTTTGCCTTCCACCTTAGAATCACTCCAGTGTTTTGATTTCAAGACAGAAGAGTGGTGAGGGCTAGGCAATGGGGGTCAAGTGATTCACCCAGGGTCACACAGCTAGGAAGTGTCTGAGGTCAGAGTTGAACCCAGGACCTCCCATCTCTAGGCCTGGCTCTCTATTCACTGAACAACCCAGCTGCCTTACAAGATGTCTTTTTGAAGTCAGTTTTTCTATTCTGGAGGGCCAGCCTAAGAGTCTAAGAAGTTCAACAGCCTAAGAAGTTCAACTTCTCCCTCTGGAAAAGAAATCAATAGCATTTATCACATGCTTACTATGTGCCAGGCACAGTATTAAGCATTGTTGCTTATCCAGGCAGGTTGTGTCAGAGGCAAAATTTGAACCCAGAACTTTAAAACTTTTCATCTATACCTGTGTTTTCATCCCCATCAGGAGCTCCTGTTAAGGAAAATAAAACAGCATTTTTTTCTACAACTTGGTGGAATTAAAGTAGATAATTTTATCTAAAGTCTTTGAATAAAAAATTAATAACGATTCCAAATAGAGTTGGATTCCATCATAATCTGATATATCTGATCTTATCATTTTATAATATTATGAGGACAGCTAAATGGTGTATTGGATGGGGCACCAGGCCTGGAGTCAGAAAGATTCCTCTTCCTGAGTTCAAATCAGGCCTCAGACAAGCACTCATTGTGTGACCCTGAATAAGCCACTTAGCCCTGTTGGCCTCAATTTCCTCACTTGTAAAATGACTTGGAGAAGGAAATGGCAAACTGCTCCAATATCTTTGCCAAGAAAACTTCAAATGGATTTATGAAGAGTTAGACATGACTGAAAAACAGCGAAACAACCACAAAATTATTTTGAGGCAACAGCTAAATAAAGGGGTCCATGACAAAATAAAAGTGAAGAACACCTATATTGGAGAGTTGTCCAAGGTCCTTATAGGTTAGGTGCCAACGTCACATAGCCAGAAGGTATCTGAGGTGAGATTTGAACTCAACTCTTCCTGACCACAATAGTTCTGTCTCTATACTTTGCTCCTCCTCAGATAGTAAAGTTAGACAATTTTTGAACTAGTCGAATGGCCTCATCCAAAGAGGAGTCACCAATGGATATAGAGAAGCTTGTAATGCCTTGAGAAGAGTTCCTCAGGGATCTATGTATGGCCCTGTGAAGTCTATTATTTTCCTGATTGTCTTGGATAAAGGCATCAATGGCATGTCTAGGGATGGCATAAAACAGGGAAATCCAGCTGACATGTTTGGTGACGGAATCTTTATAAGATTTGACAAGCTAAACAATGGGTTAAATATAATGAGATGAATTTTTTTTAAGCTAAAATTTTTTTTTATTCATTAATTTGGAATATTTTCCATGGTTACATGATTCATGTTTTTTTCCTCCTCCCTGAGCTGATGAGCAATTCCACTGGGTTATACATGTATCATTGTTCAAAATCTATTTCCATATCTAATATTTGCAATAGAATGATCGTCTATATCCCCAATCATATCCCCATTAAACCACGTGATCAATCATGTGTTTTTCTTCTGCATTTCCACTCCCACAGTTCTTTCTCTGGATGTGGAGAGCATTTTCTCTTAATGAGACGAAAAACTGCAAAGTCTTAGACTTGGTCTTCCAAAAGAAATTTCACAAAGCAAGATGGTGGACCTGGGACTCTCTTTCTGTTACCATTCTGTTTTCAAGGTTTGGGGAAATTTCAAGTTGACTAGTATTGAGTGCACATGATATTTGCACAAAGTGAATAGACCTCAGAAGGGGATGTTCTGCTGTTTGCTGACCTCGTTAAAATCCATATGACATGTGTGTGGGCATTGATTTCTGGGAAAGACATTGCTAAACTGAAGGGCTTCTGGAGGAGAGAAATGGAAGAAGATGGAGAAGGGCCTCAAGATCATGCCATATGAGGATATATTGGAGGAGAAGGAATGTTTAATCTGGAGAAAAGAAGAATTAGGGATGATAGGAGAATTATCTTCAAGTAATATGGAGGACTGTGATGAGGTGGGGGAGGGATTAGTATTGTTCTGTTTGGGCCCCAAAGGACAGAATCAGGGCCAATGGCTAGAAGCCACACACAAAAAGAATTAGGCTTCACGTCAGGGAAAACTTCCTAACAATTCTAGCTAGCCAAAAAGGCAGTGAGCTGTCTTGGGTGATGGTCCTTCCCCCCCCCCCCCCCAGCACCTGCCCTAGATTATTTAACCAAATTTGTCATGGGGTTAGAAAGGGATTTTTTGGTCAGGCAGAGCTTAGACTTGATGGCTTGTGAGGCTCCTTCCAAATCTAAAACTCTGTGAAGTCATGCCAGATCTGTTAGGCAGCTGTGGCTTGTCCACATATACCACCCCTTGTCTCATCTCCAGGGAACAGCCAATCCTTTAGTACAAATTTCAGGAGGAGGTGAGAGTGGGGGAGGAGAGCCTGAGAAGGCCAATCAGTGAGGCTATTTCCACTGAGAGAGACCCCTCCCCATCCCTAGAGGGCCCATTCCAGGGCAGTGAGGCCCCCCAAACTCCCCAACCCAAAGCATTTTTTTGAGTCCCACACCGACTGGAATTCTGATTGCGTGACTTTGAGGGAGGCATACTGAAATACCAAATTCCTCTTAGAAACAGAATCCACATGATGCACAGTTCATTATTTGGAAATCACCCTGACCTAGCCTCATCTTGAAAGCAGCATTTTCTTGGCCACAGCTCAGTTACAAGAAGAAAAAAAAGTCAACTCTGACCGGAGCCATGGAGATGAACTGGAGAACAAAAGTTAGGCAAGGCTGCACAGCTGGATTCCAGATGCTGGGAGAGAGGCAAATCCAGGGTCTTGTTTTTGTGATACCAAAACAACCATGGAAAAAGTGAACACAGTGGTCATATCACTGGGCTGGTTGGCTTTTGTTTTTGTTTTTAGTGGGTCGGAGATCTTTTCAATTTTTAGTCTTTTTAAAAAAACTTTGTTTCAAGTATCAACTCCTTCCTGAAGCCTTTTCTTCCTCTACTCTTCCTCATCTCCCCTCCAACCTCACATAATACTTTGTTTGACCCTCTCTGATGAGTTTATTATATAATACAATGTGATATAGTTGGGAAACCATGCAGATGTTTAAGGATCCCAAGTAGCTTCACAAGGATGGGGATTATGGTGGTAGGTGACTTCAGAGGTCATTTAGCCTCACTTTCCTCATTCTACCAATGGTGAATAACTGAAGCCCTTTTGTTGTTGTTCAGTCATTTTTCAATCATATCCAACTCTTCGTGACTCTATTTGAGGTTTTCTTGGCAAAAATATAGGCCTGGTTTGCCATTTCCTTCTCTAGCTCATTTTACAGATGGGGAAACTGAGACCAACAGGGCCAAATGACTTGCCCAGAGTCACCCAGATATTACATATCTGAGGCTAGATTTGAATTCAGGAAGATGAGTTCTTTCCGACTTCAGGCATGACACTATCCACCACATTATGTAGATGCCCAACTGAAGCCCAGAGAGATTAAACAACTTGCCCAGGGTCCCAAAATAGGTGGCAGAGTCAAATTTCTGACCAGGTTCTCTCATTACAAATTCACTGAAATGTTCTCCCAGTGAGGCTTGGCAGAAATAGATCTTGAAGCATCATGGCCATTGGATCGCCAGTTACAGGCATCCCAAATCACAACCGAGGCATGTGAGGTGAATGCAGGCAGCCTGGATTTCCAAAGAATAATGGGGGTAAAGATTTTACTCAAGGCAGAATACAGGTTCCTTACAAGTAGGGATGGTTTAAATCTTTGGCCTTTTCCAAACTCTACTGCCTGTACCCTGGCTATCCTTCTTATTCCCCTCGCACCCAAATCCTGAGACCCTAGACTCTGAAGATGAGCTTTTGCCTTACATCACTTCTAGGCCATTTCTAAACCATGATACACTGACTGCTTTCCCCCTTTTTGTGGATGTTGTCTTCTGTTAGAACATAAGCTCTCAGAGGGCAGGGAATCCCTTGTCTGCTTTTATTTGCATGCCTAGAGCTTAGCACAGTGCCAGGCACATAGTAGGTGCCTAATACATGATTTCCTATTAATTAATTCATTACTTATTTCCCTAGCACTCAGCACAGAGCATTGCACATAGTGGGTGCTTAATACATGATTTCCCATTAATTCATTATTTATTTCCCTAGCATAGTGTCTTGCAAATAGTAGGAGCTTGGGAAGCGATAGTCATTTGATTGATTTACTCAGGAATATTGTGGGAGGAATAAATGATGAGCAAAGGACATAGGCTGATCATGTGGAAAGAATGAGAGAAAACCCTTTGGAACACCTTTAGGGAGAGTGCTAGGATCTATGAAATACAGAAAGACCTAAAGAAAGCCCTCTAGCACATTGGGCGGTCCCTCTGTGGTAGGTCTTTGGGAATACATGGACCAGCATGGTACTGAATGAGAAGATCTGGGAGGGCTGTGAGCTGTACTGATGGAGAGAATGTCAACATCAAAGCATGGCAGGATATTCTATCAGGATGTTAAATAAGGTCATCTGCGTGCCCTATTCCCCTACGAGACTCCAATGTCCAGGAGCACAGGAATTGTGTTTTAGCTAATACTATGCCTCTCCTAGCACCCAGTACGACTTCATACAGAAGACAATGGGAAGATTTTCTAAAAAATGAGCTTCCTCAACATTTCCATTGAATGGATAAAATTTCTTTGGGAACGCAAGAAGAATGCATCTTCCCGGATGTGACAATCCTTCTATCCTCCCAGATTTACAGTCTTGGGCTATCCTGGATTTCTCAACCTCCCTTATCCTGCATATATGATTGATTGCCAAATTCTTGTTTCTACCTCAGATCCATCCCCTTCTTTCTACCTTTCTAGCCATTTTCCAAATTAAAGCTCTCATCACTTTTCATCTGTGCTATTGTACTACCCTTCTCATTGGTCACCCTGAATTCAATCCCTTCCTATTCCTACTCCAGCCTCCACTCAGCAACCAAAGTGATTTTCCTGGGGTACTGGTTTAACCAGGCCACACTCCTGCTTAATAACTTTATGCCTTCCTACTTTTCCCAGTTTTGTTGCATATTATTCTTCACGCTCATTATGGTCCTGCTAAGCTGACCTTCTCTCTGTCTTTTGCTCTCTCATATGACACTCCATCTTCCATCTTCATGCCTTTACCAAGATGGTGTCCAAATCTGAAATGTACCCTCTTTCCACTTGTCTTCCTCTTAGAATCTCTAATTTCCTCCAGGAGTCCACTCGAGTACCATTTTCTATGTAGGACTTTTCCTGATTCCCCCAAGATGTTGGTGCCTTCCCCTGTCTAACCATCTTGTATCTATTTTTAATGTATGTATATATGTGCAAGTCCTGTCTTTCATCTGGACATTAATCTCTTGGAGGGACTATTTTTGCATATATATATATACACACACATATATATACATATATAGTTAAAATCTTTACCTCCATCTAAGGATCAAAAATGTCTATTGGTTTTAAGGTAAAAGTTAGACAATGGGGATTAAGTGACTTGCCCAAGGTCACACAGCTAGGAAGTATCTGAGGTCAGACTTGAACCCAGGACCTTCATTATCTAGACCTGGCTCCCAATTTGTTGAGCCACCTAGCTGCCCCCTTTTGTTTATATTTTTATATTCACTGAACAAAGCATGGTACCTGGCACACAGTAGATACATACTACATTTGTGATTAATTGATGTGGCAGATAAAGAAAAGTCCCCTCTTGAACCCTTTCCATTGACATTTACAGATAGTATTCTCCCTGAGATGGCAGCTTGGACTCTCTAGCCTAACCAGAAACACTAAGAGCTTCTTTGGCTGAAAAACTTGACAAAGTTTACAAAACCTCAAGAGGAAGGGTCCATTTTATTGATGAGAGAGTCGAGACTTTAAGTGAAGTGACTTGACCAAAATCACCAGCTATGTAGTGGCAGAGCCTTGTTTTAAACACAGATCTTTTTGGCACCTGAGATACTGTTCTTTCCATGTTTACCGTATCTACAAACAGGCTAACGGGCTGGTTCCCATCCCTGCATTCAGGCTCTTGGCATCCTTCCCACCAACAAAGAGGCTCCCATTCATTCTGCTTTAGGCACAAGTAGTGGGAGAGAGGAAACAAGCAGGTGTTCAAGGCATTGCCAGGAGCCAGGCTTGCAGAAGCAAACCTTCCCTTCAAAGACCCAGTTCAATCTCAAACCCAATGGTTTCGGCTCCAGACCTCCCTCTGCTGAACTCTGGATGCCATCACAGGCACTCCTGTTGGGTCCCTTATCCCCTTCCTCTTTCCTAAGGAGAGAAGAAGTAAATTTCCATTTTTGTCCATTCTCTACTCATTCTAAAATCAACATGTTGCCTTTTTCTAGTTTTTTCCTTTATTTTTACTTTAAATGAAGAGTATTTTTATTTGTTACTGATGTCTATCAGAAAACCATTGGGGTGAGCAGCTGGGTGACTCAGTGGATTGAGAGCCAGGCCAAGAGACAAGAGGTCCTGGGTTCAAATCTGACCTCAGATACATCCTAACTGGGTGACCCTGGACAAGTCACTTGACCCCCACTGCCTAGCCCTTACCACTCTTCTGCCTTGGAACCAATACACAGTATTTATTCCAAGATGGAAGGTAGGGGTTTTAATAAAAAACACAAAGCATGAAGGGTTTTAAATAGCAAAGAAAGGAATTCTATTATAGAAGTATTAAAAGTTGATTGTGTTCTGTGTGACCTGGGTTCTCAATCCACTGAGCCATCTATATAAATGGAGATTTTGAAATTTTATTCTTTACATAACTAAAGACTCCCCTTATAGGTTTATCATGAGGAAAGCACCTTGTAAACTTCAGAGTGATATGGAAATAGAAATCATTTTAATCGCAATGGGCTACCTC
The DNA here is from genome assembly GCF_027887165.1 of Monodelphis domestica. Taxonomy (NCBI): domain Eukaryota; kingdom Metazoa; phylum Chordata; class Mammalia; order Didelphimorphia; family Didelphidae; genus Monodelphis; species Monodelphis domestica. Next base: position 17,494,644 of record NC_077232.1, on the reverse strand, counting down.
CTCAGGTCTTTATACTAGGAAAAATTCTTACCAATAATTCTAAGTTCTTGAGGGAAATGATTATAAAATCTAAATGTAATGTCATATCTATGCTCATAAAGAGGTTGACACTCCGTTGCATGAACATTGAGGCATGTTTTACGGGGATTTGGGGAGAGAGGATCAGATGGGATAACAATGGGTTACTTTGGGCCATTATCAGTATCCTCATAACAGGGAAGATCATAAAATTATACATAGAGAGATCTAGACGTATCTCATTGGCCATGACATCCAACACCCTCATCTTATACATAAAGAAATGGAGGCCCAGGAATGTCAAATGAATAAGGTCACATAGCAAGAGTCAGAGGCAAAGGCCATGAGAAGACACAGTCCACATCAGCAAAGAGATCATCTGCTGCTGGCCCTACAGTTACTCCTGGATGATGAAAAGCTGTGCCTCTGGGCAGGCAGACACTCATCATGTGATCAATGAGGCAAGATGGTCATTTTACTCTTGAAGAGGAGATACACCATTCTGGTGCCTTGACTCCTCAGAAGGCTATGGATGGAAAAGCAGAAATTGCAGGCAGCATCTGCTAACTCTTACACTGGGCTTATTTATAGCTCCCACTGGTTGTTGCTCAGTCAAAGAATGGAATCCAGAGACCCCAAACTTGCAGCCTAGTAAGATCTGATGACCACCAAGTTTTAGGACTAGCCTCTAAGTTGAAGACCCAAAATTTACACTTGTTCCCTGTTCCTGTGAGAATACATCCTGAAGGGAAACAGGCTGGCAGTTTCAGACTGAATAATGGACCCCAAGGTAAAGACAATCCACTTGAGGTGGAGTTAAGCCCAAGCCAGGTGGCTCTTCTTGTCTCCAGAAGCCTCTCCAGGTATATCACACCCTCCTTCCAAGGATCGAACTTGGGACCTTCAGCTTACTAGACTGACACACTGTCTATTGCACTAGAGTCACTCGGCTTGGGCTTAGTCCCCCTAAAGTGGATTGTCTTTATCTTGGGGTCCATTATTCAGTCTGAAACTGCTAGCCTGAGATTCCCTCCAGGGTGGATTCTCACAGGAACAGGGAACAAGTACAAATTTTAGGGTCTCCAAATTACAAGATAGTCCTAAAACTTGGGGTTCATCAGATCTTACTAGGCTACAAGTTTGGGGTTTTTAGATTCCATGTTGACAGAACCAATGAGTTTGAGATGTATTTGTGGCCTTTCTCTGGGATGCCCAGCTCTAAGAGGATCCATAGATATAGAAAGTAATTTTTAAATATATTTGTAGTTTATTCCTTTTGATTCTATGGGTAGGAAAAAAGACTATATTCTTTTAAATGACTCAGTGTAAAGAACTATGGATTTGGAGTGGAAGACCTGAATTTGAATTTGTGTTCTTCCACTAAGTATCTGTTTAACCTTAGGCAAGTTATTTGACGTTCTTGTGTCTCAGTTTCCCCATTTAAGGATGTTGTACTAGATGACCCTTGAGGTTTCTTCCAGCTCCAAATCTATTCTAGTATAATATTATGATTTCATCACTCCATTTTCGAGGAATTAGGGCCCACTGAAATAACACAAGGATAGAAAAGTAGAGTTTTCACAGTGTAGGGGGGCTTGAGCTGTAAGAGGCTTATTGAACACAATCACATAGACCATCCCCTTGACAAAGGAGTGAATAATACTACTACCCATAAAAGGGACAGAGTTGGGAGATAGAGATAAAAAGCTCTTTGAGAACACTAGAGATCTTGGCATTTCCCTTGAGCACCATTTGATATTAGGTTCAGAAACCACTGGGAAGATCCTAGGATTGCCCAAGTCCTGGTTTTTGATGGTGGAACAGTATCAGGCAAGTAGCCAAAAGTGTCAAATATGGGATGAAACAATTGAGATTTCCTTTCCCATACACAGCTCGCTAAGCCCAAGGTAGTCATGTCCCAGCCCTTCAGATACCTAGGAAATGCTTCTTAGACAAATACTCTCTTCTCCCATCTCTTCAGTGCATCTTTGATCTCTTTGTTCCTCAGGCTATAGATCAAAGGATTCAGCATGGGGATGACCATTGTGTAGAAAACAGATACCACCTTGTCATAGCTGAAGGAGTCATTGGAGCTGGGACGCATATAAACGAAGAGACCTGAGCCATAGAACAGAGTTACGGCCATCAAGTGAGAAGCACAGGTGTTGAAGGCCTTTGAGCGACCTTGGGCAGAGCTGATCTTCAGGATGGCCTCGACAATATGACCATAGGAAACCATAATGATGAGGACAGATAGCAAGCCAAAGACCACAGCTATCACAAACTTGAGGATCTGCAGGGCCAAGGTATCAGAGCAGGACAGGACCAGTAGTTGGGGCAGATCACAGAAAAAATGATCAATCACATTTGGTCCACAGAAATAGAGTTGAAGTAAAGAACATAGTTGGATCATGGAATCAAAGAATCCACTCAAATATGATCCCACTACCATCCACACACAGAGGGTAGGAGACATGATGGATGTGTAGAGTAGTGGGTTGCAGATGGCAGCATAACGATCATATGCCATGGCAGCCAGGAGGCAACATTCGGTCAGTCCCATGCCAGAGAAGATGAAGTACTGAGCAGTACAGCCCCCAAAGGAGATGGTCTTCTTCTCTTTGAAGAAATCTGAGAGCATCTTGGGGGCTGTGGAAGAAACATAGCAGATGTCAAGAAAGGACAGATTGCTGAGGAAGAAGTACATGGGTGTGTGGAGATGGGAGTCCACCTTAATCAAGGTGATGAGGCACAGGTTCCAGGTTAAGGTCACAAGGTAGATCACCAAGAATATCACAAAAAAGATAGCATTTTGGATAGTCTGAAAATCCCAAAAGGATGAACCTGGTTACTGCTGTGCTATTCTTTCCCCCAGCCATTGGCTTGACACTCTTGAGATCTACAAGGAAATAAGAGAAAGAGACTTTGGGATCAATAATTACTCCCCAATTCAACTGTTGTCCATTATTAGTAAGGAAAGGGAAAGAATAAATGGTCACATATGGCTTCAATCAATACTTGTTGATTAATTAAAACTTAGAATATAAAACTAGACTTTAATATTATAGTTATTTTAAAATTTTGCATAAATACTTAGATTCTTATTACTAGCAGTCTTCAATTAGGACATCTAATTATAAGATCAGGGGGCAGCTGAGTGGCTCAGTGAATGGAGAGCCAGGCCTAGAGATGGGAGGTCCTAGGTTCAAATCTGGCCTCGGACACTTCCTAGCTGTGTGACCCTGGGCAAGTCACTTAACCCCCATTGCTTAGCCCTTACCACTCTTCTGTCTTAGAACCAATACACAGTATTAATTTGAAAATGTAAGGTAGGAGTTTAAATAATAATAATAATTATAAGATCACTTTCGGTTCTAACATGCAGTGTTCTATGTTCCATAGTCCTATTCAACTTTGATATTCTATGTTCTATTTTCCAAGTTCTTTTCCAGAATCTATGTTCAAATTCCAAGGTCCTTCGCAACCTTAATATTCTGTTATAGAAATCTAAAAAAAAATCTACAAACCTATCCTTAATATAATCTATTTCTATCCGAATAGGACAACATCTAGGCGCAGCATATTTTCAAGTTAAATACACAAGCAACAATGAGGCTGAGTTCTTATCGGAGTAATTCTAACACAATGAATGACTAACAGGATTCTCCTAAAAGCCTAATGGGTTCAAAATAGCTACAGTTATGCCAGATTCCAGCTCTGGTGTGAGGGATTTAGCCTTTATAAATAGAAACCCTAGAGACAAATGTCACATCTTCTTAAAGGAAAGCTTTGAATTTTCTTTAGGAGAAAAACATAGCAGCATGTCTCCCTAGGCAGTTCTGCTGGATGAGAAAATAGGTCCCTAATTGCTGGAGCTGACAGCAAAACATTTGAATTTGAGGTGGATTTTATTGGGAATTGTCGATACTTACTTTCTGCCAAGCATCATCCAGATGTTCAGACTCTGCTACTGGTGCTACCTTAGCATCTTTTGGGAAGGACTAGAGGGTTAATTGGGCATTATGAGAAATGCATATGTCACAGAGGTCCAAAATTAATGTTAATGGATAACTTTATCTTTCTTCTCACACACAGGCATTTTGATTTCATGCTGATATGGACTTCTCTGCTCTCCATCATTTAGCAAAGATACTGAGAATATTAGAGCAGGAAGAAACATGGCGGGACATCCAGTTCATTTTATTTATTTTATAGATTCCAGACTCCTTGAATCTGAAGAGAATTATCTGGAGATTCTAAAATGCTGGATGTTTTTTCAGGAAACTATTTAGGAATAAAGGGCTGAGAGAACTAGAAGGCTTAATGGATTGAGAGCCAGGCCTAGAAATGGGAGATCTTGGGTTCAAATTTGGCCTCAGACATTTTCTAACTTTGTGAACTTGGGCAAGCCACTGAACGCCTAGCCCTTACCACTCTTCTGCCTTAGCACTAATACATAGTATTGATTCAAAAACAGAAAGTAAGGGCTAAAAAAGAAAGGAAGGAAGGAAGGAAGAAGGAAAGAAAGAGCAGAGGAAAATCTCAAAATTCTAATCCCACCACACCAACCCATGCTTCCCATTCACTTCTCAGCTTTCCTTAGTGGGAACCAAAATTATTTGTCAAAGTATAGACTCGTGATGGTGAACCTATGGAATACATGTCCAAAAGGGCAATCAGAGTTCTCTTTGTGGACCCACAAGCCGTCATCACACTATGGACATTTTTTCACTTCACCTGCACCTCTGTCCAGCAGCCTAATGGAAACACTTTCTTCCCTGTCTGGAGTATGGTGAGGGGGCAAGGGTGGCACAGAGTCTCTGGGGGGACAAGCAGGGCATGAGGCACAGGGGGCAGGGCACAGCACAAGGTGTCTGGGGGAGGGACAAAGCATGAAGTCTCTAAAAGGTTCACTGTCACTGGTACAGACTATTCTAAAGCCACCAAGCAGCTTCTTGAAAGTAATTAGAAAGAGTGCTGGGTTAAGAATCAGAAAATCTGAGCTCAAGTCCTTCCTATACCACTTGCTTTAGTTGAATGTAATTCTTAGTATGTCACAGTTACATCCTCTCTCTGAACCTTGGGTTCTTCATTTGCTACATTGTGATAATAATATTTTCACTTATTACTTAACAGAGTTTCTATAAAACTCTATAGAGAAGCAGATTGTTTTATAGCTTGAGTTTGGAGTCAACCCATTTATGTGTGTTCACTTCTTTATCTAACAGATACCTCAGTTTTCTTGTCATCTTAGATTCTAAGACAATGAAGTGGTATGTTTTGATATTTTATCTTTAATTACTAAAATTGCAGAATCAGTTACTTATCTCTGAGACCCCAAACTTGCTTATTACATCTTGCTTATTTACTAAACTGAAGAAACTTTTTTTCCTTACAAGTTTTGGCTCCTCTCTCTCTCTCTCTCTCTCTCTCTCTCTCTCTCTCTCTCTCTCTCTCTCTCTCTCTCTCTCTTTCTCTCTCTGTCTGTCTCTGTCTGTCTCTCTCTGTCTCTCTGGCTCTCTCTGTCTCTCTCTCTGTCTCTGTCTCTGTCTCTCTCTCCCTCCCTCTCTCTCCCTCCCTCTCTCTCCCTACCTCTCTCTCCCTCCCTCCCTCTCTCTCTCCCTCCCTCCCTCTCTCTTTCTCCCTCCCTCCCTCCCTCTCTCTCTCTCTCTCTCTCTCTCTCTCTCTCTCTCTCTCTCTCTGTGTGTCTCTCAGTCTCTCTCTCTCTCTTCCCTCTATTTCACTCTGTCTCTCTCTTTCTCTGTCTACATATGTATGTTATACACACATACATTGTATATTCACCAAATCTCATAAGATATTAAGTGTAACAAGCAATAAAACAGACACATAATTAATTATGTGTCAATTGTGAACAATCAGAACCAACCAACATTATAACTTCCAACGTCTCAATTCTAAAAACCCAAGTCCATCATTCAAGTATGGTGGATACCAATTCAAGTTGTTTCTCAGTGATTCTATCCATGTTTTATCACAAAATAAAAGATGAAAAAGTTCCTTTTGGAAATGAGCTCCTTTAGGTTCTCTCTGTCTACTCACACTATTGCAGTTCACAGTCTTCCAAGAGATCATTAAACTTTGTGTCTTCTGACAGTTAAGTAGCAACTCTATATATTTACATTGACTCATAAAGAAAGCTATAGTAATAATATCTGTATGCTCTACAGGAGAGCTAGTGAAGCTAATGGCATATTTTTCTTTTTGGACCAAATCTAAGATTTTATTGATATAAGGCAGTCTGTTGAGGAAACTCCCTCTACCAATGGAGCTTGTCATCTATTATGTAAATTTTAGTTTTATAGAATATCTGGGACATTGAGACTTTAAGTGACTTGACCAGGGACACACAGCCAGAGATGGGACTTGAACTCAAGTTTTCTTGACTCTAAGAGCAGTGCTATATTCACCAGACCACACTTCATCTCTAGTGTTATTACCATTATCTCTACAGAAAGCTTTGTAGAGATTTCTTTCCTTTGTAGAGATTTCTTTTCTTTTGTTCCATGTTTTCAGTAATACAAATTTTTCTAGTGGGAAGGGGCCTCAGGGGATATCTTGTCCAAGTCATACCTAAACAAACTCACTACAGCATTCATGTCATCTAGTCAGTCAGATGGCACAGTGGACTTGGAGTTAGGAAAACTTGTGTTCAAATCTGACCTCAGACACTTAACTTTTATGACCCTGGACAAGTCACAACCTTTGCTTGCCTCAGTTATCCCATCTTTAAAATGAGAATATTAATAACCTCTCCCTCCCAAGGGTGCTGTGAGGAGCAAATAGGATAATATTTATAAAGCATTCTTTAGACATAGCTATTATTAAGATACTTACCCAAACTTGGCTTGAAAACCTCTGATGAAGGTGTACACCGAGTTTGTCAGGCAGCCATTTTTATTTTTAAGGAAATATATCTTTACAATAAGTCAAAACTTTGTCCCTCTGCAATTTGTTGCTCTGAGTTCTTCCCACTGAAGACAAGAAGACCAATTTTAATCCCTTGTACATGTGAAGGTCTTTCCAACACTTGACAGCTGTCTTGTCACCACTCTGGCAGGGGTTCTTAACCTGAAGGGGTTCTGCACATCTGTTTAAAAATATGTTGATTAGTTTATTTCAATATAGTTAATTTCCTTCACAATCCTGTGTATTTTAGTTTGCGCATGTAAAAATATTACTTTCAGAAGGGGGGCCATGAGTTTCATCAAAACTGCCCAAGGGATCCATGACTCTAAAGAATTCTCTAAGGCTTAAGACATCCTTTCTCTTGATGAAACATTGTTCATTATGATGATTGTATGCCTTGATCTTAAGATTTTTCCCTGTTCTGTTTGTTCTCTAGATCTTTTCCAGCTTATTAATATTAATATCCAGGGGGCAGCTGAGTGGCTCAGTGGAATGAGAGCCAGGCCCAGAGATGGGAGGTCCTGGGTTCAAACCTGGGCTCAGATACTTCCTAGCTGTGTGACCCTGGGCAAGTCACTTGACCCCCATTGCCTAGCCCTTACCGTTCTTCTGACTTGGAACCAATACACAATATTGATTCTAAGGCAGAAGGTAAGGGTTAAAAAAAAACCAATATCCAAAATGTGGTATCCAGAAATTAGCCTACTATTCCAAATATGGCTGTATCAAGGCACAAGTGTCACTTTTATGTTTCTGGACCCTTTGGAGGATCTCAATGGAAGGAAAGTGGAGGTAGAGTACAAACACTTCCATACTGGCTATAGAATGGAATCCCTCTAAGAGAACCCAGATGACTATGTTTTGAACAATAACTCTTCCTTTGAAAGACATTTTGAACCATAGATCACAATTGAGGGGGTCCATCTTGGACTCCATCTGGGACTAAAATGCTTCCAAAGACTTCAACATAAAAGACTTTCATATGTGTCTAGGTTTGGTCCCAAAGAACAAGGTTTTAGTGAGTCTTTGGGTTATTAGTCTTCTTAATTATGATGATCTTACGGTTGACTGATTATTTTATTATTTGAACTATTTTCATCCCCCACCTCTATGCCAATACAGGATGGTATAATGGGAAGAAAACCATACATAGAAGCAGAAGATATGAGTTCAAGTTCTCACTCTGTGACTTACTACCTCCTTAGTCTTGGGCAAATTTAACTTCCCTGAGACTCATTTTCTCCTCTGAAAAAATGAGAATTGGGGAAGATGATCTCTAAATTCTCTTCCAGGTCTAACTTCCTGTGAGTCAGAGTTTCTGTGATGAGGGCAGGGACTTTGTCTTAAACATCTTTGTTTATTTATTTTTATTTTTTCTAAAGCCCTTATCTTCCATCTTAGAATCAATACTGGGTATTAGTTCTAAGGCAGAAGAGTGGTAAGGGCTAGGCAATGGGGGTTAAGTGACTTACCCAGGATCACACAGCTAGGAAGTGTCTGAGGCCAGATTTGAATCCAGGACCTCCCATCCCTGGGCCTGACTCTTAATCCACTGAGCCAACTAGCTACCCCCTAAATATCTTTGTTTATAACTCACTCTAAATACCCTTATGGTGCTGGGCACAAACTGAGAAGTCCATGTTTGTTGGGTGATAGAGAAACTGTATTTTAAAACCCAGGTTTTCACTCATCTACTGCTGGATTTGGGAATCAAAGCAGCTTGTTTCTAATGTCACTCCTCCTACTGTTTGGGGTTCTGTTCTTTTTTTAAGAACATAACTACAGAAGAAGAATAAAGAAGGGAATAAAAGGGAGAAGAGACTGAGGACTGAAAGTGGGGAATGATTGGGCTGTAGTCCTAAAAGTGAGTTCATACAGAATCAACATGAGAAGTGAATGTCAGTTGTCTCCTTTCAAAGTTGTGCCAGCCCATTTGTGGCTAATTATAATAATTTAAAACTCTATTTCCATGTACAATTTAGATATCTCGTAGAGAGACTACTCATTCAGACCTAGGTTGGAATAGATGGGTTCCAAAGATTCCAGTGCTAGAATTCTGTCATTTTCTCCTTTGTTACTTCATTTGCTTTCTTTTGCTTTTCCTTGGGTAAATAACCTAGAGCTAGAAGGGGTCTCAGAAGTCATCTTGTCCAAGTCCCTCATTTTACAGATTAGGAACCTGTGGTGCAGGTAGGGAAAGGGAGACCCCAGAATCTCAGAGTTGAAATGGACTTCAGAGGGCATCTGGCCCAACCTGATTAAATCCCCATTTTTGACAACCTCAACATTAACTTTTGCATAGTTTCAGAGTAAGTGAACTAGTGTTTCCTGGGGTCAGTGTCTTCTAGTTCTAGAGATTTCTCCACGTATCCATTGGTATCTCTAAAGACCAAATGGGATCTAAGTAGTTTTTCTTTACATTGAACCCAAATCTGATTCCCTATAACTTCTGCCCATCATCCCAAATTTGTCCCATTGAGCCCAAACAAAAAAAAAAAGTCAAACCCTTCTTCCTCAGAATAAATCTTATCCCTCTTCCCTATGACAAACCTTGAAGACAGTGCTTCCGTTCTACAGGGTAATAATCATAATCTCCTGGCCCTGCACTCCATATTAGGATAATAAGATTATATATAGAGAATTGGAAAGGACCTTGGAAGTCATTTAATCCAGTGTCCTCATTTTACACATAAGGAAATAAATAAGCAAGGAGGGGTTGAGTCATTTGCCCAAGGTCACATAGATAATAAGTTATAAAATTGCTATTTGAACCTAAATTATTGAACTCCAAACCCACTTCCTTTTCCACTATCCCATCTTACCTCTTGACAATATCCTCCCTGAAATGTTGTCTCCATAAATGAATGCAATATTCCAAATAAAATCACTTGCCCAAAAGCTAGTAAGCTGCAAAGATGAGATTTGAAACCAGGACCTCTGCCTTCAGATCCAAAACTCTTTCCCCTGCACTTTTATCAAGAATAGCTTTTCTACAAAGACTTTAGATTTGTATCTGTTTAGTTAAGGAAGAAAGGGTTTGACTCATACCTAAATCAAAGAGATGGGGGCAGCTGGGTAGATCATTGGATTGAGAGCCAGGCCAAGAGATGAAAGGTCCTGGATTCAAATCTGGATTCAGATACTTCCCAGCTATGTGACCCTGGGCAAGTCACTTGACCTTCATTGCCTAGCCCTTACCACTCTTCTGCCTTAGAACCAATACACAGTATTGATTCTAAGACAGAAGGTAAGGGTTCAAAAATAAATAAATAAATAAACGAATGAATAAATGAATAAATAAATTAATGCATGAATGAATGAACAAATAAATAAATAAATAAATAAATAAATAAATAAATAAAGACATCAATTGATTGATCAATCAATCAAAGAGATTCCGAGTACCTAGAAACCTCTGAAAGCACAGGCTGGTAGCAGCTTTAGAGATAATAGTAATCACCTTCCCCAAACAGATCAGGCCTGCTTGTTCTTGATGTATATATGCCATCTTTTTCTTTTTTAAAACAGGATACCATTTTTTCTCTGAGCAATGATCATGCCCACTAAATGCATAATGGTAGAAATTCAAAGTTAGAAACGTATTCTTTTGACTTAGAGACTTTGAACCCTGTCAAAATGCAGAGTCAAATGGAATAATCTCTGGGGCAGGTGCTGTTATAGGGTCATAGAGCTGGAAAGAATCTTAGCTCACCTAATCCAACCTCCTCATTTTACAGATGAGAATACTGAAGCCCAGAGATGTTACCTAATTTGCCCAGGGTCATCCAGGGAAAGAATAACAGGGCTAGGATTTGAACTCAAGCCTTCTAATTCTAAGGTCATCATTGCTTTTCACTGTACTATGTAGAAAATGATACACTTAAAAAACAGTAAATATTTCAGATTGTATTAGGAATGTTCATGGGAAAAGGTAGCACTTTGTAATTGAGAATTAAAAGATCTGAGCAGGGGAGGAGAGTACACTGGTGATTGGGAGGGCTGGGGGGGAAGAATCCCACCAAAAGAAGCAAAAAGAATGGACTTCCCAATTTTACTGAATGTTAGACCTACCAGCAGGACTCACCCAAATATCACAAAGGACTCTTCTCTGTCTTTGTGGAGTTTGGAGCTTTAAGAGGTATCTACAACCTTTTCAAGGTGCTGCCCTCACATTCACAGCCCAGATCTCAAAGAGAGCCAAGCCCTCTCCAAGGTCCTGGACAATTACTCCATGCTATCTTTCTTTTAGAAAATATGTCAGCATTGGTGACTACTATAAATCTAAGTTCTGGGCTTGGGGCCAGGTAGGATGCTGGCCAGGTCACAGAGAGGGAGCTCTGTCCAACTGGGTATTCTCTTAAATGCTTCCTTGGGGTCCATGGTGGAGGGAGAGGGAGATAATTAGAGCCACAGAACTTTTCCAGGTAATTACTCCCTCAAGGAGTGGCTACAGAAATGTCATGGAGGCGTTCTGCTTCTTAATGCCATTTCTTACCTTAGATTGGACTCTTCATGAAATAATTAAATCAGGAATAGAATTTCATCTCCAGACCAGAGAATCCTCCAAGGTGAGAGGTCAGAGAGGCCATAGAACATAGAATGGAAGAAGTAGAAAGGGTCTTTGCAGTTCCTTTCTAGACTTGGGATGTCCCTAGTGTAGCTCAAGATGGAAATTCTGACTTTAATGCTATTGTCAGTATTTTGTTTTATTATGAATATGGATAATTAAGTTTAGAATTTTCTTCATATGAAACCTATGCTTTATTCTATGCATTAGCCAAACTTTGTCATAGTGCTTAATCTTGGCTAGATGTTATTTTAGTCTTTGTGTTTATGTTTAATTTAAATTTCTTCTTCAGTAGTGAAGTCTTCCAGCAGCTTCACAAATGTTCCTAGTGGGTAAAACACTCAGAAAGGGGGACCAGATGTTGTGGGGTGTAGAGGTGAACCCCTGGGGTTCAGGAAGGATACCTTTTGCAAGAATGCAAGACTCCAAAACTTAACTTAAAAGAAAAGAGAGATTTATTAGTAATGTTGAATTTTTGGTCACCAAGACAGCATGAGTGGAGGAGATTGCTCCCAGAATGCCTCCATTCTGGGGTTTTCATATTCTTCTACAGCTGTGGGAACATGACTCTGGAGCAAGGGGTTGAGGGGAGGAGGTTAGCCCAAGGTCATGGGGGTAGTTCTCCTGATTTGGAGGATGAATGAATGAGGTGCATCTCTTTGTCCTCAATTCAATGGGGGCAATCAAAGGAGGGTAATCTTCAAGGTCAGGTGTTTTGGGTTGGGAGTCATGAGGACTGAAGGGAGCAAAGGAATTTCCCTGGTAATAGTTTGCCTCAGTTTCTGGGGTACAATGTCCTTGACACAGGGACTGAGATAAAATGGGTGACAGGTTAAAGTCTAAGGGATGGAGAGCATAAGGCGAGAAGAAAGACACAAAGACAAGAATTCTGACATGAAGGAGTCAGACAGTGAGTTAAGCTCTGATGGTGTAGAGTTTCCATGGTTAAGAGATTTGGTTGTAAGACCTTGGTCTTAGTTTGACATACTAGTGTTTTTATTGGGGTAACAACAGTATGGGAGAAGGGAAAATAATATTTAGACAAGGAGTCTGATACATTAACATTAGGAGGAAGGGGGCAGCTGAGTAGCTCAGTGTATGGAGAGGCAGGCCTAGAAATGGGAGGCCCTGGGTTCAAATTTGAACTCAGACCATTCCCAGCTGTGTGACCCTGGGCAAGTCATTTAAGCCCCATTGCCTAGCCCTTATCAATACACAGTATAGACTCCAAGAAGAAAGGTGAGGATTAAAAACAAACAAAAAAAACACTAGGAGGTAATCCCTCACAATATACAAACTGCCAGATCCTATGAGGATAGGTGTAGCTATGGCCCAAATCAGGAGTTCATGCATCTAAGCTTGTTTGATACAGATGTTAATTGATTGTTATTGGCAAAACTAGAAGACTGAGTTAACTAGAGTGTAGCCTCAGGGAAGGGTTAGGAATCTGACAAGGTTAAGGTTTAATTTAACTCAAGATTACAAAAACCACTCACAAGAAATATCAGAAGAGTCAGCTTTTTGAGCACCCCTAAAATATTATCAAGACTTGTATAAGCCTGGACTAAGTAGAGATATTACTCTGTTTTAGTTTTGTTTTGACTGTCCCTGGTTTGTGCATCAAGATTCTTTTTGAGTCAAAGAAGGAATTTGTCAGGGTCCTTTCTCTCTCTCTCTCTCTCTCTCTCTCTCTCTCTCTCTCTCTCTCTCTCTCTCTCTCTCTCTCTCTCTCTCTCTCTCTCTGTCTCTGTCTCCCTCCCCCCCCTCTCTCTCTCTTTTGAAAATAGTTGTAAGGGCAGGTTGCAAAGGTGTTGACTTGAAAAAAACACAGAACCATTAAATAGTCAGAAAACCACTCTTTAATTGAGGAGAGGGATTCAGTGTGATAGTAGGCTTCTACACAGAGCTGTGCGCTAACAACTACACAGAATCTGAGGACTGAACTCTGGATGCTCTGGATACTGACCCCTGGGAGAGCCTACCAGGCTTCATTGGACAATTCCAAAGGACAAAAGAATTTGGGGAACCTATATGCGATTTGGGGGAAATCCAGGGGCAGGGAAAGATTATTGACATCACTATAGCTACAAAGAAAATGGGAGTTTCCAAATTATACTGACAGAATGCAATCAAGGTGAGAAAAGAATCATAGCTAAAGACTAGAATGTAAGGGAAGGGGCTGCTTACAATGGATACTAAAAGGATGGTCCCTGCCCAGGTGTGGGTCTTCTTAGGAAAGGGTCTCTGATACAATAGGGTCCATTATTCAGTCTGAAACTGTTAGCCTGAGATTCCCTTCCAGGTGGATTCTCACAGGAAAGGGGAACAAACTTTGGGGTCTCCAACTTAGAAGCTAGTCCTAAAACTTGGGGTTCATCAGATCTTACTATGCTACAAGTATGGGGTTTTTAGAATCCATATTGACAAAGGGAACAATGGAACATTGAAAGAAGAGATGATTGACAGCAAAGACCACTGGTAGCAGAGTGGTAGCACCAGTGTCTAGTTCATTTATAATTGTTACATAGTTTAAATAAGTTTTGAATTAAATTTTCTTCAAATATTTATTAGATAGAAATCTCTTGTGAATCTTCCTAGCCCTTTCCTTTGGGAGTATATTTATAACTTGTTCAATTCCTTCCTCTGAGATTGAGTTATTTAAATTCTTTATTTTATAATCTGCTAATCTGGTATTTTATATTTTTCTAAATATCATCTTATTTCATCTATCTTATGGAATATAGTTGAGAAAAATATGTAGCACTTTCCTTTATAACTTTTTCACTTGTTGGGAATTTGTCTTCTTTATTTTTTGATACTGGTAATTTGTTTTTCTTCTTTTTGATATTTACTCAAATTAATTGATGTGTCAACATGAAATCTGGAAACTGCAAACTTGTAGCCTAGTAATATCTGATGAGCCCCAAGTTTTACAAATAAGGATAACTTGTAAATTGGAGACCCCAAAACTGGTACTTGTTCCCAGTTCCTATGAGAATCCATCCTGAAGGGAATATCAGGAGAGCAATTTCAGACTGAATAATGGACCCTATTGTATTAAGAGACTGTTTCCCAAGAAGATCCACACCTGGACGGGGACCATCCTTTTAGTATCCATTGTAAGCAGCCCCTTCCCTTATGCTCTAGACTTTAGCTAGGATTCCTTTCCCAAGCTTGATTGTATTCTGTTAGTATAGTTTGAATACTCCCATTTTCTTGCAACCATTGTAATGTTAATCAATCATATTTCCTATTCCCTCAGTTTCCCAAATGGTATATAGGTTTAAAGGTAATTTTAGGGTTGTGACTTAATCTAAATTAATTTGGTCACCAGGGAATATCCCAAATAAAATACCCATGTCAGTTCGGAAATTTTATGGTAGTTTAATTAATATAGAGGGAAGGAATTAAGGATAAGAGAAAGGGAGAGGGTATAGGATTTCTCCCATCTGGTCATTGCCAGGGAGAGTTCAAAGACCACCGCCATGAGGTTTTTGAAGATTAGAGACTTTCCTAAGAGGATAGTGTTTGTAAGGTAAAGGATAAAAGAATCAGCCTAAACTCAGAGAGAGCTCAGTGAAGATGCCTCACCTGAACTAGGTTACCAAGCTTCTCCCAGTATTGTATCAAGGAAACTCACTGCCAAACCTAGACAACAGCTTCCCCCATGCCAAGATGCCAAAATGTTCAACAAGCTGCCGCCAGAGCCACCTCTATTCCAAAAGAGACTGGAGAGAGGAAGTGACGTGAAATATATAGACCATTTTTAAATCACTTTCCTGCACCTCACATGTACCAATAGTAGCTTAATCTTGACTTAGGAAAGCCCAGGCGTCTGTCAGTTGTTTCTGATTTGTCATTTGCTAGCACATGTCTGTCATAGGCGATCCTCCTTAATACTTAATCCTTAAGTAGGGGCATAGACATTCCTGTTTTGTTAGACTAAGTAGGGTGGAGTAAATCTAAAGTTCACATAGGTTAACCAAATTCTTTAGTTCCTTGGAGTCATCATCTAGCAAGGTGGAACTCCCAGGGATAATGTCCCCAGAGTCCAAGGTGTAAACCTTGTAAAAGTTGTGGTGCCACAACTGAGTAAAGAGCCAAATATTGGACTTATCCCAATCCTGATTAAATAGTGGTTCTTCTGACTACTTTGGTAGTTCTGTGTTATTTCCAAGTTAACAAATGTTTTCTTTTTTTTTATTGCCCACCCCTCCTCCAATAACACCTAGTTGTATTTATTAATTCACTGACTCTTGCCTAACTTTGTAAATCTCTTACTTGATCTTTAGGATTTTTGTCTTGGTTTTTAAATTTGTTGATTTTCTAGTGTTATTTTAGTCTCACAACCAGTTTATTTAATTTTTCTTCCTTTTTTAAAAATAAAGGTGTTCAGAAAAATTCATTTTCTCTTTCCTGCTTTGACTGTGTGAAGATTGGATTTGACTCTCCCCTGATTGTAACAATAAAGTTACTTAGATCTTCCTTAATTGTGAAGATTTAAATTGTAACTCATGTCTATTTTTAGATTTTAATCCCCCAAAGCGTAAACATTCTACTTAAAAGTTAAGTATGGAGACCTGCCTATTTTTAGATTCAATAACAAAAAGTGCAAACATGATACTTAAAAAGTTAAGTATGAAGATCTACCCATTTAGATCTAATCACCAAAAGTGCAAATATCCCACTTAATCATGAAGTGGGGGATCTGTGACCCATGTGTATGATAATGAATCAGAATTGACTAACTGCCTTCTGGGCAGTCCTAGAGCAGAGGTCAGCTGTAATTGGTAGCAGTGGAATTAGGGGAAGTGACACAAGAGAAAATGTCTTTAAAAGTGGAGTTCAACTTGAATTTCCACTTCTGTTGGACAATAATTCTTTATGTTTTCAAGTTGAGGCTGGTGAAAAGGGGCAGAAGAATCTGCTGAACTAGACTGACACTTGGTGAATGAAAAACTGACTCTTAACTGCTGGATTTTCTGAAGAGACTTCCTGGGTCCTCGGCTTTGCTGAGGCCAGCTGAAACTAATTCTCCCTGCCTGGAGGGGCTGGGAGAAAATTATTTAGTGCTCAGGATAGATATCTTACCTTATCCTCTCTCTGATTTCTTGCTTCACTTCTTCTACATTTTGCATATAAATTGTAAATAAAATCTCTTTGGAATTAATTAAATTCCTGGTGACTACACTCTTAAATATTCAAGTCCAACCCTTTCGAAATTAACCTCTTTTCCCCCTTATAGCTGCATGTTAAAAATCTTGGTATGGTGTCTTATTATTGTCATTATCTTTGCTGAAATTGTCTATTATTTCTATGACTTGTTCTTTAACCTTCTAATTATTTAGAATCCATATGGTTTTTAATACTTTTCCCCAGTGGCTTTTTAATATAATTTTGTACATTAGGGTCAGTAATGAGGATATGCAATATGTGCTTTTCTGCATTAATTTGTGTTTTTTTTAATGTCCTAATGCTTGACAAATTTTTTTTTTAGTTTTTAGGTATATCTGAGAAATATGTGTGCATGCATTCTTTTTTATCTCCATTTAGTAATCACCAGAGATCTGTCATGTCTAATTTTTATAAATTTCAGAGTAGTTTCTTAACTTTCTTGTTTATTTTTTGATAGATTGGACTACATCTAAAAAGGGTACTTCAAGATCCTTTCAAAGCATAATTTATTATTCTTATGTTTTAGCTATATTATAGTTTTGCTATCTAGTCAGTAATCCTAATTGTTAACTTTTCTTTTAAATATTTAGATACTCTCATTTTGTGAATGTATTAGAGGGTTGGTTTGGGTATAATGGAGAAAGAGTAGATGATCCCAGAAAGTAGAAGGAGGGTGAGATGGATTTCCCTGCTTCAGTCTTCTTCAAATATGTCTCTTCAATAACCCTGCCTTTACTCCCCTCTAATAACTGATTTAAATGGGTGAACTTTTTTCCTTGGGAAAAGAGAGAGAAATCAACTCTCTCCCCCTTCAATTTGACAAGGAAGTCAATTTAGGATAACTGATAACTTTTATTCTAACAAATTGTGGTTAAGAATAAGATAAGGAAGATGTCTTCAGGTTGGAGTTTATAGGAAAGAGGGTAAGGAAGTCCTTATCTGTCTAAAAATATTTCTCCCTCCCTCCAAAGTTGAGAGCCCCAGGCTTGTCAGCCTGGTCTCTAAGAGGCTCAGGGTTTGGTGACCCCTGATCTTATCACAGCAGAGCCAATGTCCAGACTCAGGGTGTCACAGGAGCTGTGTGAGATCTTCTTATGCTGTTCTTATCTTTCTCAGTTTCTGCCACAATTCCTGGTGTCTTTGGGCAGGGATGGTGGTTAAGATCAATTAGGGATTTTGTATGGCTCAGGAGAGAAATCTCTGATCAGCCTGTCACCCTTGCTGTTTCAAGATAGAGAGAGATCAACTATCTCCCACCTGTAATCTCTCTTCCCTCAAGATTCCAAGCCACCTCCACCATCCCCTGCTGTGAATGCAAACCTCTGCATGTCTTCCAAGGTTCTGCCCTTCAAAGTCTCTGGATCATTCCTCTATCCCACGAATATATGCTAACCCTAAATTAATTCATTGTCTATATTACCTCCCAACAAAATAGTTTCTTTTGATTACTTCTCTGTCTCTCTCTTTCCTTTTAAAAATACCCTTATCTTCTGACTTAGTATTGGCCATGACTTAGTATTGGCCATAGGCATTGTACCCCCAAAACTCAGGCAAACTGTAAGAAGGGAAATGCCTTTGCTCCCTCACACACATACACACACACACACACACACACACACACACACACACCTCTGACTCCCAACTCAAAAAATCTGACCTTGAGGATCAGCCTCTTTCATCTTTATATCCTCCAAATCATGAGAACCACCCCCATGCCTTTGAGCAAACCTTTTCCCCACTCCAGTCAAACCCTTGCTCCAGAGTCATGTCCTCCCTGTTGTAAAGAGTATAAATGCCAGAATTGATACCCTTTGGGGGGGGCAGCTTTTCCATCCATGCTGTTCCACCTAGGACGCAGGCTTCCACCTATGCTGTCCTCCTGGACTGATTTGAAATAACCTTATTAAATAGTGAAAACATTACTTTAAAATATTGTACTACTCTTAACCCTGCCACCTTGCTTCCAGATTTACCAACTTCAGGAGAACCATTACACAATTGTGAAACATTAGTGTCCATGGCAGAAAAGCCTCAAGGAAATCTCTTGGACACTCCCTTAGACAATGCAGATCTGATCTTATTTACTGATGGTTCCTCTTTTATGAGGGATGGCATACGTTACACTGGAGCTGCCATAGTCTCAGAATTTGCCACTGAATGTTCAGCTTCACTACCTTCTAACATTAGCGCTCAAGGAGCAGAACTCATAGCTCTGAAGCAAGCTTGTATAATTGCCAAGGATAAAAAGGCAACAATTTATATGGATTCTAGATATGCTTTTGGCATTTGTCACTCAGTCGGAATGTTATGGCTCCAGAGAGGATTTTTAACCTCAGCTGGAAAATCTATAGCTAATACAGAAATTATTAATGAAGTTCTTTCTGTTCTCTAGCTTCCTGAAGCCCTAGCTGTAGTTCATTGTTCTGCCCATACAGGTGGCTCTGACCCTGTCTCTAGAGGAAATGACCGAGCAGATGCAGCTGCAAAGCTAGCAGCCATAGAAGGGCCTGAATTAATTTTAACATTAACAACTACTAATGATTTAAAATAATGAGAAGGAAGTGGAAAAATGGAAACAAAAATTTAAAGCAAAACAGATTAATGGAGTATGGGTGTCATCTGAAGGAAAACCCCTGCTCCCTAGAAGTTTCTATAACCAAATTTTCCAATCTATTCATAAAAATGGTCACTTTGGCACCCAGGGCATCGTGGACTCTGTCAAGAGAGTATGGATAGCCCCCGGTATAACTACTATAGCCTCTAAACTGTGTTCAGCCTGCTCTACCTGCCAGGCATATAACCAACATGCCTTTCGTGGCAAAGCCTTTGGTGAGCGTCCTCTGGCTTACACACCCTTTGAGCACCTGCAGATAGATTTCATAATGATGCCAAAGGCTGGACAATATAAATTTTGTCTATTAATTGTAGATCAACTAACCAACTAATTTCCTGCGACCTGAGCCATGGCGGATTTTGTTGCAAAGATACTTTTAAACGAAATTATTCCTCGTTTTGGACTACCAGCATGTATTGATTCAGATAGAGGAAGTCATTTTACGGATTCTCTTCTAAATCAGATATATTCTTGCTTGGGAATAACTCCCAAATTTCATGTACCATATCATCCCCAGAGCTCAGGCCAACTTGAGAGGATGAATAAAGAACTTAAAACTATGATTGGCAAATTATGCACTGAGACCCATTTAAAATGGCCTGAAATTCTCCCTCTGGCCCTATTTTGTCTCAGAAGCAGGCCCAGAGGAGACCTACACATCTCACCATTTGAGATGCTTTTTGGACATCTGCCTATACAGGCTAAACCTTTTTCCTCTGCATATACCTCACTATTAGGGGGAGATACTACTATTGCTTCCTATATACAGGAGTTACAGCACAAACTACATGAACTTCATGAATCCGGAGCTGCAGTACAAGCCGGACCACTAGATTTTTCTCTGCATGACCTGAATCCAGGAGATAAAGTTTATATTAAGAATTTCAAGCAAACTGGAGCAACTCAGCCTTCGTGGGAAGGACCATTCCAAATATTATTAACTACTCAAACATCTATAAAGATTGGAGAAAAGGACTCTTGGATTCACTGCTCACATGTGAAGAAAGCATCTTCTGCTGAGACTGATTGACTGTATCCTATCATATGAATTGGAGATAATAATCCATAGACAAATGGATGCTGTTTTTTGAGAACACATTGAATTACTGATTTTTTCCTTATTTTTATTATTGCTTTTCTTTTATTTTTGATTAGAATATTTGATTTTTCTCATTTCTTGTACTAAAGGTACACATAAATAATATTTTTTTCCAGCAATAATACAAGTTAATATATATATATATATATATATATATTTTATAATGTCAATGCACAAGCTTTAAACTATGGGAACCTGCCATTTATTGATAAAATATTATAGGACTGTGATTAAAGTTTATATCTGATTCCAGAAAATGGGATGAAAATAAGGAGCACAGACTTAACCTGAATAGTGCCAAAAAGAGCACACAAGAAATACTAATGTGAGACTCGAGGTTGCAACGCTTGACATATGTTAAGTCGTAGGACTTCCTTGTATCTACACTCTCTGTGAAGTACAAAGTTTGACTATTATGCTGGCTCCCTATATCCCTGAGAATGACAAAAAGGTCAGACGAGGGAATGACATTTCCCTATCAAAATAGAATTCTAATTCTTCTCTTCTTATATTATGGCAACTTCCTGTAGTCTTGGCTACAAATGGCTAAATGAAATATTACTGCATTCTGTCCTACAGACTTGTGGGATAGAAATTACTTCAAATTGGACCTATACAAGGACCTATTTTGAATTTTTCCCTTATGTTTTTGATTGTTTTTCTCTTCTTTTGATAATTGACTCATACACCCCCATAACTTAACATTGCATTCTGAGTTGAACTGGATCTTTTTTAACACCTACTTCAGGGGGGATTGTATTTTAAATTAAAATCTAAGAATTTTTGAATTTTTTTGTTTAAGATTGTACTTTTATAAAAATTCAAGATTTTGATTTTGTTCGAGAAAAGATCTTCAAGAAAGAAGCTTGCTAACTCCTATGTCCAGAGAATGAACTGTTGCAGAAAGATGCCGGAAAACCTACACTTCATCAAGAAGATCAAGAATGAACTTTGAATATGATTGATTGAACTGAACTTTGATTGAACATTTATTGTAAATGTACACATTTATGCCAAAAGGGACTGCCCCTAATTTGGCTTTCTGTCAATGTGCCTAGCAAAACATTGGTTTTGCTTTCTTTTCTTTTCTATTTCCTCCCTCACTATATTAATTCCTCTTAGAAATTTGAATATCATGTATATCTATAGTTAGAAGTGCAATTACAAATTGATTATGTTAAATGATCAATGGGGAGACTAGTCTCCCAATTATCATCAGGGGGGATTGTAAATCTTGAAATTTCTCAGACTTGTGAATGTTAAAAATTTCCACATTGATTAATCCTCCATTGAAACAAAGTCCCTACTGGGAAACATTCCCCTTTTTGATGTGAGAACTCGCCAGGATCAGAAATGGGAGGACCTCTACTCCACCCGTACTTAAGACTGCTTTAGGGGAGAAAACTCCTTGCTATGGGAGGACCTCTACTCCACCTGTACTTAAGACTGCTTTAGGGGAGAAAACTCCCTGCTAAACAATGAAAGTACTTGAACCCATGCTTATGATGAGGCAGGGAGTTCTTTGAGCCATGCCTGTTTTTAGAATTGATACAATGGGATGCTAGGTACCTATAAAGGTCAGGCAGGTTTTCTCTTGATGGGATTAGTCGACACAGCAGTGTTTTCTCTGGTTCAGACTTACTGAGAGGATTAGTCGACTTAGCTGGAATTCAGATGGGCTGTCTTTTAGAAAACATCTATGGTGATTGGTAGATGGAAGAACTTAGGGGAGGTGACATAGGAAAAAAACCCCTATATAAGAAAAGGAATCTCTTGAGCAAGAGATCCTTGGAGAGAGATTCCTTGGAGATAGAGGCTTGGAGATCCTTGGATCCTTGGAGATAGATCATTAATCATTGGAGATAGATCCTTTTGGAGGAGGTCCTTTGAAGATCTCTTGAGAAGAAGTCCCTTGGGAGGCTGACTCTGGCTGGAACTCCCTCTGGGGAGACTCTGTTCCCTAGACATCCTTGCTTAAGACAATTCTTGTGGTGAGTGATAAAAGACTGACTGACTGATCTCTCTTTCTTAAGACTCAGGTCTAGGCCATGTTGGCTTAAGGCCCTTCATACTTATTTCCTTTTTCTCTCTTTCCTTTAATTACTCATTGTATTATTAATTAAAATCTCTATAAAACCCAGTTGACTTGGGTATATTGAATAATTGGGAATATTTCCCTGGCGACCACCTTATATTTGATTTAAAAACCAAGACACTGTAGTTCAACATATTTCTGCGGTCAAATTTACTCACTCTCTCTTATATCTATCACAATTTATATCTTACACCATTTTAACTCACTACAGTTTACAACATCAACCATTTTAATTATAACACTTCCAAATTAATAAATTTCTCTTTTTATTTCAAGCTAAGTTTCAGTCTTGCATTCTTACAAAAGGTATCCTTCCCAAACCCAAGGGATAGACCTCTACACCCCACAACAGTATCAGATATAAGGCAGAAGACAAGTAAGGGATAGACAATTAGGGTTAAATGACTTGCCTAAGTCGGATTTGAACTCAAGTTCTTCTAAGGCCTTGCGTTCTATTCACTGTTCTACCCAGATGATCCCCGATTGTCTCTTTTTGCCCTTTTTCTTCATCTGAAATCATAATAGCTACATTTTCTTTGGGGAATTCACAGGTATAACAGATTTGATCCAGTACCTTGTTTTTACTCTCTCTGAGTCATTATGTTTCAACTGTGTTTCCTACAAACTCTATATTGTAGGGTTTTTGCTTTTTAATCCATTCTGTTATCTTCATGTATTTTTTAGAGCATTCTTCTTATTCATATTCATAGTTGTAATACTTAACTGTATGCTTTTATCCTATTTTCTTATTCTCTCTTTATTACATGTTTTCCTCTCCTTTCCCCTTCCTTCCTTCCTTCCTTCCTTCCTTCCTTCCTTCCTTCCTTCCTTCCTTCCTTCCTTCCTTCCTTCCTTCCTTCCTTCCTTCCTTCCTTCCTTCCTTCCTTCCTTCCTTCCTTCCTTCCTTCCTTCCTCCTTTTTCCTTCCATCCTTCCTTCTGTTTGTTTGTTTGTTTATTTGTTTATTTCCTTCCTTCTTTCTCCTCACTATCCCCTACCCCAAATTAGGATTTGTTTTGCTTCTAACCCTGAATCTTTTCTCCCTCTTCTATCCTTCTTTTGTATTTTTTTTGTCCCTTTCTGTATTCCTGTTGAGTTTAATGTATTCTCATAGCACACTTCATGTGTCTGTGCATTTTGTTATCTTTGAGTATTCTATCTTCTTTTGGTCAGTTTGGATGAAAATGAATGTAGCATCCATTCCTTCTTTGTTTGTATGTACTTCTCTTTGCAAAGCCTGATTATATGTTTTCCTATTCTGCTTCACCCACATTGTGGGTGATCCTTAGCAAGCTCGGTTGCCCAGCAAAATTCATCAAATTGATTCAGCTCTTTCATGTCGACATGACAGGGGAAATCCTATCTGGTGGAGAGACTTCCGATCTCTTCAACGTCTCCAGTGGCATGAAACAAGGCTGCATCCTTGCTCCGGTGCTATTCAACCTATTCTTCACCCAAGTATTATGACAGGCTGTGATGGATCTAGACCTGGACATCTACATCAAATACCAACTGCATGGCTCACTATTCGACATTCGCCACCTGACCGCAAAAACAAAGACAACAGAGACTCATCCTGGAAGCTCTGTTCGCAGATGACTGTGCTCTCATGGCCCACCAAGAAAATGATCTCCAAACTATTGTGGACAGGTTCTCTACCACAACAAAACTGTTTGGCTTGACCATCAGCAAAACAGAGGTGCTGTTTCAACCTGCACCAGGGAGGCCAACTAACCAGCCGTGCATTACAATCAATGGCACGCAGCTCTCTAACATCAACACTTTCAAGTACCTGGGAAGCACCATCGCCAACGACAGGTCCCTAGACCACGAGATTAATGCCAGGATCCAAAAGGCCAGCCAGGCACTTGGGCGGCTGCGCTGCAAAGTCCTCCAAAACAGCCGTGTAAGCACTGCGATGAAGCTCAAAGTATATAACGCAGTGGTCCTCAGCTCACTCCTGTATGGTTGTGAGACATGGACACTGTACCGGAAGCACCTGAAACAGCTGGAGCAATTCCACCAACGCTCTCTCCGGTCAATCATGAGGATCCAATGGCAGGACCATATCACCAACCAGGACGTCCTCAACAGAGCCAGCTCCACCAGTATTGAAGTCATGGTCCTCAAAACCCAGGTACGATGGTCTAGACATGTCATCCGCATGGACCCACAGTGAATACCAAGACAGGTGTTCTATGGTGAACTGTCAGCTGGACTCGGGAAACAAGGCTGACCAAAGAAAAGATTCAAGGATCAGCTAAAGTCAAATTTGAAGTGGGCTGGCATTACACCAAAGCAACTAGAACTCGCTGCCTCTGACAGAAGCAGCTGGCGAACCCACATTAACCATGCCGCCACCACCTTTGAAGATGAGCGATGTCGACGTCTTGCTGCTGCGCCTGAATGCCAACACCAGGCCACAACTGCACCTCTCGTAACAACTGGCGTCCCAGGCCCCATGTGCCTCAAACTCTGCACCTCAGTCTTTAGACTTCAAAGCCACATGAGAGTACATCAATAGATGATAATGCACAAAGACAATTGTCATTCTCGGTCACCGAGATACTACAACTATTCTGTTTCTCTTTTTTTTCCAGTTACTATTTTCCATTCCCTTCTATTTCTTTTTTCAGCATCATCAAAACACAACAAATGTACTTCTAGGCCTTCCATCTCATTTGATTACATTTTTGACCCATATAACATAAAAATTCCTCAAGGACCCTTTTATCATTACCCCTTCCATTTGAATGCCAATAATTGACATTCTTTTACTCCACTTTAAAAATTTTCCCTTGATTCTTGTTTTTGTATTTCAAACTCCCCTTTCAGGTCTTGCTTTTCATCATTAATATTTGAAAGTACTCTTATTTCATTGAAGATCCCTGTAGGGTTCCAGGTATGAACAAATCATAAAAGTATTAAAGTTGTATTCAAAAGCTGATTCTAATGAGCAAAGTGCTCAAGTACCAGGCTTATGGATATATTTCTAATATTTCACATGATTGATCTGGATCCTTGAATTGAATTGGCGCTCAAATCTTGTGGTGTTCAAACTTCTCCCCAGGTCCACAGTCTGAAGGCTGATTATCATTTTCTATAACTTCTTTGTAATGACATAGGTACTCAATTAGCATTTGTATGAGACAGAGCCAATGTGCAGAAGGTGGAAGGAACTTCTGGGCAGGGCTTTGGCCACTCCATGGTCTTAAGATCCAGCTCTTGTATCTTGTCATTGATTACTGATATGATGCTAATTTTTCTGCCATGTCATCTATTTTATTAACTATGCCACACTCCCCATTCTTTAAAACCTCAATAAAATCCAGTTAGTATGTCTAAAAGCTCAACCACCATCAGAGCTAGACAGCACAGGCTTAATGTTATGCTGAAGAATTCTGCCTCTGTTTCTCTTTTCCCTCTCTATGTCTTCCCTTCCTTAATCTCTAAAACCATTCACCTAATTTCCTTCAGTCCCCAGCTTCCCTTTCAGGTGGTCAAGCCATGTAAGAATATTTTGTAACTACTGGTCAGCTACAATCCATTATCTCCTTGTAAAATTATGATAAACTTTTCCAGAAAAGTTATTTTTGGTTATATAATCCTTTGATTTTTGAAATATATTATTCTATAATCTTTTTTTTTTTATTTAGAGCATTAGATGCTAAATCTTGTTAGAAACTGACCATGGTTCCTTGATATATGAATTCTTTCTCTCTTTTTGCTTGCTGAATATTTTCTATGATCTGAAAGCTCTGGAATTTGTCAATGACTTTCCTTGGAGTTCTCATCTTGAGGTTCTTCTTTTTAAGATCTAATTAGTAGATTCCTCATATTTTTTTATGTTGTCTTCCTATTCTCTTTAAGTGATTTCTTGAACTATATTGAGGTGTCTTTTTTGATCATGGAACCCAAGGTAGGCCAATGATTTTTTTCTTAGAGCAAAATCATATCTCATTGCAATAATAAACCACAACTTGATCACCCATTCCCCAGTTAAGGGCATCCCCCCACTTTCCAATTCCTTTTTAAAACAGTCTCTTTACAGAGGCAGAGACAAAATGGCAGGGAAGGTAAACAGACTCATCTGATCTCTACCAAATTTACCCTCCAAGCAACTATGATATAAAACCTCAAAATGAATTCTGGAATAGCATAACCTAGAAAAAAGGCAGAGTAAAACAAAATTTCATCCCAAAACAACTTATAAATATGGCACAAAAAATCTATTGCACCATTATGGAAGAGGAGTACAAAGCATCATGCCAAGGCAGGTCCCATTATGGTTGCAGGTGTTGGTGGTGGCTGAATCAGCAGCAAAGGCTTCCTGAGCTCTCAGCCACATGTTGTTAGGAGAAGGGGGCATACAACTACTTGGAAGGACATTACAGTCATCTCTTTCCTGGCTGTGTGGGCAAGACCCTTGTTTCATGGCTCATACACTAATCTGTATTATGATCTCAGGGCAAGGAGGGGCTTGGTACACACCAGTGTTTGTAGCCACAGGGGAACAAGGGACCCTGGTCAGTCAGAAATGAGTGCTTATGTTTATTCACACACAAGAGCACAGGCCAGAAAAGTAGAAAACATGCCTCTCCTTAGAAGAAACAGTCCTAACAGAACTGAAAACTTAATAGATCCCCAGATCTAACTTTGAGATCAGCTGCAGAAAGAACCTGAAACTGGGAACAGTGCTCCCTTCAACACAGGAACAGAGACCATATTTAGTAGTGTAAAAGAGAGGAAATGGGAGACTATTTTCCTTCTCTTTTAAATGGAGAGGGATAGATAGGTTTGTCTCACTGGACAGATGTAAACTCCAGTGAAAGGTTGAGGGGAGATGAGGTTTGGGGAATGTAGATGATGAGAAGTAAACTGAAGGGAGAGGGAAAGAAGAGAAAGCTCCTTCCCCTCCTGAAGTTGTCTGTCACTAGAGCTTGAGACAAGCTTAGAGAGACAGAAAGAAGCTTTCTATCTCTCTCCCCAAAGGATACTCTGCAAACTATATCCTTTGTCTCCTAATGTAAACACAACTTCTGGGAAAGATCTCTGTATCTAAGAGAGCTGACTCAGAGCTAAGGGGTTTGTTGTTAAATCCTTTTTAATGGTGGGCTATGACAGACCAGACCTAGTCTTGTCACAAAATGAGGCAGGATTCACTCTTGAATCCTGTTCTCAACCTCCTAACTTCCCCCTTATTATGAAACCAGGCCAACCCTAAACATCTGACTAGAACTAGGATTTTATTTAAAAAAGGAAAGGAAGATAGGGAAAAGAAGGAGGGAACAGGAAGCCCTGACAAGCCAAACCACCCCAATAGCCGGGTCTAGAGGTTTGAGTCCTAGTCCCAAAGGACTCTGCCTCCTTTCCAGCTGTTGGTCTTCTCTATTTCTAAATTAATATCTCTAGTCCTTAAATCTCAGACAAATACAAAGGAGACAAAGGGGAGACCCAGAAGAAATGGACAGATTGACTCAGGTCAAAGAGTCTGAACCAAGCTCCTTCTGAGTCTAGGGTTATTTTGTCAAGTGGAGGAAAGGGAGTAAAAGTATTTTTTTAAATAAAAACCCTTACCTTCTGTTTTGGAGTCAATACTGTGTATTATCTCCAAGGCAGAAGAGTGGTAAGGGCTAGGCAATGGGGGTCAAGTGACTTGCCCAGGGTCAAGTAAAAGTATCTCTTGATGGAGACAGGTATACAGATGAGTAGGAAACTCTCTTCTCCTCCTAGTGGCTTCTGATTCCTTCAGCCACCCAGGGAAAAGGTCCTCTCAGTTTCCTGCTAGAGATGGAAGTGCTGTCCTAGTCAGAATTCTCTTCAGCTCCCAGTTGATTACCCAGAATCCTTTGCTGGCTCTCAACTGCTACCAAGCTAGCTGTCCATCAGAAAAAGCAAGCTTTTATTCAGGGTCCCTTTGCCATCCTTTACAATAGTTTTTTTTAATTAAAATAAAAAAGGGCTGGAATATGAACAAACAAACAAAAAAGGAAACTCAACATAGAAAGTTATTTTGGTGATAGGGAAGAACACAAACTTGGAAGACAAAAAATTCAATAGTGTTGTGTCTGAAGCCTCCAAGAAAAATATTAATTGCTGTTAAGCCCCAAAAGAATTAATGGAGGAGCTAAAAAAACAATATTAAAAATCAAATAAGAGATGTAAAAGAAAAAAAGGGAAAATAAATGAGAGTGATACAGGAAAATCATGAAAAAAGAGTCAATAGCTTGGTAAAAGTAACACAAAAAATACTGAAGAAAATAATATCTTAAAAAAAAACATTATAGTCCAATTGTTAAAAAGAATACAAAGATCCAATGAAGAGAAGAACTCATTAAAAAAAGGAATTGGCCAAATGGAAAAAGATGTACAAAAATTTACTAAAGTGAAGAACTTTTTAAAAGGTAAAATCAACTTTATGGAAAAAGAGGTACAAATATTCATTGAAGGAAAAACTCTTTGAAAAGCAGAATTGTACAAATGAAAAAGAAAATACAAAAGCTCATTGAAGAAAATAAAACCCTAAAAATAGAATTAGGCAAGTGGAAGGTAATGACTTCATGAGATATCAAGAAACAATCAAGCAAAGCCAAGAGAATGAAAAAGTAAAAGAAAATGCCAAATATTTCACTGGAAAAACAACTGACTTGGAAAGAGAGAGAATCTAGGAATTATTGGACAACTGAAAACCCTGATTAAAAGAACACAGACATAATCTTTCAATAAGTTATGAGGGAAAATTGCCTTGACATTCTAGAACTAGTGAGTAAAATAGAAAATGAAAGAATCCACTGATCACCTCCTTAAAGAGATCCCAAAAGAACAATTTCCAAGAATATTATAGCCAAATTCTAGAACTCCTAAGTCAAGAAGGAAAATATTGCAAGCAATTGAAAAGAAACAATTCAAATACCATGGGGCCACAACTAGAATAACACAAGATTTATCAGCTTCTACATTAAAAGACTGAAGGCTTTGCAGATGACAAAGCAGCGAGGATTTCAACCAAGAATCACTTAGCCAGCAAAACTAAGCATGAGCCTTCAAGGGAAAAATGGATATTTAGTGAAATAGAGGACTTTTAAAGATTTCTGATAAAAAGACCAGAGCCAAAGGGAAACGCTAACTCTCAAATAAAAGACTCTAGAGAAGCATAAAAACAAAAGCAGGAGAGAGAAATCAAAAGCCATGTTTATATACCTACATGGGAAGCTAATTTTTGTAATTCCAAAGAACATTATCATTCTTATGTCAGTTAGAAGGAGTATACATAAACAAAGAGCAAGGGTGTGAGTTAAATGTGGTGGGATGAAATGTAAAAAAAATAAAACTAAGTGAGATAGAGGAATAATTGAGGAGAAGGGAAATGGGAAAAATAAAATGGGGTTAAAAATCTCTCATAAAAGAGGCATGAAAGATTTTATAGTGGAGGGGAAGATAGGGAAGTTGAGAATGGGAACATTTGAAACTTACTCTCCTCAGAATTGGTTCAAAGAATGAAGAACATATAGTCAATTGTGTAGAGAAAACTGTCTTACTCTATAGAAAAGTAGGAGAGGAATGGGATAAGAGAAGGGTAAGCAGATAATAAAATAAAGGGTAAATTGGGAGATATGGTCAGAAACTAAACACTTGAGGATGGACAGAATGAAAGGAGAGAGAAAATAAATAGGTGGAGGGGTGAAAGTATCGAGAGTAATGAACAGTAATCATAATGGTGAAAAAAGGCTTGATTTCTCAAATATATGAAGAAACATGTTTAATGTATGAGAATATAAGTCATTACCCAATTGACAAATGGTCAGAAGATATGATTATGCAGTTCTTAAAGTTAAAAAAAATGTCTCTAGTCATACAAAAAAAAATGCTCTAAATCACTATTAATTAGAAAAGTGCAAATAGAAACAACCCTGAAGTACCACCCCACCTATCAGATTGGCTATTACAAAAGGAAAGGAAAATGACAAAACTTGGAGGAGAGGTGGAAAAATTGATACACAAATGCCCTGTTGAGGGAGTTATAAACTAAGAGAGAGAATCTGAGACTCAAAATTCTTTTTTTTTAATGTTGGAAATTGTTTTTACATCTAATTAGAGGGGAAATTAAAATATATAAAAATCTCTTTGAAGTATAGACCTAGTAGTGGTATTGTCTGTTCAAAAGATATGCAATTTTATAGCACTTTGGCTATGGTTCCAAATTGGCATCTGGAATAGTTGGACTAATTCACAACTCCTCAACAGTTCATTAGTGTCCCAGTTTTTCCATATCCCTTCCATCCTTTATCATTTTCCCTTTCTGCCAACTTGATAGGTGTGAGATCCAGTGTTCTCACTGCTCCATGTTTTCTCTTGGGTCAGTTTCAGGAACCCTTAGTACACATAGATTCAGT